>NC_135502.1:53177346-53477346 GCF_052857255.1 Amblyomma americanum
TCATGGCTACTGACATCTCGGTACCACGTGCACGCACAGACCGAATCTGCCATACGCACGGGTGTATAGCCGCACCCATTTCCAAAGGGTCCACGGAGTTGGGGCTTTAGTGATTGTCATTGTCAAGTGTACCATTTTTCGACAGTCCTCTGTCAGAGATTTCCTTCTACAGAAACTTGTTCTCAGTACCGTCAGGCGCGTTCAATATCCCATATTGCTTGAAAGCAAGACCGACCAGCTCCTCAGGAATGCTGGCGCAAGTGTCCGCGATCCAATCTGTGGCAGGCCAAGCTGTGTGGGCAGTAACTACAAGCTCTCCCTGCCTCATCCAGTCCAAATAGCGGTGCTTGATGCACTGCTATGATTACTTTCCTTTTAAAAGCAGCCTAGTACTGCTTTAGCAGTTCCGACATCGTGCGAGGCGCAATTGTCTGATTCCAATAGTGTGGCCATCACAATTTCAGCATTTTGAAATGGCGCTGAATACTAATAAAAAAATCGGAACTGCAGATCTGAGATGAAATTCTTTGGATCTGCATACAATATGAGGTGGAAAGTTGACGTGCTAGTATCCAGAAAAAAACCTCATAATGCATGGATTTTTATAACGCACGTTACATAGGAGCCAACCATTAAAATCTAGAAACAGGATCTGCTAAGATATAGAGATGGCCTTTGCAGCGCAGTAATACCTGTAGTAGTGGGCACCAGAACACAGATGAATTGAGTTACCACCCAATAAGTTGGTTGACTAAATTCTATTAACTTTTTACCAAGGCAGTAAACTTTGTTAATTCGACCCCGTTAATTTGGAAATTCGGTAGTTCATTGGGACTGCCGCCGTATTCCCGCCATACGCCCATGCCCCGGGGCTGGCATCAGGTAATTAGGATGGGGTCCCGAAGTCGCATTGTGTCTAGGTATGGTCTGTTCAACAAGCAATCATCCAAATATTCGTCCTTGGGGTCTCTACTGCATGCAAATTTCATTGTTCCCCACGCCCCTGGGATGTGCCCGTAACGGCAGGCATGTTTAGAATCGCCAAGCCCCCCCCATTGAGAAGCAGAGAGAGTTCGGCAGATTCGCAGCTGGCTGTTCGCAACGCCCACATCAGTTAGAATTTCAAAAATGCGATTATGCTTGGTGCTGTGACTCAGTGAATTCTGGCCCTCCCAGTGCGTCAGTTGAAAACCACGCAACTGTAGCACATCCACAGCCACACTTAGCCTCGAAAGAACCGGCATACTACACAGGCAGCTTATCGCTGCCTGTTGCTCCAGACCAGGTGGCATAAAAAAAAAAAAAAGACAGTGTGACACATGAGAGAATGATGGGAAAAAATTTGCCTTCTGAATAAGCTGAGAATAACCTTGTATCAGAAACTCGTATAGTAAAAGCTACAGTACCAGAAAAGGAATGTCTACAGGTACCAAACTTGTGCAGTATCCAATGGTGAAATGAATGATCATGACATACGTGATCCAAGTTGACCAGCGCGGAAACAGACGAAGACAAGAGAAGAAAAAAAACACTGACGACAGGACGGACCAACTCGCCCAATCGGCAATCTTGAGCAATCCAAGCTTTCAGCAGCCGCGAAAACAGACAGCACGTACCTTTCAGCTCATGTGCTGGGGAACGTGCCAGTGTCATCATTGTGGTGGATCGCACGCATAAGCCAGATTCGTTGACATCTGGGCCATCCATCCAACTGTACTGGTGAAGCTGTAAAACCACCAATGCTACTGCTAAGCAAGCTCAACAAAATCAGAAGGGAGAAGCTACAATGAAGCAAAGTACCTGCAATGCCTCTCTCTCTGATTCCGATTCCAAGTTCTTAACACTCTTCCTGCTTCACATTAAAGTACTTACTTTAACGAAAGGAATCCTGGCATGCAACCATGAACAAACTAGTCACACCTTCACGATGCTCTTGATCAACATCACGCATGAAGCTGTTGCATCACACTGTGCAGCAACTTGCCCTAGTTAAGCAAGCTCCCTAAAAATTTCACTAAGAAGGCTGAATTCTCAGAGCAATGAAATGTGCAATTTGATTGGATTGTACAGTATGGTACACTGTTAAAGGGAACATGCAGTCGCGTGAAGTTGACTTTCCGCGAGGCGCTGCTGCAGAAAGCTGGAAAGAATGCCGAGCTGATTATGGTCCGGAGTTTTTTTCCGGCATTCTGTCCCCTTGCATGGATCTCATTTTTCACACCCACAATGCATCGATTACCTCTTCTCGCTGCTGAATTGGCTTTTTCCATTCTGTGGTCGCGTTTTGTGCGAAATAAGCAACATTTTCCCTGAACTAATTATCCACGTGTCAGTGCCTTGGTTCATATGCCGCTCAACGTGTACTGTACGCGTTGAGTGGCATATTAGCCAAGTCACTCACACGTGGATAATCTAGTCCAAAGAAAATGTTGCTTATTTCGCACGAAACGTGACCTCAGAATGGAAAAAGCCAATTCAGCAGTAAGAAGAGGTAATCGATGCATTGTGGGTGTGAAAAAATGAGATCCATGCACGGGGACAGAATGCCGAAAAAAACTCCGGACCATAATCAGCTCGGCATTCTTTCCGGCTTTCCGCAGCAGCGCCTCACGCAAAGTCAACTTCACGCGACCGCATGTTCCCTTTAACAGTGTACCATACTGTACATCATTATCTCAAAACTTTAGACCAAAACACCTCTCCTATTTTCCTTCATACTTAATAAGATACACGCCTAGGATGCCCCAAGCAAATGAAGGGCACTAGTTCTTAGCACTGTAATGCCCAGGCATTGAAAATGTCCGATAAAAGTTACAAACTTCCAGGATTTCATTACTAACGGCTCCTTGAAGGCAAAAGTGTATAAAACCATGAGAGTCATTAAGAAAATAATGATTACAGCATATCTGAATTGAGCTAATTTCGATAATTTCTGAATGTCTAAGGACCATAATGCTATGTGCAAATACAGTAGCCGACAGGTAATTCGGACTCCAATAATTCAAACTTGTAGGATATTTCAGACCTCGATGAGGCACCGTCAGTCACTCCATAGAAGCGCATACATATTCGCGACGGATATTTCGGACTTCACAAGTCTGAAAATTTTATTTTTCGGACTTATTTCAATCGCCTGCGGGCCAAAATCGGCCATCATATCAGCTTTTCGCCGGCGCAAAAGGCGCCATCTTGAATTGAGGTGGATTTACGCTGCAGTTGGATTAGCTTGACATACTTTCGGTACCTCACTGTTGCCAGTAGAGGTCCCTGCAATCTCTGACACTTCGAGGTGGCAGCTGGATTGTCATCGCCGTCAACTTTCTTTTGTTGCCGACGTTGTCGCGGGCAGTTATCGCTTGTGCCATACCGCCCATACATTGAAAATTGGTTGTTGGGGGAAAGAAATTGTGCAGGAGCTATCTCACATCTCGGCGGGAAAGGATAAAGAAGGGACTGAGAGAAGAAAGGAAGAAAGAGGTGCCATAATGGAGGGCTCCAGAATAATTTCGACCACCTGGGGATCTTTAACGTGCACTGACATCCCACAGCACACAGGCGCCTTTTCATTTCGCCTCCATCGAAACGCGGCCTCCGCTGCCGGGTTCCAACCCGGGTACTCCGGATCAGTAGCCGAGCGCCTTAACCAATGAGCCACCGCGGCGGGTCTCATACGTTCGCCATTCGCCGTTTCGTCACTTGGGTTTCTCTGACAGCGTCGACCGAGTGGCACTCAGTCTTCACGATGTTACATCCGTTCGCCATTTTGTTATTGCGTCCGGCGGTTCCACCGCTTTGAGCGAAAAGTGCCTTATCTTTGTGTGTGTTTGACGAGCGGTGTGGTGCACACTCGGGTTGTGGACATGGCCCCACCGGAACCGTGAAAGAAGCAAGAAGCGTGGGAAGTATTCCAACTAAATGCAGTGACCTTGCTGCCTAGTGTGTACAGCGAAAGCACAACTTCGGCGCAAATATAGGCGCAACTCGTCGGCAGCAAGAGAAATTTTCCGCAAGGTAAAATCAGTGACATTTTTAAGCCAATTTCGTCTCAATAAAGTGATTTTTTTTGTACCTGACGGATTTTTCGGACTGTTCGATTATGTGGACCGTTTTTCGTTTCCGAAAAATCGGTCGGTGACTGTATATAGGCTTATATAGTAAATCAAGTGCAAAATGCAAAACGTCTCCACAATCTGTGAATGCAACATTACGACCATAAATTTTATGCTGTTCTGCCTTTAGGGTTAGCTTTCGCACAAATTTATCTTTTATCGGGCCTCCTGCGTCTCTGGCAGCTTACACTGTGACCCTGCTTTGAAAAATATATTGCAGAAGACCGTTACTCCAAGCATGCTAGCAATTCACGAAGTTACACGAGCAGAAATGAAAATTATTCACATTTTAATGCTCGGTATCACATTTTATAAGGTGTGTTTTGCGGGGTTAATAGCAATGTGTCTTGCAGCAGTACCAGAGGAGAACTTGCTTTGTGAGGCCAGGTCCTTACCTTGTCTGTATCAGCAAAGGAGGTGCAATTATCCTTTGTGACCTTCTTGAGGTGCTCCCCCGTGAGGTAAGCCATGATGAGACGAGTCAGTACGGTGGACGGATTTATCGTGCGGCCATTGGGGTCCACGCTCACATACAAAGGAAACGGTTTGCTCCCTGGGGCAAAAAAGGAAAGGAATTTTTGTTTCTCTAGGCTGTGTTTTCTGTCCTTTCTCCACACATAATTCAACAACCGACAAAGAAGTGTACAAACATTGTGAGCACAGGCAACTGCACATCGTCCATAATAAGACTGCAGAACCATAGTCATGAAAAGATAACTGCGCAGTCAACGGCTGAAGCTGGTTTTCAGCATCCACATGTTCACTGCATTAGCATTAAACAAGGCAACCTTGGAACATGCTCGTTTATTAAACACACTTGTTCAAATTTAGGGCAATTAAGAAAATAAAGCCGGTGCTGGTTTACTCTGTCACCGAGAATAACTGGAAGCATAAAATGTTTTGCATTTAAAAGCTGACTGTCATGCGACACTTTGCAGACACTAAGCGGACGAGGAAAAGGAAATGAGGGGGCTCGTTATGACATACATACGAAGAAAGCCAACGGTCACCAAAATCAAGGAGCACAAGAGAATGTTTCTGTCCCTTTTTTTTATATATAGTGGTGTTGATCAAACGTAAATTAATAGATTATCGCTGACAGATAACTGATTAGAAAGCAGAAGAAGAAACAACCACATGCCGCTGGTGGGATCTGCCACATTAACCACATTAAAAATAACATTACCATAAGCTACACTAAACCCGACAGCCTTCACACGCACCTCTCAGAAAAGATCCTGTGCCCACCTTCTTGACAGGCAACTCTTGCATGTTGAGCTTTACTCCAAGGGCTGCCAGACATATTTCGCCACTTACAACATTTTTTTTTCTAAGGCAGCTGTGATGTTCTGTGGGATGTATTTCCAGCTACTGTGTTTCCTCCTCGAAGCAACCCAATGCCATGCGGCAAAGAACTCAAGGTTCAGCGCTGATACAAGGATCTGGCCCTGCCATAATTGCCACCATGTAACAACATGCACCACATTTTTAATGCTCAGCTAAGCTCTGCACGTGTCATTAATACGCTCAGTAACTTCTCTTTGAAGAAGCGCTAACACTAGAATAGGGACAAGAAGACGGCACAATACAAGGTAATAAGACTTACTCATGGCTGACATTGAGGCCTTGTTTGTGACTTCGCCAAACAGGGTGCATGAAGCATTCAGAACGTAACACTCCAGAAGTTCTGCTGTCTGCATATGCAATTCAAGGAGAAAAAAAAAAAACAAAGCAGAGGAATTAAACCAATGCACTGATAATTTTCGAGGTGAGATGAGCATTGCTGCATCATGATGCTGGCATGATGCAGAGCTGTCAAGTGTCCTTACCAGCCTATTGCTGCAAAAATTTTAAATGCATTCCATGTAGCTATTTGTTTGCAAATTTAGACAAAATGAAATATAGAAACCTCAATCTTTCTTTATCTGAAAACACAAATCTGGTTAACATTTACCACAGCAGGCCACACAAACAGATCATACAAATATCAGAAATAGGCTCATGCTCTGGTCTCAACAAATCTGTGTACCAAACATACCAGTGCTAGCAGCAGAGGTTCAACAGGTGTAGTAACACTCAGAATTAGGAAATAATCTTGGTTGTGCATCGTAACTTGAATTTTCCACAACAAATATTTTCGAACATACCACGAAACGGTAGAAGCCCAAACTAAAATAATTATATTATGAGGTAAAATGCGTCTACATGACTTCGCAGAAGGACGTGCTCCCAAGCTGTATAGAAAAACTCTACAGTCGAATCCTGCTACAACAAAATTCACAGAACCCACAAAAAATTTTGTTGCAGTGAAAGCTCACTGTCATGAAATCGGACCAAAGCACTGATAGATTGGGTGGATAGTCCACGAACAACTAGGCATGCGCGAAAATAGTGTTTTTTTTTTGTTTAAAGTGAATTCGAAGCAAATATTTTGAATACTTCTAGCACACAGAAAAGGTTGAATAGCACAACAGGCATTTTCAAAATCTCGTATTTTTTTTACAGAAAAAGCCATTACATGAAGAAAAATGAGAGAATGCATTGAACCTTTGCCACACTCAGTGAAGCTGTGTTGACGTCCTGCAAAAATGACGATCAGAATTTGGGGGAGTCAACCTACGTGCGAAGCTGATATACAGTAAAAGCTCGTTAATTCGAACTTCACGGGACCGGGAAAAAAGTTTGAATTATCCGTTGTTCGAATTATTGAATGGCCTCGAAAAAACTGACAAGAACCATTTGCATTACGATTTATGTACCGTATTTACTCGCGTTACGAACCCACTCGCGTAATGAACCAATCCACCCCCGATTTTTTCCTAAAAACTTGAAGAAAAAAAAAAGCGTCAGTCGTTAACGCTTCCCTCCGTTTCAAACCGTCACAGTCCACAAAGCATTTCTTGGCAGTGCGACAAGATGCAGCGCAGCAATAACATCACGGTGTGTTTACCTTTTGACGTTAGCTCTAGCAAGGGGGAGAAGCGAACTTTGCCGAGAGCTAGCGCTTGTCCGGTTGTGCAAGCCTCATTTTCAGTACGTTCGCCTTAAGGGCGACCCACATGGAGCGAACTTGCGCTGCGGATTTTGAGCGGCGCGGCGTAACGCCGACGCACTGCCGCCGTGCTGCACCACAAGCGGCGGAAAACGGGCGGCTGCCGCCAGACCGCTGCCACCAGGATTTAGAAACGGCCTGATTCCATATGCTTAGTAAAATGCTGAAAAGAACAGCTGTGCATTTACAATTAAGCTATTATTTATTCAATGACGACAGGGGATGAATTTTTATTTGTGACCCCTTTCTGAACCAAAATAGCTAACCTGTTCGAACCTCCCGCGCTTCCCGACGTCAGCCGACGCGTAGTGGTTAAGCCTAGCAGCTTTGAAAACCCAGAAGCATTCTGAAAATCTGGCGCGTTTCATCGCTAAAATTTTGTGCTGCAGGCATCTTCAGACAAAGCGAAAGCTTCGTGTGACTTTTGTTTGCCGTGAACATGAGGCACAGTGTAGCAGCAACGATGAGTTCGTGGTGAAACGAGAAGCCGCTTCGGCAGGTGCGGCCATGTTGTAGAAGCGGGCGGAAGTCAGACGCGCGCCCTGACTGGTCCGCGCTAAGAGCCCACGTTGGCCGCTTCCAGCCAACGGCTGACCACCGGGCACTGATCGCGGCTGATCGTGTGCTTCTGTTGGCGAGCGATGGGTGGAAGGATCGACGATACTCACAAAGAAAAAAAATAAGTTTTTCGCATGTAATTTGTAGCGCCCGTCCGAAGTCATAGTCTTTCATGGGCGTTAGCTGGGACCGCATGAGCAGTACTTATCCGTATTTCAGAATTAACAGGGCTCGAATTAACGAGTATTTCGTTGCGAGTTTCGGAGGCTGCGCAGAAATGAGGGTAGGCAGCCGCCACAGTGGCCGCCAACCCCTACCGTCCGGCGCCGGTGATGGTGCCATTTAGGCTTTACCCACTCTTCAACAGTTTTATCTGGTTCCATCTTCTGCCCCCGTTTAGGACGTGCGCAGCCTCTAACTATGTGGAGGTGCTTTTTTTTTTTTGCCACGTGCTGTGTGCCAAGACGCCCAGACGTGGCGGCACGCAGTTCGAATTATCCGTAGCAGAACCGACTCGCTTTCGAATTAACGGGCTTTTCTGTACACAGATCTCTATGGAGCTTGGCCGGACCAAGTAGTGTAGTTCGAATTATTCGAAAATTCGAATTATTGAGGTTCGAATTAACGAGCTTTCACTGTAGTTTACTATTTGACCGAACACTTAAAATTATCGAATATTCACGCATGCCTATGAATAATGTTTATTCCAAAAATCTGTCAGCACTGGTCTTTCACTGTTTTTTGAATGGTGCCATGGCACAATCTCTGTCGTAGCGCACCCTACTACACTGGCTATCGAAATGTACACATGCATATATTTTTTTTCCGCGCATGTAATAAAAGCATTCATTTTTGTCCTGCAAGAGTTCATACCTAGACCACGCATGCTTTTGGCATTGACGAGATGTGCGTGTGCGCTCACGTCATCACGTTATGCAACTCGAAATCGATGCTTTGGGTTACGCGGCAGATATGCAGTTGCTTCAATTCTTCGAGGATGTTTTGTGATGCATGGTACAAACATACTTGCTATGTGTCAGTTTGTTGAGACTCTGCCTATAACCGTCGTCACACCAGTTACAGAGCAGTTCATGTACCAGGGGCACCAGAAAGAACAAAAAAATATCATGATGCATGCTTGCAGTGCAAATTCAAGGCTCGAACGTAACGAAACCAATCACAAAAATGGGAGCACAAGAAGAGGAAGTACACAGGACAGCGCTGTACATGTCGTGTACAATGTACCCCTCCCGTGGCAGGGTGTATATGAGTCAGATCGGCAGATGCGTGAAAGGGCTGCACCCATGTCTGGGCCGCACCCCCTGTTCTGAACTAGATAATTGAGCAAAGAAATACAGCTATAGGTCTTTTTTAGAATTCATGTATGGGCTGCACCTTCAAAGTTCACAGATGAATTTTAAAAAAAAGTGCAACCCTTAAACGAGTTTATACGGTAATAATTCTATGAAAAATGTGTCAGATCCGAAAAACCTCCTGTGTCCCTGTAGACAACGTAAGAACTGCAGCCTAGCTTTTAACAAGATTTCCATACAGTAGACGCGATATATAATTCGAACTCGGATAATTCGAACTTTCAGTTAATTCAAACAAATTTCAAAATTTTGTTTGGCTGGCTATATTTTCAATGCCTTTTAAAGCCACTTAATTCGCACCACGGATTGTCTTAAATTCGCTTAATTTAAACTTCTTGGCTTGTTTTAACGCTCTCGGCCAAGAAAAAGGGACGGCAGAAGTCGGATAAGTCAGGTTTGTGGTGCCGCGTGAGCTGAAAATTCGGCCCTCCCAGCCGTGCGACCTGAGAGGGGCTTTGTTGATCAGACTCACCCCGTCCGCCGTATAGTTCAATTTTCTGAGCTTCGCTATCAGCCCACGACGATATCGGCTATCAACCGCGCATCAGGGAGCCAAGGTCAGCTGCGCACCAGATCGGATGCTGATTTGGGCATTGCCGGTCTTTTCTTTTTTTTTTATAGGCGTCGCTCTGTTCCTGCACAAATGTGCACTCCCTTCACTTCCTTTTGAGTGGTCAAACGCCGAAAATGCGTGGTCATCAAGAGCTGCTCTTTGTGTGGTGGCTCCACTGCTACTGCGTCGCACCTGTGAAGGAGGCCTCAGAAGGCCTTACTATCTTGCCGCAGTTCTCCTTTGATAGTCATGACAGTGGGCAAGGAGTACACCATGACGTAATTGTGAAAAATCTTCAAAATTTACAGGTTCCAAATTAGGCGCCATGGCTCTTCTTACACAGGCGTATATGACTACTGCCCTATGGGCCTTTTTGGGTGCCAAAATAATTACGTATGTAAATAAATAAATAACTGGTGCACCATACCATATCACACCTGACTGCCAAGGGTGCGGAGCATTTACTCACCCTGAATTTGTCCAGAGCCAGACCCTTGGCATCTTCGCCCGTCACCACCTTGAAGACAGCAGAGGCCACAGCGGCCGCTAGTTTGGTCAGGTGTTCAGCTACTCCCTGCAGGTCACTTCCAGTGGAGTTCAGGTTCTGCCAGTTGTCAAGAAAGCTGTTGTAGTACCTGCAATCAACCAGAACAGCAACAGGCACCATGAAATTCACTGTGTGAAGACAAATGTTAGGCCTTTAACCTTTTCTGATATGCTCATAATTTCTAATAAAAATAATTGTTTGAAGAAATAAATTACAGTTCAACCCCTCAATAACGAAAGCTCTCAAGAACGAAATTCTCGCGGCAACGAAAAAATCTGGCGCCCACGGCAAACTTCCATAGAGTTCAATGCTTTTGCCCCCTCTTAACAGCGAAGAGTTTTTAAAAAGCAGTCAAGTATTAACGAAAGTTTGATGCAGTGGTCTGCAACATTCTTTCAGCACATCAGCCAGTTGGGAACAGAGAAATGGCAAAACTGCAGCAGCACACTCATCCGACAAGTTGGGCCCGTTCATTTCTGCCAACAACCACCGGCGTGGCCATTGCTGTTTACTTTCTGTCGGTTCCTTAATGATGATGATAGCAACGATTTTTTTTTTGTTCACTGAAAGCAGCTTTTTGCTAGCCCGTCTGTTGGCAACTATGCACCCACGTGACGACACCACCGGCCAACCAGTGAAGCATCTAGGCAGAGCAACAAACCCTTCTTTTTCTTGCTACCACGCCGACCATGCTATCTTGCCGTTCGTCTCGGGCACACCGAATTCGCAAGTGACTTGCTTGTGTCCAGTGTCTTTTCTTTTTTTTTGGCCTGTCGGAAATAAGCCGCCTCCTGTTTAAAAGCACAAGTTTTTGACGCTGCAGGAAAAGTTTGCAATCATCGCCGAAGCTGCAAAGGGCAGAAATAAGTCAGACATTGAGGAGGAATTCAGCATCCCGTGCAGCTCTTTGTCTACGATACTGAAATCCGAGAACAGCATTGTGGCAGCACTTCAGAACGGCACACGCGCAGAACAAGACGGTGGCAACGCTGGTCTACGAAGACGTCGACAAAGCCGTATTCCAGTGGTTCCTTGACAAGAGAGCGAACAAGATGCCTTTGTCTGGAAGCCTTCAGCAGCAGAAGGCGATTGACTTCGCATGCATTCTGGGGCACAACTTTAAGGCGAGCGCTGGATGGCTAAGGCGATTTAATGCACGGCACTGCATTGTTGCCAAGGTGTTGTCGGGGAACTCTGTGAGCGTCGACGCTGAAGCAGCATCGTCCTGGATGCAGGAAAGTTGCGAAAGCATAATGGATGAACACGAGCCCTCCGAAATTTATCATGCGGGTGAAACTGGCTTTTTCTATGAAATGTTGCCATCGAAAACGCTCGACCTTAAGGGACAAAAATGCCATGGCGGCAAGCTGAGCAAAAAGCGGGCGACCATTCTTTTGTGCTCAAACATGGACGAATCCGATAAGCGTCCCCGCCTCGTGATCGGCCGGAGCAAGACTCAACGGTGCTATAACAATAACCGACGGCTTCCGGTCGAGTACATAGCTAATCAGAAAGCTTGGATGATGCGCAATATTCTCCACCTGGATGGAAGCCTTTGATGCGGATGTGCGGAAGCAGGGCAGGTTCATCTGCCTTTTTTTGGATAACTGCAGTGCCCACCACATCGAAGACATCCTAACAGGCGTCCGTTTGATTTTTTCCGTTTCATGCTTTCGATGTTATCCGGGCTTTCCTCGGCGACCACAACGACGAAGCTATGCATAGCTTATCAAGCTGCGAAGCCCAAGTCGTGGAGCTCCTGCACAGCAATGTTGTGCTGAGCAAAATAAGTGATTTTTTCATTAATTTTGGTTCTGTAAAGTAATGGGTGGCTTAGTTGTCCATTTTCGCGACAACGAAATTCTTGCGAGGACGAAAATGTTTTCCTTCCCCGGCGGTTTCGTTATTGCGGGGTTCGACTGTAGTTCCACTTTAAATATAAAACACCCACTGCTTATTTTCTACAGGCACATATGAGTAAAAACCATCGCAATGGTTGCGAAATCACACCATGCTCCTGATGAGAGAAGCAAATTGGCACTCGAGGGACCATGCAATCCCTTAATCCTTTTTCATAGCAACAGACAACATGAGGAGCCCAGAATAAAAAAAACATGATAAAATATAAAAACAGCCCTTCGGATAATGTCAAAGCACACACTGCCAAGCTCACTGCTTCGAGAGGTGTCATTTACTGCATTAGCTCGCTAACATAAAAAAACACCACAATTAACCTAAGAACGTATATAGTGCTGAAGAATGCAGCTTCGGACCGGTCAACAGCCTCAAACCGGGAGACATTTTTCTTCAACTTCTAAGAAAGCTTGCATGAATCTTAAAGGGGCCAGGAAAAGACACCTACTGAGGTTAAGTAAAGCAGAAGAGTGATAAGTATTCCATCACTTGTCACCGCATCGCAAAAATATTTGAGCTAGCTTCAAACACCGAAAATATCGGCAATTAAAAATGACATTCCCCCCTCGACTCATACACTCCAGCGCACCCAAAAAAAAGAAAACAGGTTGGGACCACGTCCCAACCGTGAATACGTCACGCGTTGCCACCCACTTTGTTTACTTCCGGTGGGCACACCCATCAGTGCAATTGCTTGCATACATTTCACCGCTGCCATTGCGAGCGCATCAAGGACTCAGATCTCAAGGCACGACTTCTGCAAATGACCACTGCGATAGGCTTCGAACCCTACAAGAACGCCCTGAGCAAGAACTGACTGCTGAATGCCATCGATGGCAGCAATGACTTGTCGGCGGGCTCAGGGGACTCGACCGGCACATAGGCCGACTACACGTGGCAGTGCAGGGACATCATTCCCCTTCCCTTTCAGTTCAACCACGGCCGATAGCCACAGAGATGACTACAGAGCAGACAACTGTTCCCTTACCACAAGAGCAGCCATGACGCCATCCTTGCAACTGGGATCCCGTTGCCCTCCATGACATCACCATAGTGAGAGACACATCAATTGACCCGCAAATTTTAAAAAACATGGTTTTTAAAAATCAATAACAAACCGTCCGCTTCATTCCAAGGACTCATATTTAGTGTGAATGCTCAAAGCATTGGTTTTACACACTGAACACATTTACCAAAAACTACGAACCCATTTCATGCCCCTTTAAAGAGGAATTACTCCCGTGGTTCACGTTTACAGCTGTGCTTTTACAGCAGAGTCTCATAAATTTTAACTTGTGGCTTCTTCATACAGTTGCTGTGAAGCCATCAACATTTAGTGTATTCAAAAGGCTCCCCTCAATTTGAACTGCACACAATGTGAACAAATTTTCAGCTCCCTTCACATTTGAATTACTCAGAGTGTACCATATTAGGCCTCCCAGAAACATTTTCCTTCACAGCTAAACCACCTAAGATATTAATAGCCTGCTCAATAAACCACCAACTCTTGGAGCATTTGCCATGAAACATTGGCAGCATTAGGTTTTAGCTAAGGCTTGCGAGCTTTGCTACCACATGTCAGTTTCATACTTTCTTAAAAACCACAAGCAACACTGCCACCAAGCACTCTATACATAGACAGTACCCGAACTTCAATACACTGAGGTACCTGTTCTGGAACTGCCTGTCATGGTTTGTGATGACCACAGAAGCTATTTCTTTGTCTTCCTTCAGGAAACGCTGGACTGATGACGGAGGCAACGGCTGCTCAGAGGCCGATGTCTCCACTGTGAGCTTCAGAGGCTTGGCTGTAGCGGCTTTCTTGATCTGTTCAATAAGGTTGTTGACCTGACAACAGACCAAGCAAAAAAAAAATGCATGAGCTCGTGAATGGCCAAGCATGTAGAGTCTAAAGATCCTTTAGCTTCAAGCAGCACCGGATGGCAGCTGTGTTATTTATGCACATAAAGAGAAAATGACACCAATAACTGCAACTACTGTCAGCAGAAAAAAAATTGCAAGGTGAAAAGTATTTGGTATCACTTCATTATGATTTGATTTATGGGGGTTTAACGTCCCAAAGCGACTCAGGTTATGAGGTACGCTGTAGTGAAGGGCTCAGGAAATTTCGACCACCTGGTGTTCTTTAACATGCACTGACATCGCACAGTACATGGGCCTCTAGAATTTCGCTTCCATCGAAATTCAACCGCTGTGGCCAGTATCGAACCCACGTCTTTTTTTTCTGGTCAGCAGCCGAGCGCCATAACCACTGAGCCACCGTGGTGTCCCCACTTCATTATGTGCACAATGCACAAATAAACAAGAACAACAGATGAAGGGAGGAAGCAAAGGTGAGCGCAGACTCTCAAATAATGTTTTTCTTTTTAAGCTCAACCTTAGCTATTTCCATAGTAATCTGTACACAACTTAAAAGATGTTTCCGTAAGCACACTTTATTTCAGGAGGATAATTCAAATGCACAGTTCTTTATACCGTTAAACATTCTTTTACGCACAGTGCACAAAGACTAAAGACTACTTGCGACATATACCATGAGATGCGTTCTCTTGTTTCTTTATTTTATATCTCCCACAGCACCACATTTGTAATGTCAGCTAACTACAGGTTGTGCTCGTCTCTATTGTGCTCCATGCAGCAGTTATATTTCATGCAATAGTATCTTGTACGGTTTGCCATTATGCTGCTCTGCTTGTGCCAGCTGCTATATTTTTTTGCATAAACTCTCCCAAATGCTGCACAATTCTTAGTGCCACTAGTGCTGCTGTATACTAGGGATACCGTATATGTCTCGCAGCACAGCGAACTGCCAGCTTTTAATATACACGCAGACAAGTAAAAACATTTTTGCGTGAAACAACACATCAGTGTCTCTGTTGGAATAAAACATGCAGCGTGCTTAAGTGAAAGGACAACTTGTGATAAGCACACTGCTTCTTTTAGTTGAACTGAGCATCCGTTTACATTTAGTGTCGGGACGTTTTGTTTGTTGAATGCCTTTGTTTTACTCCACCTCTTATGACATCAATTTTCTGTTACGAATGCACAATTCGTTTTCCTTATACAGAGTATACCCTACTCCTGTTATGCCCACAGAATGCCGACAGTCATCAAAAGTGACACAGATAAAATGAACGAAGGACAAGCTACACACCATATGCAGCGTAACCCCATTAGAGAAACGGTGCTCACCGTCTGGTTCACGTCAGGATAGTCTGTTGAGACAGGGTCAGTGTGCAGGTAGACAGTGCTCGAGTTGCCCAGTGGCGCCACCTGGCTCAGTTCGACAAAGTGTGAGATGTGCTTCAAGGCCAATGATGCTGGCTGCACCTTGCCAGGGCTGGGCGGGTTGGCCAGCGGGAACTGCCCCGTCTCCATGTCGTACACAACTCGACTTGAGCCGATGTAGTCAAACGCTTCCTGAAAATGCCGATGATGGCAACACGCAGTGCAGGTTGAAAATGCACAATTACCTTGAAGGGGCATCTGAAAATGCTCTCTGTTGAGGATAATCCTCAAAATTACTAACAGGCTAGGAGGTAAAAGGGCACGCCGAGAGCAGCATGCATAGCCCCCCCCCCCCCCCCCCGTTACTCATCACCCATGATGCAGTAAAACCTCATTAATTCCAAGTCACTGGGACTGCGAAAAATGGTAGAATTAACTGGGTTTGCAAATTAACCATGCACAGTAACAAAAAAAACGGGAACCAGGGAAAAAATCTGACTGCAGGAATGCACTCCCTATATTAAAGAATTTTGCAACTGCCATATACTGGAGCATAAAAGTCTTCTCCAACTTGTAGCCTGTGCTAGCCAAAAAAAAAAGGACTCCAAACACAAGTTGGTGCACGCAAGCACCCTTCACCCACCCTCCTCTTGCATTGTCTGGCTGCGTTGTTTTGTAGCTTCCGCAGGATGAAATTGTGGCGCACGTGCAACTCAATGCAATAAACGCCTAACAATGAGATCACAGAGACAGCAGTCAGAAGAAAATGGAGAACAAGAGTAAAAAAACAACGCTCCATCCTGTATGGCCCGACTGACTATATACAGCGCCTATCCAAACTGCAAACAGTCCTGCAGTTTTGGATTGCGGCGCAACGCACGCCTTGAAGATTATCGGAACTTACCTCTTGCAGCGATCGCCCAAGAAAGCGACCGCCAGCGCAAGCAACAAACAATTGTCTTTAGCAGAACCAAGCTGCACACGAATTAACTTTTTTTGATGCCTGGAGCCCCATGCATCCCGCTGTAAATGGATGCCAGTATGGCGCGCGTACTATTCGCCGCTTGTCCAAAACTACCTCAGGCTGACCCCCGACATCGCATGGTTGCTCTTCCGAAGAACGATAGACTTACACACGATGGTACTAAAGTAATCAGATATGCTGGTAACCTTAACCTTCCAACCCCCACACAAAACAAAAAAATGGCGATGGTTCAGCTCTGCTTAAACCTGGAGTGACGTGATAACTACAACTGGCCAAGTAGACTACTTTAAGAAGCAACGCACACGTTTTTGCGCAAGCACTGAAATTACTATCTCAAGTGGGCATTTTTATCAATGGAACTTTTGTCACGTGACCAACCACGCGACGAACCACGTGATCAGCCCCGGCGCCGCACCGCCAGCAGCTGCTCCGCACCACGTGACCAACCACATGACAGCGTGGCGATGCCGCCATTCTGAAGGCTCGAAATGCTACCGTAATGTAGCTATCACTACAAAAATGACGCAGGCTGAGGCTGGTGTTGGGCACAGTCAACCCGTTGTGGGTACGCAGCAAGAAGGGTTGCATTACGTGACAATGCTGACCGGGGCGCTTTACGTATCAAGCAACAGCAGCGATCTGAACTGCCACTTCGCGGCTCCAAGGGGCAGTCACTTCATCAGTTTGCGGAGAAATCGGGATCAGGGATTCAGGCGTAGCAGCTCAGATCTTCTAATTAACTAAGCTGGTGCAGGTCACCACTTCAAGTTATCCGGTCAAATTTGCATTAGACATTACGGGACCGCAGAAATTCTACAAATTAGCTGGGATTTCAAATTAACACAGTTCAAATTAACGAGGTTTTACTGTATGTACCACCCTGAATTTACCAACACACAATGCATTTACTATATTTGCTTACATAAGGACTGCACTCACTATTTACACAAATTAACAAAGGTTTATTAATACACTCGATATTGAGGAGGCAACGAGCCAGTTCAAATAAAATGACTTTTACTCAAGAGAGTTTGATCAACTGATTTCACTGCATAAATTTTTCCTGACAACACACTCTCCAAATTTTTGAAAATTTTTCTGGGAAAGAAGTGCATTCACTGTGAGAATAAATATGGTATGCATACGTCAATCTCCAGCGAAAATCTGCCCCGTATAAAGTTAACTCCTCATTAGCACAACCAATAAATGCCAGCCACACGTCTGGTGCCAAGCATACAATCTTAGTCTGCATCTTATCAGTGGGAAATCACAGCCACTCAGCCAGGGAGGCCAGCATGTCAGCCTGCTGCTAATTATACTTCAAGCTATATCTTTGCGAAATATCCATGCTCAAAATGATCCCAAAGTACGAAAAAAATGAATACTTCAAGATTCACACAGCTGAAAAACAAAGCGCAAGCTCCGAAATGATGTTCCACTTCACGCGATCGAAATCCCAAAATTGTTCTCCAATTGCTGCCATTTTAATACCGCTTGAAATCTCGTTTCATGTCCTTTCATTTAACATCTCTCAAGATGGTATCACAACTGTGCAGCCGAAGCTAAAGGAGTTTTCTCACAACTCTTGTCTCCTTTGACTCAATAAGTGCACACAGACTTCAAGCCTCTATATCTCCATTCTTGATTTTACAAATACAGTCTCTGCCTTACAGGCCTTTTCTCTGGTTTGCCTTAGACAACTGAAATGAGCTTGGTACCAATTTATTCGGGAAGAGAAGAGCTGTGCGGTGATGCTATCTATATACTGGCTTTTACATTATTCGTTAAATTTAATTAACCGTTTTTCAAAATTACCAGCCAGCCCATTTTGGACGTTCTATTCATAATTCTTTTACCAACATACATTCACCAAGTCAAGTGCAGAAACAGCATCACCGCACAAAGTGTATCTCGGGCAATTCAGTTCTGTAAATAGTTTCAAAATAATTTATAACCATTTTTTTGGTTAATGGCCTGTAACAAAGAGAACAATAAAAATCATGAAACTGCTTATAACTCATATTCTAATTGTGCTATTCAAACTCTGATGGCATATTTAGACTCTACATAAAAAACTGATTTTAATAAGGATTCTACCTTAAATAAAAAAAAAACAGTTTTAATACCTGCATCCCCCCCCTTAAAGGGGCTCTGAAACGCTTTCCCAGGAGAGCACATTAACTCACTTAATCACTGCACTGTTCTGCCATGAAAACCAGAGCCAAATAATACTCTTCTACACGCAGCAGACAACCCACAATCACGCGTCAAAGTTGGCGAGCCCTTCCCAGCGACTTTTTCATGCTCGCACCCTCCTCCGTCCCCCGCATCTGCGTAGACAACGTGAGAGGTGGCCATCGGTTAGATTCTTTCAGATGTCAGGCAGCTACCGTGGTCGCGGCAAATAAGCCGCTTAGCTCCGGCGGGTCGGGAACCTCCGCTCCCAGAGGGGGGGGGGTTGGTGAAGGAGCGCCTACCTTCCAGCGTGCAAAAAGTGACGAGAGGAGAGGGAAAGGCGCGAATACGCTGAAATTCAAATTTTAACTACAGATAACTCAGCTCCTACAAAGCGCATTTAAAAAATCCTTGCTGGACACTATTCGTGAAGCGGCGTGCTTCAATATCCCAGGCATGCCGCAACTTTATTAGAGCCCCCTTCACAGCCTCTTTAAATGCGAAGAAGCTGAAGCTATATCTGCTGGGTGCAGTCATAGCCTTTTGAAGATCCAGTACACTGGAATCTATTGCTGCTGTGACCAAAAGAGAAGTACTGAGAGCCCTTACACCACAGTTCAGTTGGCTGCAGACTTAATCGTAGCATCCTATACTCTGCTTCTCGATATCAGTAGTGCCGCCTACCCACACATCAAAATTTGTGCATGCTGCACTTACCTTCATAGTTAAAGTAAGCAATACAAAACAGAGAAAGCAAGAGCTAATGAAAAGAACGAAATGAGCATCTGAGAAGAAAGAAATAGGCTGGATGGAGTGAACAATGGCATTCTAAAAGACAATATGCACAACAATGTTCAAACAATTGTCTTTGAAAAAGAGGACATTATTTCTTTTGCTACCACACCATAGGACACTAATGATCAACGTTTTGAACATGCTACCAAAAACTCAAGTTGGCGCTTCTGGACAAGCTGCGTCATCTAGTTCACTTCTACGGCACAAACTCTTTGGTATCAGTTTATGTTTTCCATTTTCTAAAACGTGCGGACGTTGTGACAAATTAAACTTCGACCACTCGTAGTGTGCCAGTTGGTTATCCTGGCATCCATTTCATAAAGGTCTGCACACAGTTTCACACACACAACTATGGCGTTTTTTTTCCTTCCGATGTATAACCAATAGGCTACAGTACGAAGCATTAAAATGCGTAATGCATGTGGCACTTCATGAAGAAACAATATTTATTTTAAAACACTCAATATCATTCACTTTTTCACAGAAGCGAAAGAGTTCATGATGCTAACAGTGGTGCCCAGCACACAGTGATGAACTATGTGCACGGCAAGCCTCAAATTTACAGGCAGGCTTACTGGCAGTGAAAAAAAACAACTGCCATAACAACATAAGCAGTCACTGAGCAGAAACTGGGCATTTGTACAACACATGTACCTAATGGATAAAAGTTACAAACATTGCAGTGTACTATGGTTACCAAGAATTTTAGCACAAAACAAAACTGCGCCATTGCAAACCTTAGCATTCGAGCTTACTTTTTCCTGGCCATCAAAGAGACTATGAATTGTGTCCTCCAATGCACATTCCACATTCTATGTTACACCAAATTCTTTCCATTAAAAGATTACCTAAGCTTTCAGACATAGCATTTTTCATTGGAGTACTCGTGAGTGCACTCTTTCTCACGATAAGAAGTCATAATTTGGTATCTTGATACTTACCCCATTGAACAAAACAAAGAGGACGTTGTTCTTCACAAACTCAGGCTTCTGGGCCACCTTGAGTTGGTTGAGCATCTGTGCCGCAATCAGCAAGGTGATGAAACCAGATACCGATGAGTCGGCACCCGGTGCAATGCTGTCAAACATTGAGAAGGTGTCCATCTGAAAAAACAGTTAAAAAGGCCATGACTCTTTTGTCAATAGCAGTACTGCGTGATGGCTTCCAGATTTGCTAGTAATTCACATGCCGCCATCTAACAAGCGAGTTAGGCCACACCTTTCAATGTGCCAGTTCATGCTTACTTTAAATAACTTACATGATTAAGTGTCAAAATCACTCGCTATAATGTATAATCAGTGTTAAAAACTTGTGGTGAAGGTACTGATATGAAGAATGTGGATTTGCCAAGGCTTTAAATTGTTTCAGCATTAATGTCAGTGCAGTAAAACCTCGTTCACACAGTTGAGACTACTTATAATGGCTGTACTCTTATAATGGCACACTCTTATTACGAATGAGGGCTATGCTACCATCAGGTTAATGGCACTGTGTCCCAGATAAACTAATGAGGCTGTGCCAGTCGGTTGTGGCGACTATGGAGGTGTCAACTCATCCTTGAAGTAAAAAACTGGCACTTCCCGCAAGCACGCAGATAGCGGAGCCAGTCTTCCGGGCCCTATGTCACCTTCGCACCACACCTTGAAATGGAATGGAAGAACTTACCCCAACACGCTCTTCCATTGCAGTTATTACGGAGATCTTGTAGCAAGCACAAACATACTTCAAGTGAAGATAACACGAAACAGTACCATAAAAACCCACATATAATACGTAGTTTTTGTCCATATTTTACCATGTCAAATTTCCGCTTCATATTATATGCAGATCCAAACAATTTTTAGCCCAAATCTGTAGCTTGCCAACATTTGTGCTTACACAGGTTTCGTTTTTCGTGCACACACACATCTCGCCAGCCACTATACCCCTTCGGCTCCAGTACATCCCTTAAAGGTGCACCAAAGAGGAATCAACTCGTTTTTTAACCGTGGGAACTCATCTACATCTTCCGAGCATTCTTACAGATTTCAAATTATTGTCCTGTGCGAATTCAACGTCCCGGCTCCTGCCTTTTTTGTAACTCAACGCCAAAGGTAGGAGGAGTCAACCAACACGTGGAGTGCCTTTCAGCCAGTCCCATGGCAGCTTGCCGCTCTGCCATTGGCAAAGTGATACGTAAATCAAGGAGTCCACACATATTTTTATTTCCGTGAGCCTAATTTGCGACTATGTTGTCTGCAACTTAAACTATTTATTCACAGAAACCTAAAAAACAAAAAAGCAAAAGCGAAGCTGGCACGGGACTGGCTGAAAGGCACTCCAAGCACTGGTTGACTCCTCCTACCTTCAGCGTAAAGCTCAAAAAAAGGTGGGAGCCGGGATGTTTAATCCGATTTAAATTAGAGAAATCGGCCGCGCAGGGCAATAATTCGAAATTTCTAAGAATGCTCAGAACGTGCAGATCGAGTTCCCGCGGTAAAAGGCAAGTTCAGATTCCTCTTTAGTGCACCTTTAATCAAATCTCAGACATCTAACACAGTCAAACCCAGATACATCGAACTCAAAGGGGATCGCGAAATAATCTGACACAGTGAAAGCTCGTTCATTTGACCCCCGTTAATTCAGAAAACTCAAATCATTCAAACTGCCGGTGCAGTCCCACCTGACACCCATGTAAATCTATGGCGTTGGATGATAGCTAATTTGGAATAATAATAATAATAATTGGTTTTTTGGGGAAAGGAAATGGCGCAGTATCTGTCTCATATATCCTTGGACACCTGAACCACGCCATAAGGGAAGGAATAAAGGAGGGAGTGAAAGAAGAAAGGAATAGGTGCTGTAGTGGAGGGCTCCGGAGTAATTTCAACCACCTGGGGATCTTTAATGTGCACTGACATCGCACAGCACATGGGCGCCTTAGCATTTTTCCTCCATAAAAACACAGCCGCCGCGGTTGGGTTCGAAAGCGGGTACTCCGGATCAGTAGTCGAGCGCTCTAACCACTGAGCCACCGCGGCGGGTAGCTAATTTGGATGCTATGGGTCTTGCACTGGTTCATTCAAGAGGTGTCCTAAGAGAGGCTGTGTCCATGTATGACCGGCATCACATTTGATCGTCCAAATAGCCCTGCTCAAACCTAAATTGCATACTACAGAGTCGCCTGTGCACCTCTGACGTGGGCAATGGTAGGCATGACAATGAATAGACAGCTCCACCACCGACAAATGTTTGACTGCTAGGTTTCAGTTGTGCTTTCATGTGCTTAGTGTGAGCCCGCGTCGACGGCCCTGTTATGCAGTATCCAGGTAAATTTTGCACAGCTAGAGTTCTTTAATGTGCAATGACATTGCACAGCATATGCCATATTCACTCTATTCTAAAGTGCACCTTTTTTCCACAAAAAAAAACATCCAAAGATGAGGCACACTAGAATAGAGTATTAAAATGAAAATACACTAATAATAACCTATTGTCATCTGCATCACAAAATGGAGGCTTGGTATTGCTTGTGCGTCGCCTATCGCTGTCATGGGAACCAATAGGCCTTGAAAGCATATGAAGTGTTCCGACAGCAAGGCTCGGAACTTGACTTGGGTTAACATGGAAGCGTCAGTCAGGAAGATGTGCCAAGTTTTCCAAGTTGAGAAAGAAGATGGTATTGTGTGCAGAGGCAAGTGGCAATCGAGCTGCCTCACGTGCACTTGGTGTTCCTTGAACTTGTGAGCATCATTGGCAGGAGCCAGGAGACAGGATTTTTGCCAGCCAGCTGACATGGAATGGTATCAACACCGCCAAAGAAGTGCGGTTTACAGAAACACCAAACAACAAGATAAGCGTGCCTCATTGCAGAACTTTGCCGGATTGGTGAAGGATGCATGGTGCATGATCGCGGCTGCCATGGTCGACAAGGTCTACAAGAAGAGCAGAATTTCAAAGGATGAAATGCTTTGGGCCATTGCGAGTGACGAGAAGGCTTCCAACAGTGACAGTGAGCGATGATTATCCTACTGTCCAGATAGGGAAAGGAGAGTAAGGCAGTGGCGCCATTTACTTCATCGCAATGTTACAGTGGCTGCAAAACAGGTTGGTTGCTCCAATTGAGAAGATTTCTTTGTTTATCAAAGCATAAAAATCTTGTGCGCATAACAACCGAGGGCATGTTAGAATCGAGTAAATGCGATAGTTTTATTTTTTGCATTTCACTTCCTCTGTCATGTAGCCGCCAAGGCTGTCATTTGATCTTGAGACCTTCATTTCAACAGCCAGACGTCAAAACCACCGAGCCACTCCATCATGTGACAAAAGGCACAAAAAATGCTTCATCCACAAACTGCACGACACAGTTCTAGATATGCTTACCCTTGCTCCTACAATGACCACAGAACGATTGGTCACTGGCTTTTCACTAGACGTGGCATACAGCGTGGAAATAACATTCCTGTCCGTCAGGGGATCACAGTACCGCACTGCAAAAAGAAAGATAAAAAAACAATTTCACAAGCTTTGCTGCACATTGGCGACAACATGGTGCAGTCATAAAGGAGCATCAGTTCTTCACGCAACTGCACCACAACAAAACTGCACAGGTGTCACGAAAATCGGCACACACCAAATAGCTAGGCACAGTGCTAACAAGAACACGCCCACACAAGCCGCCGAAAGAAACAGAACGACACAGAAAAATCCTCTGATAACAATCAGCAGAAAGTTCGCAGCTTCATGCGTGTTAAACGATGCACTCTTCACTTTGCCCAGAAGCAGCAGATCTGGCAGAAGAAATGACTCAAACTTTCTGGAAGATGTTGCCTCACATGACCAATGGCGATGCATGATCTGGAGGGAAGGTGAGAGACCGTTTCTACAGTCGATGTTAAGTGTGTGCTCATTTGCTTTGGTGCGAAGTAACTAACAGATGCAGCACGCCTACTACAAATGATAGACTATTGGTTGCAGAGGCTAGCCCGTGCTGTAGTTTGGTTGCTTGGTGAAAGCGCTACCACACGACTCTCGGAGTTCAACACCATTTACGAAGCCCACAGGCCTGCAAGGAAGCACACACCAATCCGCGGGACTCACCTCTGTGATTCTCTGGTCGTTGGGACTGTCGCAGTGCCCAGTGAGATATACGTGTTTCTTTGTTCTAAGATATCTGTATCGTAGCCTCTGTCAAATATTGATCTGCATGTGTTGCATTATTTTGTAGGACACTTTGCATGTGTTCTTACGAGTGTATCATCTCTCTGCTGCATAAAGTTTGCTGTTTAGTGAATTTTGGCTCCGACCCATTCTCCAGCTTGTGATCCACAAAAGGTGGGCACCAAATGACCATCCCCTTTTGTTACTTGGCAGTTGGATCCTGGCTAAGTTTGTCATGCTAAATCGAGGGCAACTCCTGCAAGACCACAACCACCACCCCATGCTCTAAGGGTGTATAGGTACGCACACCACCTATGTGTATGGAGACAACAGGCTGTGCCAGCAGTCATGCAAACAACCCACAAGTGCAGGGAAGTATGTCGTCTTACATGGGTTCATGGTGACCAAGTTCTCACTCCGTCTGATGCAGGTGACACTGTCCTTGGCAGCACTCATCCTGCTCCTCAGCTGGGCCGCACAAAGTGGCCATATGCGTTCATGCTTCCCCTTCGGTGGCAAGTTGTGCTCTTTGAAGCACTACAATAAAAAAGGATAGAAAGAACCAGGGTCTTGTTAGACATCAAGAACACCATCGTGGCATGCCTACAATCATGCCGACAAGAACAAGTTCATGAATAAGCAGAAGGGGAGTAGCATCCATGTTATCAACTCTGATGCTGGAATCTGTGTGATTTTCTCAGGTACACCCCTAAGAAAACAGCGTAACAGTAATAATAAAAAAATATACTGCAAGGCCGTTTAGATGGACACGAGGAGAAAAGCACCTTCAGTTAATTTAAATGAGCTGTGACGCTCCCTGTTGAAGTTTTCTTCATAAGCACTGTCCTCATTTTCCTTTTTCATTACGGCTACAATGACTGGGCATCAAACCGAAGACCTTCAAATGTAGCTACCATATTTGAGCTATGCGAAAAAAAACAGCTACTATATAAGCGTAAAGGTTCTGGTTAAAGCTAAGTGTAGGCCGTGCCCTTCATGGTCATCATTTGACTGCGGATATGCTTAAAATGCAGAAATAGATAAGTGGTTCCTTCAAAATTTGAGGTGAAGACAGAAAAGTGCTAGTGACTTCAAAAGGTTTGGTTCATGGGGGTTTAACATCCCAAAGCGACTCAGGCTATGAGAGAGGCCGTAGTGAAGGGCTCCGAAAATTTCAACCACCTGGGGTTCTCTAACATGCACTGACATCGCACAGTGCACGGGCCCCTAGAATTTCGCATCCACTTAATTCGACCACCGCAGCCGGGATCAAACCCGCGTCTTTCGGGTCAACAGCCGTGCGCCATAACCACTGAGCCACCGCAGTGGCTACTTGAAAAGGCTCTCACCTCTGAAATAAATGGAGCACTGATACTAAACATCACTGAACTTGAGTGCCACAAAAAGGAGACAAGCTGCATCCAGAGTAGCACAGACATACAGTTTCATATCCCAGGCACTTGTCAGGGTTCAGCTTTGCCCATTCTGTGCTGGTCATCACCTAAACATGCATAGTCAGTCTTCTCACTTTAATTATAACAAAACAGTCCTGTAGCGTAACTATCTAGATCTTACATAAACATGAGCTGACACAGTGCTGATACCAGGCAACAGAGTAACAAACAAAGAGCAAACAGAGAAACAGTAAGGTTAAGTTTATGACGGAATCACTGCCAAACATCAAACGCAGTTGTAAAGGCCTTTCCATCAGGCAAGGAAGATGCCGAAACACTTTCTCTTTGGGCTGCTGCAAACCTGAGCCGCTGCCGCGTCCACTGCATCAGAGTCAGGTATATACAACACCCCAGCAAGCAATACGGCGACACCTGCCTGGGGGCCCTTACTGGAGAGGTCTATAGGACAGAAATCTCACCTTGCAGGATGCTCATATCACAACTGCTATTTTACAGAGGCTGAGAAATATTTTATTTCTCTACCTGCCAACACTACTTCATGCCGGCAGTTTATCTGTCAAGCTACCCACCTTATCGAGAAGAGAGTTCCAATTAAAAAGTCTTGCTGCAGGACAATTTTCTACCTGCATAGCTTGACTTCAGTGCAAGCCAACAGATGCGATGTGACAATTTTAAGCATAGATTTTAATGAGCCAAGTATTACATCGTTCCTAACAATGACTAATAATGGCCAAAATGCCTCTTCCAATATAGTATGTAGTAGCTCGCCAAACACGTCAGCATCAAGTCTAATTTAAATAGCATTCATAAAAGACCCACCTTGTTAACAATAATATCGATGCTTGTTTCATTGTCCACCATGAAGATAGGAAAGTTCCAGCGAGTGAAAAACATGTCTGTACCAGGATTCTTAGGATTCCAGGAAACTTTCTTGCAACTGGCATACTGGTTGTAGTCAGCATAGAGGCCTGAAATGAAACGTTCATCAAATTTCCATCCTACATGCAAAAAAATCATTTTTCTGCAAAACTAACTACAGTTACCCGAAAATCTTAGTAGTGCTTTTACTACTCTGTTAATGCACACTAATCAGACTAGTAGCTTGGCCAGCGATCACCTTATTAGATATTACAGTGAAAAACATGTAACGCATTTAGCTTTAGGCAGCCCTTCACGATATGTTATGCTACTGTATTTTCCAGCACGATTTTGATGTCACGGAGGTACAGTAATGAAGAGCTTGGCACAAGCTCACCAGAGCCATCATTTGGGCACGTGCTATCCGGCGAAAATCCTTGTTCTGGAAGGTCTAGGCTGCTCCGTAGCACAATCACACCAGTGACACGGCCGGAATCTTGAAGCTTTGTCATGTTACCCCTGAAAAAAAATAAATGAAGAAATGACGGACTTCAGAGTAATCGACTGTTAGGCGAGTTGGTGCATCACTCCATGATACAAGGCGCAAAAGTGGACAGGACGAACTGGCGCCTGGTCCCTGTTCGCTCGTAGTTCATCCCGTCCACTCTTGCGCCTTATAGCTTCGAGAAATGACGGACGAATTGAAATTTATGACACCAGTTCTATCCCTCTCGAATGAGCTCTAATGCTCAAAGTCGGTCGCAACACGCTTAAGATGCCAAAACGCAACTTACATGTTGAAGAAATCCGCACGAAGAGCAGCGATGTACTTGACGCCGCTGTCATCATCAAGGATAAACTGGACATCATCTTCGCTCGACACAACGTGAATTACTCCAACGTTCCCGCGCCTGTCAGCTGAAGAGAATAATAGACAGAATAGAAGCCGATAAAGTGAAAGCGTCAGCCCAGGCAGATGCCACGGTCTCTGATAAGAATTCTTATCTAATTAGCTAGTGCCACATTGGAAGGGCGGACAGGAAACTAACAAAATGCACCTTTTTTCTTCAAGCAAGGCAATTTACAGGCTGCCACGGGAAAAATCACAGAACTCCTGCTTACACGAACATCCAAACTCGTGCGTCCCGTTAAGTCTTCGGAAACAGTAGAACTCGGCTTGGAGAGGTTGGTATATCTTCAGGCTCGTCCTATCCGGCAGAACTTCGTCAAGAATGACTGAAATGAGAGCGCACGGAACCTTCAATACAAAAACTTCTAAATATAGCAGCCATTGAGCACCTGTTTGCCACACAATGCACGCTGTCGAGAACAGCTCATCCCTGGGCCGTGACACTAAATACAAAGAGGGTATCGGCACAACTGCACAATACACAGCGGAGTCATGCCGCGAACGGGCGCTGCGCGTTTCTTTAGACACCGTTTTCAAGCAGTAGTGACCGAAAGCTCTGTTTACTGATTCTATAACGTATCTACACCGCAAAGGACAAGCCGCAAATATAAAACACGTACTCACATAAAAATAAAACCTGTATTAGAAATATTCTTATCCGATATGACAGCGCCATACTTCGGCAGCAGCGCCGTCTGGCAATTCCAAGCGGAGGCAGCAGGGAAAAGAAGCTTCTTGCTAAAACTTTTGTACCGACAAGATGGTCAAAATAAACAAATGCAAAGCAAAAAGCTTTAAGAGATTTTTGAAATGTCAAAATAATGAACAAAGCTGGATCAGAGTTTATTTTTAATCATTCAGTAGTTTCGGTTGCATAAACACCGTAGCCCCAGCAAGTTCCACCGAAAGTCTCCCGTCTGGGTGGACACGCGAACCACTTCGTAAGGGAAGAAAAATGTGCCGTAGTGGAGGGCTCCGGAATAATTTCGACCACCTGGGGATCTTTAATGTGCACTGACATCGCACAGCACACGGGCGCCTTAGCGTTTTGCCTCCATAAAAACGCGGCCGCCGCGATCGCGTTCGAACCCGGGTACTCTGGATCAGTAGCCAAGCGCCCTAACCACTGAGCCACCGCGGCGGGTCTATGTCCCTTCCTCGCGAGGTTATGGCCGCCAGGGACTCACTGTCCCCTTCTTACTGTTCACCTCCCTGCGGATGCCGATGCGACCCTAGCACTAACATCTGTCGCTGTCAAAGACAGACATTTTTCACGGACTATTACTCACCCAGCAAAACCAACTCACCCAGCAAAAAGATCTTTTGAAACGGTATTTCACCTTAGCTGCATGCACCACGCAGAATTTGTGAAAGCCTCGGTTCTTGTTGAGTAGTGTGCATGGAATATATACACAATCTGCAAGTCAAGAAGCAGCTGCGCAGCTCGTACAGAAGGCCTCTCCTTCCAAATATGCAGACTGTCAAAGAGTACCGTAACTTTGGAAGCTATACAGTTTGGAATCTTCTTAAATATTGCTCAGCACGCCTGAACAACTGCATGAAAAAAATTAACCTCTGATTTATTTCATTAAACTAAATGTGACATAAGTGTGCTAGCACAATATGTGGACCGTCCGCATATAGGTTACTTAAATATGGCGGTTTTACAAACAATGTATGCCACAGCTGTCGGGACGCAATTTCTGCACTTGGCTTCTGCTGCCAAGAAATTGTCTCCTTTCCACTAGGTTGCAGCAGACGCGCTATTGTGCATGGCCTGCATGGGAAGCTGGCTTACATGGGAAGTTTTGTCCTATGCCGCAGCTGCTGCGAAACTGGTTTTCCTCCTTCAGGGGAACACATAATGGCTTTTTCACCAGTGACCCACCTAGTGTTAGTGCACAAAAAGGAAAGGGGATTTCCCTCTCTTCACTTTGCCACCAGCATTGCACCTGCCAGTCCTGTCCTGTCACCATCTCTTTGCCTTCCCTCTCCAACTTGCGTTTCCCTTGCACTCCAATCCACCTGAAGACAGGATGGTTTTTTCCTAGCCAGGCATCTAGTGCTAGTGCACTAAAGAGCAATCCAAAAGTGAACAATGCCACTCTCTTCACCATGCAGAAGTTTCCAATGATGTGGCAATATACAATGAGACTTGCCAAAAAAGACATATCTCTTGTCGTCATATACTTTATTGCAATACCCGCGCCCTGGCAAGAATTAAGTAGGGTGTACTTGCTGAAATTAATGTGGGTACGGAACCAAAAACCATGGCCATTTTAATCCAAGCATCCGGCATATGCCTTCGAGGACATCAGACTTTGCTTCTAAATTTAGATGGCCGCGGCTGCACATGCACATGTGTACGGAAATGTGCTGTCACCTCTCTCGAATGCTTAATACAGCAAACCCATATTAAATAGTATGGAAGGATGAATACAGCCTCCATAGAATGGAGGGGCTTCAGTTGGCAATTGGTGGGAATGCAGCAGTTTCACCCAGTGTGTGTATCATGCTCCGGCAGTATTTCTGCATGGCCTCCACTGAATGCAAATGCTTTTTCAACCTAACTGGGACAAAATTTGGGACTTAAACTCCCTCTCTTCCATAAATTACTCACCTCGGAAGATTTTATTTCTGTTCACTCACAAGGCCAAAAGTGAAGCACATCACTTGTGTTGTCTTCCTTCGTCATATCCCTCAAAGCAACGTATGTAAAAAATTATAGTCTGTTCAGTTGTGCTGGCAGAACTCTCACAACATGCTTCGCACCAATACAGCCATTTGCTACACGAGCAACACACGTCCAAATCGTACATGTACTCAGCTCAGCCATATAAAGGCACAGAGATACTTGGTTCGCTCATTGTTGGTTTCTCCACCACACCTTCTTAGAATGTTTTCCCTTGACTCCCCGAGTGCTCATTTTTCCATTACAATACAGTTTGCTCACCACACCTCATACCATGAAACTCACCATTGCCTCCTGGGATGCATTTCATTGTCATCTCATTCATTTCCTCTTTACCTTGTCGCTCTTAAATAAGGTCACACTGCCTGTTTTCAGTGCTTATTTTTTTTAATCTAGAGGCTATCATATCCGAGCAGTACAGGCACATTGAATCTACTAAAACACACAACAGTGTTATGCCATAAGCCATGCCACAACAATGGCATGGCAGATACATATATAAATAACTGTTTCACCCAGCTCCTAACAACTCAGATGTGTATCGTTGGTTTAAAGAAGCATATAAGGGGGGGAGGCATAACACAAAAACAACTTCTGAAACTGTCGTACTTTTATGCTGACTCTCTTCTCATTACTCTGCATATTAAACCTGCGCCTTCTTTCTACAGCATCCTACAGGCTTAAGTTTAACCTTTTACTTCACCGTCAATGAGCCACATGAATAACATTGCATGCCTTTCATCATGGTCAAACTTATTTTGGTTATACGTACTGCAAACCAAACAATACACGAGGTCCTAATGGCATGACCTTTCAATCCTCGCAAACATCTTGAAACACCATCTCAAACCTCCTCATGAGTGCATTTTATAGACACTAGAGGTGACCTAGCCCCTTCATGATAACGCACCGAAACTGGCCCTGTCTTAACCATACCAAACCGCCAGCTCCATCATAGTTCCAAAACCCATTTCCTAAACTTCAAATCATCCTAGAATTAAGGTTAAGGAAATGGGAAGAAAGGTGCATAAACATAACAAATTTCATCATCTGAACAGCTTTCTGCTGCAGCACTGAATGCAAGTGGGCTTGCAGGCCCATCTAAGAACTCAAGATACTCTTTGTCATACGAGGTGCATCTCCTGCTACCTAAAACAACTGATAACAACCACTGTCACTGAAGAAGCTGGTGGCTTCGAGGAAGCTATCAATCAATTCTGCATCACATAAAATTGAGGAAGTCAGCTCTGTCCTTAACAAAAATATAACTTTGTCATATCCTTCCATCATGATCACACTAACTCAAGTCTGTACAGGGAATGACCAAAGGTAAAACATCTCGATGCACGCCTACCTTAGTGATGGGATAACTCTCTGTCCTTATTCTGCGTAACCCTTCATTGTCTATTTTACCTCGTGAAATGCAGCCCTACGGTGCTACTTGTTTTATGTGCATTCGATATGACTGTCCAGGCCTCCAATGAAATCCCTAAAACTTCTCCTTATTGAAGGTTCTTTATACTGTGCAAAGTTTCATCATCAGTATGTGCGTGCCAAATGTGTCAGAGGAAACAGAATGTGCTATATTCCTTCACGCAAAGTACACGCAGTCCACAGAACTAAAAAAATACAGGGAATATAGGCGCAATTTTCTTCCCACTTTTCTACCATGCACTTACATTCGATGCTTTACTCCTCCAAGAAAGGCAGACACCCTCCTTGAAATTTTGTGAAGTGTCTGGACCCTTCTGAACTGCCCTGCAGCTTCAATTTTTGTAGTTATGCCTGATGGTGGAATGCCGCAATAAAATAGAAAGACTCCCGATACCACACTGCCACAATTTCTTGGAGCCAGTGGTCGTGTAAATACAGATCATCAAATGAGCCTGTGCGTAATACAACGTTACTCAAGATGTACTTCAACAACGAAACACTTAAATAGGATATGATAGTGTGCTTGCATCACATTTAAAGCTATTGTAGCACTTCTGGAGCCAGACACACAAAGCTGGTACTGAGAGTTTGGATTGAAATTGGCTAGCCGTCGCATTGCTATATCTACTGAACTGCTTAGATATTGCAGCTATTTAACACTATGCAGCTTGTATTTAAGCAAAAGCCTACCACTGTGGCTTGGTGGTTACAGCACTTATATGCTGGACCCAGGGACGCAGAATCAAATAAGCAGGTTCAGATGGGTTTAGCTCTCATGCAGCTACTACGTGACCAAATGTTATTGTACACTAGTTACATCAAAGGTATTTATAGACAACTGCATTAAATGTCTGACATATATTCATATATTCACTGTATTTTTTCTTCTTAATGCATATGTGTGACCATCAAATCTCATCATTAGAAGAGGGTGTTACACATCAACCTAAACGAATGAGACATTAGGCTAGGAGGGAGAGAAAAAACTTCGTTACAATGCAGGGTTAAGTGTCTATGATATCCTGTGACACAGTCACCAATGCCAATTGGTGCATCAGGCCTGCCTTGTTGGATAATGGGGGAAATGAATGGCAACAGGTAAGAAGGAAAGGGAATGTTCCAGATTAGCATAGAGTTTGGGGGAACTGCGGCATGCAGCGGAGGGTTGGAGATGGTAGGGAAAAGAAGGGCACAGGTTGGGAGTGTATTTAAGTTGATGCACCAAAAAATGCGTGATTGATGGTTGGAGAGAGGTATGTTACAAACATGAAGGTTATGAAGGGATTCTCTAATGCTGTCATAGTAATGATTTATTTTGTGTTTGTAATGGAGAATAGTGTTCTATATTGATGGATAAGAGAGGGAATCCCATGCACCTGGTTAGTGGGTAAGATGGGTCACCTTGTTGTCTGGGATCCCAGTGTGACCAGGAATCCACCTCAGCATCACTGTGTAAGGCCTAAGTTTGGTGAGAGCCTGTTGCTGGTCATGCGAGTTGTGCAGGAAAGAAACCTGTATCTCATATAGCCAGAGGAAATGGGAGATGCTCTGAAAAGGTCCTGTGTACTGCTGATTATCAGTATGGTTTTGAGGGTAGCAGTAGGAAGGGGATTATTGCAAGGACAAAGGGCGCATGCTACGATCCGGCTGTCGCATGCAATGAAGTAAGCAGCAGCTTCGAATTGACCTCATGAAGCGTATGTGCAGACAATGGTCGAATCAAGGGAGTACGTGTGGTAGGTAACGTGAGCAGCGTGCCTGCATGCGTTGCAGTGTGTTTTGGAACAGAGGAAATGCGGAGGTTATCTGGGAGCGGGGAAGTGGGGGTAATTGAATGATCTAGTGCCCCTGTTTGGTGCTGCAAAGCCTGCCATCTGCCGATCTTGATGCTGCTCTAGGGGATCTACCCCAGGTAAGAGCACCGTGGAGCATAGGTGCCCAGCGGATACGTGTATGGGAACACTGAGGGAAGTCTTGTACAATGCACAATCTCAGTCTTCCATCTTTGATGATGGGCTAAAGTAAGGTATTGAACTGTATAGAGAATTTTTCTAATGCTAATGAGTGGAATGGATGCCCTACTTGACCCCTGTCACGCCTTGCGTGCTTAACAACAATCAGGCAGACAAGGTAATTAAGCTGATGGGCACAAACTTTGATGGTGCTAGTAATATTGGCTTGATCAGATGATTCATGGATATGAAGCCAGAGAATCCAGCTGATATGTCACGCCTTCCTGGTCTACTTCACACTGTCCACTGAGCCCTGGTAGTGGGTTATTAGTTCTTACTGCAGACAGAAATTGCAGAATCTAGTACTCAGAAAAAGAGCCTATTTCATTACTTCTGTAATACATTTGCCCTTGTAGAAAGACGTACTAAATGCATTACACTTTTTCTGAACACTTATGTGATGCACAGGGACTTATGTGGTGGTGACTGTGAGAATTAGATTTAATTAATAAATTTTCACAAGGCAAAAACAACGGCAAGCTGCAGGATATGCCATAAACAAGGCAATAATTTAACACCATAATCACGGAGCTACTGAGACGGGGTTCTGTAAAAATGAATGGCACCAAGTACACATGTAAAACAATACTGACATTACCAAACACCTGAATCATTTCCTGTAAAAAAGTGGCACCGCAGTGGCTTAGTGGCTATAGTGGATGGCTACTGGCCTGAAAGACGTCGCTTCAGTTCCGACAGCAGCAGTCGCATTTTGATTGGAGAAGGGGAGGTAGAAAAACTTTTATTTAATTAACGGATTAGTAGCTGGTCGCCATCCTTAGTCCAGGACTCCGTTGGATGTTGCTAGCCTGCATGGCCGCTCAATCGCCACAGCTGGTCTTGTGGGTCTGCGGTGAACAGAGCAGCCTACTGAGAGAAGACATTGTGTTGGAGGATGGGTGGTTGGTGCCCCTATAGGATGGGGTATTCCCATAGGCAGTCGAAGAGTGCGGGTGTAGAAATACTGCATGTTGGGCAATATCCAGGATATTGTGTGAGAAAGAAGAGGTGCCTGCGGTAGAGGTTTGGAAAAGAGTGCCCCTGAAGCTGGCACCACGCTGTGATGTCCGCTCTGTTGAGGGATATGTCTGGGGGGGAAATGTGCTTCTCTGTTGTCTGCAGTGTCGAAGGATGAGTGTGTACATTAAACGTCCTGCGGGTGGAGGAGGTGAAATGCTAGAGGCCTTGTACAGTGAAGTGTCAGTCCACATTAAAGAACCTCAGGCGGTCGAAATTATCCGAACCTATCCACTATGTTCTGGAACATTAAACTTCATAAACCAAACATTTTCTGTAAAATAGACAAGGGGAACAGTGCTTGTTATGAGATACATGACAGAAGCTAACAGTTGCCGAAACCAGGAAGCATAGGGGATGTCATTTTTTAACTTGAGGTTTTCATCAATGGAAGGTTGATAAAAGCAGAACGGAGAAATGGTTCCGGCGACTGTTGGCTTCCGTCATGTATGCCATAACAAGCACCTCTTCCCATACCCTTGTCTGTTGAACAGTTTAACAAAGGCCTTGAATTTTGCAGTCTTGATGCCATAGGTAGCATACAAGGGTTCTCGTAAAGCTTCCGCCCTCACTGTTCGATCAGGTTCTTACATTGCATTCGCAGTACTACAGGACATACTACGTCCACCACTATGGATGAGGCTGGCGCTGGTGAACATTCTCAACATTCAGTTACACTACACATAAATACCCCCAAAATCAGAATACTGGACAGCCCTTGCCGTAGCTCAGTTGTAGAGCAGTGGACGCGAAATTCGGAGGTCGTGGGTTTGGATCCCACTGGCGGCATGTGGTTTTTTTCTTCTGCTTTTATTAATCTCCCAATGATGAAAACCACAAGTTAAAAAAAAAGAAGACAGTCCCTGTGCTTTTTGGTTTTGGTGACTGTTGACTTCCGTCATGCATTTTCTGTAAAAGCAGCTTGTACTCTGCAGCGTCAGTCCACATTAATGAACCTCAGGTGGTCATGGCGCAAGGTATCTTCAAACCTCATAAACCAACCATTTTCTGTAAAAGCAGGTTGCGACAGGCAAATTATCAAATACACGAGGTGGCATGTTTTCCAACACGAGCACTTAAGCTCTGGCCTTTAAGTTGGAAGGAATTGTGAATTTTTACAATTAATCACAATTTTTGTGCTTGTTTGGCAAGCCACGCAGCTGTGAATCACATCATCAGAATCATCTTTTGCCACCTCTTTCACAAGAAAATGCTCAGTTTTGTGTCTTGCATATAGCAGAGGCACACTGCCTTTTTTATATTCAACACCCAGCAAGAAGTGACATTTGCCATTATTTTTCTTATCAATTCAGTTTTCCTTTGGGTGCAGTGGCTGGCAGTCTTTTTTTTTTCTTTTTATAAACTCCCTCTCTCAAGCCAGCACCTGTAGTTAGTACGACGCAAAGAAGTGCATTCCAAAGTTGAAAAGGTGGTGGCAACGCAACGAGCGATAACCTCGAGTTTGATTCTGGCTTGTTAGTAACATTACATGCATAATGTAGATAAAAAAAATGGGAACATCCCAATTAATCTGCATGTTTATGCATTGCGTCCACGATACAACTTGTTGCCCATGGATGAATTAATGTCTCAAACCTGCTCCTTTTACTGGTGTCAATTAGAGCAAATGTCTTGAAAGTTACATTACAGCCAATGACAGTCCAGCCGTCTTGTTTTTTTAAAGGTTTTCAAAACAACGATGCTTACACACAGGTGCGAGCATACGGAGTTAGCAACTACTTTGCTAGGTTTTGTGAGGTTTAACGCCTCAAAGCGACTCAGGCTATGAGGGACACCTGTAACTAAGTTGTGACTGAATAGGCCAGCCTCCAAAACTTTCAGTGGCAGAATAAAAACAGTGCACTTGTACACAACACAACAGTTTAATGCTGAAAGGTAGCGGACAGGAACCGATTTGCACCCTCAAAGCAATCACTTAAAAGCCATTGAGATACATCGAGACGTTTACTGAGGAACTGAAACAAACTTTGAATGCTCCGAAGCATCCCAACTCTAAACGTTGGGAGTGTTGTGAAGTGCACTGCTGAGGAAAGCCAAATGTCCCTTCGGGCACTTGTTCGCATAGTGCCCCTTTTCTCCACACTTGTAGCACGTAACCTGATCCAGTGGCCTGAAGCGCTGCCCGCCTCCGGGATTGGCGACTCCGCCGTCTTCGTGATCGCGTCGGTGCATACCACCGTAGTGGTTGTGGAACTGCATTCGGGAGTGGTGTTGCTCCTCCTTCAACTCTGCTGGCATTTTGTGGCACGATATTGCCTTGTGCCCTGCCTCGCCACAATAGTGACATACAATATTAGCCTTCTTTGCTTGCTGTGCTGGATCTTGAACAGGCAGGTCGAACTTGGGATGCATAAATTTGCACTCGGGTCCATCGGGACAAAACCCGCAAAGGTAGTTGATGCACATGACGCGTCGTGTGTGTCGGTGGCGACAGCTTGGGCCATGACGGCAAAACCCTCGATCGTACCAGGGGCAATCTTTAATCTTTGCTTCGGGATCTATGTGGAGAAATGGGCACTCCTTGTTGCTGCACGCGTTGAAACGAGAGTAGAAGTAACACTCTGGCATTTTCGTCATGTCGAACTCGTGAAGGAACTCGCACTGGTCGCCTTTCTTGCAAAGGCCTCGAAGCCAGTGTTTACATACAACTGTTCGGTCACCCTTAACATGCCTAAAGGGGCACGCAGATCCTTTGCTGCAGTTTCCCTGAACATAGAAACAGCACACGGCAGCCCCAGATTTGTCCATACCAGGGAACGGTAGCGGCAGCGCGCCGAGCTGCTGCTCCAGGGCGATCTCCACCTCGAAGACAACATTTCCCACTTTGGCAACTATTTCCTCCATCACAGTCATAGACAACAGCCGTCAAGGCTAACAGTGCAAACTTTCAGCCTGCGACGTAATGTGCTCGCTTCCGACCACAAATCCGAACGCGTCTGCGAACGACAAGAGTGCAAGCCGCCATTAGCTACACTACTGGGTTCCTCCGATTGGCTCTAAAAAGAGTCACGTTTTTTAAACCTGTGGCGGGAAAACGTGAGGTTGTCGAGCATCGCGCTGGCTTGCTGCAGAGACTTTCATACTGCCTGACTACCGAAAACATGGCATTAAGAAAGAATGAAGTAAAATGCTATAAAGAGGAGTATCTCAATGATTGACAGATTTATGAAATTTTCACATGCATTGCGGGTACCGGCCGTTTACTTCTCGCTGCTGTCGCATGCTCTTGTGCCGTAGGTGCTCTCCGATCCACGTCTCCGGCTAGTTGTTATACCGTGTGACAGAGCTAAAAATGATAGCTACAAAAGAAAAAAGATAACACAGCGACGATAGCGACAACATGTAACATTGACCGACATGCCTAAACGGAATGGTCCACTCTTTAACAGAAGCTTCATTTACAAGAACCTATTGCGTGTTTTCTTCTTTCAAGTGATGCGTTTAGAGATTAGAATAGATGGACCACCATGTAGTATTCACCTACCGCCGCTAAATAATTTACGATTGAATATCTATTCTCGTACTGTTTCGGTTTCATCAACCGAATATTGGCCATCATTCCGCGTTTGAACCAGAAACCGAAACAAAGTCAAGAAGAAATTGTAGACGAACACCATGGGGTGCTCCATGTATGCCAATGTCAACGCACTGTTTGAAAGAAGAAACATGCAAGTAAAAATTTGGTGTCTATAGTCCTTTAAACACACTAGTGGAGTATGTCCCCGCAGCGGGCCTGGAATTGTCGCCATAGATGTCTGTCTACATTCACGTGGCTAATAATAATAATAATAATAATAATAATAATAATAATAGTTTTTTTTTCTGGGGGGAGGAAATGGCGCAGTATCTGTTTCATATATCGTTGGACACCTGAACCGCGCCGTAAGGGAAGGGCTAAAGGAGGGAGTGAAAGAAGAAAGGAAGAGGTGCCGTAGTGGAGGGCTCCGGAATAATTTCGACCACCAGGGGATATAACTAACCGCCTCACAGATTTCCTCCAACACAAAAAAGTAGACCCTTCTTAAAACTTTTGTTCTTGGCTAAACTAAAACTAATCACAAGAAAAAATTCTAGGAGCTAGAATATTGATACCTGGCTTGTTTAATATAGTCAAAGATTAATTGATTTCGTTTACTATATTGATGGGCCTGCGGAGTAATACAGTACGCCGCGTACCGTTTAGCAAATGCTGTTTTTTTTTTAAATATCTACAAGCGTCAGCAGTGCTTGAAGTTCTGAAAGGCGCAAAAGACACACACACTAGGAAAAAAGGGGGATGACACAAAGAGCGCCTTTGTGTCATCCCCTTTTTTTCCTGTGTGTGTGTCTTTTGCGCCTTTCAGAACTTCAATCATGAACCAACTAGCCCCAAAGCAAGTTCTGTCAGCAGTGCCCTTCGTTGTGTAAGCAAAAAGTGTGACCTTCCGCATTGGTTGCGCCACGTTTGTGTGTTTTTTGGGCACATTTCACGGCGTGCCGACAAATTGTGGTGCGGTTGGTTGAGCCGCAATTAATGCAGAAGAAAGGAGGCGCGAAAGCCACGCTTGCAGGGGCCGTGGAGCAGACAAGTTCGGCGAAGGATCGGCGTCGCGGCTATAATTATTACCGCCGAGCTTGTGGGCTATCACGCCGAGCTCGTTCCGCCCATTGGGTTATTATAATGCGTTTCTGCATTCAAATATAATAAGTTGGTTCCTGTCTCTGACTTCGCATCTGTGCTGTTCTGTCGCGTTGAGAACAGTGCAAAAATCAAATAAACGCCTGCAGCTCGTTCTCATTCTGTCGTGGTCTCGGCGTAAGTTTAGGCGCGATATTCCGTGTGCTTGGGATCGTAATTTGAACGCAGGGGGCCATTTTCAGATGCTTATCACCTGGACAACCTCTATCCCGAGCATCACTTCGCGCAAAAAAAAAAAAAGACGAAAAAGCTGCGCCAGTCGCTTTCAGCGTTCACACCGTGCCGCGCTTGAAGAAGCACCGGACTCGGGTAGTAGCACGCACGACGGTTTTTTTCTCTTTGTTTTCATTTCCGCGAATTTCAACAAGTGTATCGTTCCAACACCGGTCTTACGGTGTCAGGATCTCGACAAAGTCGCGCAGTGTTATTTACCAAATTATTTGAATTTTCACATTGTAGGTCAATCAGAACCTGGCGAACATAGCAAATTACACGCCAAAAGCCACTCGATCCGATCAAGCAGAATGCACACACATATAAGTTCTAAAATAAGAAGCAAAACTTTATAGCTTAGCAGAGTGATCGTAAATTTCGTTTTGAGCTCGAGGAAAACGTCTATGCATGCGCTCGTGGACCTCTCAGATCGCATTTGCCTTTTTCAAAGCAGCTATAGCGTTAATTATTTTCCAAGGTCTCCGGATGTGAAGCGGCTCGGTTGATATAGGAAGCACATTACAAGGCTCGTTGAGTGAGAAAGTTGATTCGCGTCGTGTATCACGTCGTCCTATCTTGCACTAGCAACCGGATATGCTTTATCGTCTGATGAGTTGAGAACTGTGGACGATTAGTTCCTCCCCATACCTCGCGCTTTCACCCGCCGTAGCGCTGAGCTGTACTTGTCGCCAACTGCGAGCGGAGAAGCGCCCGATGCAACGCTCCGCCTACTAATTCCGTCTGGCGAACAGGCTGAAAAAGTGCAGAACTACTCTCCGAGCATCAAGAAAAATGATTCCAGCAACAAGCGACGCGCATGTTTTGAAATATTCGCATACACCAGTTGGTTTCGAAGGCAGCGTCACGTGGCGCAGTGTAGGCATGCTTAAAGGGGCAAGGGTGAAGGGGCTTTAGGTAGACTTGATGGCTTGCTGCGTCCGCAGCGCCACCTTTGTTTACAAACTTGACGCTTGTGTATACAAAGTTCGGGCTCTAGAAGATGAGTTGCAAAGAGTTTTTGTTGCACTGTTGAAATCAAATAGGTGTCGATACTGGGTCAGAAGAAATTATCTTGAAAAATGTAGAAGCTTCGGCAAGATTGCTCAGCATAAATGAAAGAGTGCAAAGACGCTGACGACACATGAATGTTCCATTCCAGAAATTTACCCTTCTTCATGAAATTTGGGGATTTAAATTTTAGGAGCTCACTCAGTTTTCCAAATTGGCGAAATTTTCAAGCTGCATGTTGCTGTGAAAAAAGGGCCCGAAATAGCGATTTTTGGGCTGAATCAGAGGAACTTTCCGTTACAGCCCGGAACATCACTGGGACGACAAGCTGCGGAAGCAGCAGAAACGCGAATTCATGCATAGTTGAAGTTTACTTTGTGGTCATGAACATTGCAATGTTTCTAAGGCTGTTACAGTAAGCCACTGGCCCCTTATTTTTCTTGAAAGCACATAAACCCGCTCAGTCACTCCAATACGTTGTCATGAACACTTGAGAAAAATTATACACTTCTACTCGCAGCAGAGAACTCACAATCACACGCGAAAGATGGCGAGCTCATTCCGGCGACTTAGATCCTCGCACCCTTCTCTGTTGCACTGCTCCTGCGTATGCCAGTTGAGAGATGGCTAGATTGGTTAGATTCTTTCAGACGTCAGGCAGCTATCATGGCCGCGTCCAGTAAGCGGCATATATCCGGCGGGTCAGCAAGCTCCGCCCCTGCGGTGGGGACGGCGAGGAGGTCATACTTTTCAGCGTGCAAAAAGTGGCGAGAGTGCAGGGAAAGGCGCGAAGACGCTGCAGTTAAAATAACTGTAGAAAACTCGACTTCTACAAAGCGAAGCAAGAAATTCTTGCTTGAGTATATATGTGAAAAAGTGTCCTTTAACACAGCCATACCGCAACTTTAGGTCCCTTTCAGGACCCCTTTAAGGTATACAGTGGTGTCATATGATATAGTGCTCACACAGTCAAACCTGCCACGGCAGCTACGCAAAAATATATTTTTTTCTATCTAGGCCGCTTGCTGTTAGCGAGGGTTAGCCTGGTTACTCTGTCACCAGAATACAAATTACATGCGTAAATAGTTTACTACTGGTCCAGTTACTTCCCGATGGCATTTAAAATTGCACTTCACGCTTTCCAGTCTCTCAGTACTAGCACACAGTAAAAATTGCCAGTCCCTGATAGTATTCCTTGAAGGCACGGCAGCTATACAGATATAGTTAATTCTGTCTGTGGTCCAGGCGGCTTGCAGTCAGCTACGCATTCCACAGTTGAGGCTGCAATAATTCACGCATGCATACGTAAAGAGAGAATGAATGCACAAAAACAACACGAATTGAAAATATCTTTCTATCACAGCTAGGAATGCTGCATATGTAAGTTGCTGCATTCAGCGTTTGTAGCAGCAATACTTCTACCCCATCAGCACAAAACAGCAGAGATCAACAATCACAGCTCACGAACAATGGAATTAGACGCTGCTGTTTTCCAGCTAACGTCGTAAGAGTCGTGGCTCATCTTCAATCCTGAGTCGGCTCCGTCGAAGAGTCGTACAGCAAAGAGCGCATCAGTCTTTCGCTTCACCACCAGACATGAAAATACAGCATAACGACGCACAAAAATCAGGGTTACATCTGTCATATAATAAGGCACCATTTAGTTGACGCAAAAGCACGTGATACGGTAAAAATAAGGTGGTAGAAAATTGCGGATAAGTAACATGTTCAGGCAAGAAACAGTCGTTACAAGCGAAAGTATGTTGTTTCCTTAGCCTAAATAATCAAGATGTCACGTTGGTCATGAACGGAGGCGCACTTTGAAGCTGCTGAGTGCCAAGAATTACTTCGACATGTTACGCACGGGGCCAGGAAATATGCCGTTGCCAGGACTGCAGCCGAACACCCGATGAAAGTGGCTGAGAACTCTCAGTAGGTCGTTGCACTGAGATTTGGCGTTTGGTGCGCCGCAATGGACATAGCACCACAGAATAAAAAACAGCTTCGTGCCTGTGACGGTCTTTCGATCCCCGACAGGCAGGCTGAAGGCGCTGCCTCTGTGAAGGACGAATTCCTCGTAGAGTGTTCTCATAGACATTGCCCTCAGTCCAAGGCTGAGTGCCTCGGAGGGGCCAGTGTCGTTGCCACCGAGCTCGCAGGACGACTCGGATTCCAGTTTGTAGCAGGTCTCCGCGTCCCCAGCTGGTAAGGCCATGTTCAGCACCCGAGCGAAACCGTCCGCCATCTCACCGCCCAGCGCCCCGAACTTGACAGTGATGGGTGCGTGCTCATGGTAGGTCGGTGGTTCGAATGCCATGGGAAACAGACTGAAACTCCTGCTGTCCATATGCTGTAGGAGGTGCCGAAGCGGTACAAATTCGGCGCTTCCGTGTTCTCCTCCGTGGCGCGGCGCCCTTGCGTGGAGAGTTCCAAGTTGGTGATGATGGAGAGGCCTTCTGTAGGAGCTGCACAGCTCGTTCAGAAGGCTTCTCCTTCCAAATACGCAGGCTGTCAAAGAGTTCTCAACTTTGGAATGTTCTTAAAAATTGCTCAGCACGCCTGAACCACTGCAAGAAAAAATTAGCCTCTGATTTATTTCATTAAACTAAACGTAACATAAGTGTGCTAGAACAATAGGTGGACCCTCTGCATATAGGTTACTTAGATATGACGGTTTTACAAACAATGTATGCTACAGCTGGTGGTACGCAATTTATGCCTTTGCACTTGGCTTCTGCTGCCACGAAATTGTCTCCTTTCCTCTAGGTTGCAGCAGATGTGCTACTGTGCATGGCATGCATGGGAAGTTTTGTCCTTTTCACCTGGCTGCAGCTGCTGGGATACTGGTTTTCTTCCTTCAGGAGAACACACAATGGCTTTTTCACCAGTGACCCACCTAGTGCTAATGCACAAAAAGGAAAGGGGATTTCCCTCTGTCCACTTTGCCACCTGCATTGCACCTGCCAGTCCTGTCCTGTCACCATCTCTTTGCCTTCCCTCTCCAACTTGCGTTTCCCTTGCACTCCAATCCACCTGCAGACAGGATGGCTTTTTCCTAGCCAGGCATCTAGTGCTAGTGCACTAAAGAGCAATCGAAAAAGGAACAATGCCACTCTCTTCACCATGTAGAAGCTTCCAATGACGTGGTAGTATACAATGAGACTTTCCGAAAAAGACAAATCTCTTGTCTTCGTATACTTTATTGCAATACCCGCGCCCTGGCAAGAATTAAGTAGGGTGTACTTGCTGAAATTAATGTGGGTATGGAACCAAAAACCATGGCCATTTTAATCCAAGCATCCGGCATATGCCTCCGAGGACATCAGACTTTGCTTCTAAATTAAGATGGCCGCGGCTGCACATGCACATGTGTACAGAAATGTGCTGTCACCTCTCTCGAATGCTTAATACAGCAAACCCATTTTACATAGTATGGAAGGATGAAGACAGCCTCCATAGAATGGAGGGGCTTCAGTTGGTAATTGGTGGGAATGCAGCAGTTTCACCCAGTGTGTTTATCATACTCCGGCAGCATTTCTGCATGGCCTCCACTGAATGCAAATGTTTTTTCAACCTAACTGGGACAAAATTTGGGACTTAAACTCACTCTCTTCCATTAATTACTCGCTTCGGAAGTTTTTATTTCTGTTCACTCACAAGGCCAAAAGTGAAGCACATCACCTGTATTGTCTTCCTTTGTCATATCCCTCAAAGCAGCATATGTAAAAAATTATAGTCTGCTCAGTTGTACTGGCAGAACTGTCACTGCAACATGCTTCGCACCAATGCAGCCATTTGCTACACGAGCAACACGTGCAAATCGTACATGTACACAGCTCAGCACAGCTCAGCTCAGCCAAGGCACAGAGATACTTGGTTAGCTCATTGCTGGTTTCTCCACCACGCCTTCTTGGAATTTTTTGCCTTGACTGCCTGAGTGGTCATTTTTCCATTACAATACAGTTTGCTCTCCGCACCTCATACCATGAAACTCTCCATTGCCTCCTGGGATGCATTTCATTGTCATCTCATTCATGGCCTGTTTACCTTGTCGCTCTTAAATAAGGTCACACTGCCTGTTTTCAGTGCTTATTTTTTTTTAATCTAGAGGCTATCATATCCGAGCAGTACAGGCATACTGAATCTACTAAAACACACAACAGTGTCATGCCATAAGCCATGCCGCAACAATGGCATGGTACAAATAGCTGTTTTACCCAGCTCCTAACAACTCGGATGTGTATCGTTGGTTTAAAGAAGCATATATGGGGGGAAGGCATAACACAAAAACAACTTCTGAAACTGTCGTACTTTTATGCTCACTCTCTTCACATTACTCTGCGTATTAAGCCTGCGCCATCTTTCTACAGAATCCTACACGCTTAAGTTTAACCTTTTACTTCACCGTCAATGAGCCACATGAATAACATTGCATGCCTTTCATCATGGTCGAACTTATTTTGGTTATACAATCAGCAAACCAAACAATACACAAGGTCCTAATGGCATGACCATTCAATCCTCGCAAACATCTTGAAACACCATCTCAAACCTCCTCATGAGTGTATTTTATAGACACTAGAGGTGACCTAGCCCCTTCATGATAACGCACCGAAACTGGCCCTGTCTCAACCATACCAAACCGCCAACTGCATCATAGTTCTAAGACCCATTTCCTAAACTTCAAATCATCCTAGAATTAAGGTTAAGGAAATGGGAAGAAAGGTGCATAAACATAACATATTTCATCATCTGAGCAGCCTTCTGCTGCAGCACTGAATGCAAGTGGGCTTGCAGGCCCATCTAAGAACTCAAGATACTCTTGGTCATACGAGGTGCATCTCCTGCTACCTAAAACAATTGATAACAACCACTGTCACTGAAGAAGCTAGTGGCTTCGAGGAAGCTATCAATCAATTCTGCATAGCATAAAATAAAAGAAGACAGCTCTGTCCTTAACATATATATAGCTTTGTCATATCCTCCAATCAAGATGACACTAACTCAAGTCTGTACAGGTAATGACCAAAGGTAGAACATCTCGATGCACGCCTACCTTAGTGATGGGATAACTCTCTGTCCTTATTCTGCGTCACCCTTCATTGTCTATTTTACCTCGTGAAATGCAGCCCTACAGTGCTAGTTGTTTTATGTGCATTCGATATGACTGTCCAGGCCTCCAATGAAATCCCTAAATCTTCTCCTTATTGAAGGTTCTTTATACTGTGCAAAGTTTCATCATCAGTATGTGCATGCCAAATGTGTCAGAGGAAACAGAATGTGCTATGTTCCTTCACGCAGAGTACACGCAGTCCACAGAACTAAAAAAATACACAGAATATAGGCGCAATTTTCTTCCCACTTTTCTACCATGCACTTACATTCGATGCTTTACCCCTCCAAGAAAGGCAGACACCCTCCTTGAAATTTTTTGAAGTGTCTGGACCCTTCTGAACTGCCCTGCAGCTTGAATTTTTGTAGTTATGCCTGATGGTTAGTTATGCCTGATGGATAGTTATGCCTGATCACCTTTAAAGCTATTGTAGCACTTCTGGAGCCAGACACACAAAGCTGGTACTGAGAGTTTGGTTTGAAATTGGCTAGCCGTCACATTGCTATATCTACTGAACTGCTTAGATATTGGAGCTATTTAACACAATGCAGCTTGTATTTAAGCAAAAGCCTACCACTGTGGCTTGGTGGTTACGGCACTTATATGCTGGACCCAGGGACGCAGAATCAAATAAGCAGGTTCAGATGGGTTTAGCTCTCATGCAGCTACTACGTGACCAAATGTTATTGTACACTAATTACCTCAATGGTTTTTATGGACAACTGCATTAAATGTCTGACATATATTCATATATTCATTGTATTTTTTCTTCTTAATGCATATGTGTGACCATCAAATCTCATCATTAGAAGAGGGTGTTACACGTCAACCTAAACGAATGAGACATTAGGCTAGGAGGGAGAGAAAAAGCTTCATTACAATGCAGGGTTAAGTGTCTATGATATCCTGTGACACAGTCACCAATGCCAATTGGTGCATCAGGCCTGCCTTGTTGGATAATGGGGAAAATGAATGGCAACGGGTAAGAAGGAAAGGGAATGTTCCAGATTACCATAGAGTTTGGGGCAACTGGGGCATGCAGCGGAGGGTTGGAGATGGTAGGGAAAAGAAGGGTACAGGTTGGGAGTGTATTTAAGTTGATGCACCAAAAAATGCGTAATTGATGGTTGGAGAGAGATATGTCACAAACAGGAAAGTTATGAAGGGATTCTCTGATGCTGTCATAGTAATGATTTATTATGTGTTTGTAATGGAGAATAGTGTTCTATATTGATAGATAATAGAGAGAATCCCATGCACCTGGTTAGTGGGTAAGATGGGTCACCTTGTTGTCTGGGATCCCAGTGTGACCAGGAATCCACCTCAGCATAACTGTGTAAGGCCCAAGTTTGGTGGGAGCCTGTTGCAGGTCATGCGAGTTGTGCAGGAAAGAAACCTGTATATCATATAGCCAGAGATAATGGGAGATGCTCTAAAGAGGTGCTGTGTACTGCTGATTATCAGTACGGTTTTGAGGGTAGCAGTAAGAAGGGGATTATTGCAAGGACCCAGGGTGCATGCTACGATCCGGCTGTCACATGCAATGAAGTAAGCAGCAGCTTCGAATTGACCTCATGAAGCGTATGTGCAGACAATGGTCGAATCAAGGGAATACGTGTGGTAGGTAACGTGAGCAGCATGCCTGCATGCTTTGCAATGTATTTTGGAAGAGACGAAATGCAGAGGTTATCTGGGAGCGGGGAAGTGGGGGTAATTGAAAGATCCAGTGCCCCTGTTTGGTGCTGCAAAGCCTGCCATCTGCCGGTCTTGATGCTGCTCTAGGGAATCTACCCCAGGTAAGAGCACCGTGGAGCATAGGTGCTCAGCGGATACGTGTATGGGAACATTGAGGGGTCTTGTACAATGCACAATCTCAGTCTGGCATCTTTGATGATGGGCTAAAGTAAGGTATTGAACTGTATAGAGAAGTTTTCTAATGCTAACGAGTAGATTAGATGCCCTACTTGACCCCTGTCACGCCTTGCGTGCTTAACAGCAATAAGGCAGACAAGATAATTAAGCTGATGGCACAAACTTTGATGGTGCTAGTAATATTGGCTTGATCAGATGATTCATGGATATGAAGCCAGAGAATCCAGCTGATGTGTCAGGCCTTCTTGATCTACTTCACTCTGTCCACTGAGCCCCGGTAGTGGGTTATTAGTTCTTACTGCAGACAGAAATTGCAGAATCTAGTACTCAGAAAAAGAGCCTATTTCATTACTTCTGTAATACATTTGCCCTTGTAGAAAGACATACTAAATGCATTACACTTTTTCTGAACACTTATGTGATGCACAGGGACTTATGTGGTGGTGACTGTGAGAATTAGATTTAATTAATAAATTTTCACAAGGCAAAAATAAAGGCAAGCTGCATGATATCCAATAAAAAAGGCAATAATTTAACACCATAATCACGGAGCTACTGAGACGGGGTTCTGTAAAAATGAATGGCACCAAGTACACATGTAAAACAATACTGACATTACCAAACACCTGAATCATTTCCTGTAAAAAAGTGGCACCGCAGTGGCTTAGTGGCTATAGTGGATGGCTACTGGCCTGAAAGACGTCGGTTCAGTTCCAACAGCAGCAGTCGCATTTTGATTGGAGAAGGGGAGGTAGAAAAACTTTTATTTAATTAACGGATTAGTAGCTGGTCGCCATCCTTAGTCCAGGACTCCGTTGGATGTTGCTAGCCTGCATGGCCGCTCAATCGCCACAGCTGGTCTTGTGGGTCTGCGGTGAACAGAGCAGCCTACTGAGAGAAGACATTGTGTTGGAGGATGGGTGGTTGGTGCCCCTATAGGATGGGGTATTCCCATAGGCAGTCGAAGAGTGCGGGTGTAGAAATACTGCATGTTGGGCAATATCCAGGATACTGTGTGAGAAAGAAGAGGTGCTGCGGTAGAGGTTTGGAAAAGAGTGCCCCTGAAGCTGGCACCAGGCTATGATGTCCGCTCTGTTGATGGATATGTCTGGGGGGGAAGTGTGCTTCTCTGTTGTCTGCAGTGTAGAAGGATGAGAGTGTACATTAAATGTCCTGCGGGTGGAGGAGGTGAAATGCTAGAGGCCTTGTACAGTGAAGTGTCAGTCCACATTAAAGAACCTCAGGCGGTCGAAATTATCCGAACCTATCCACTATGTTCTGGAACGTTAAACTTCATAAACCAAACATTTTCTGTAAAATAGACAAGGGGAAAAGTGCTTGTTATGAGGTACATGACAGAAGCTAACAGTTGCCGAAACCAGGAAGCATAGGGGATGTCATTTTTTAACTTGAGGTTTTCATCAATGGAAGGTTGATAAAAGCAGAAGGGAGAAATGGTTCCGGCGACTGTTGGCTTCCGTCATGTATGCCATAACAAGCACCTCTTCCCACACCCTTGTCTGTTGAATAGTTTAACAAAGGCCTTGAATTTTGCAGTCTTGATGACAAAGGTAGCATACAAGGGTTCTCGTAAAGCTTCCGCCCTTACTGTTCGATCAGGTTCTTATATTGCACTCGCAGTACTACAGGACATACTACGTCCACCACTATGGATGAGGCTGGCGCTGGTGAACACTCTCAACGTTGAGTTACACTACACATAATTACCCCCAAAATCAGAAGACTGGACAGCTGTTGCCGTAGCTCAGTTGTAGAGCACTGGATGCAAAATTCGGAGGTCGTGGGTTTGGATCCCACCGGCGGCATGTGGTTTTTTTCTTCTGCTTTTATTAATCTCCCAATGATGAAAACCACAAGTTAAAAAAAAAAAGAAGACAGTCCCTGTGCTTTTTGGTTTTGGTGACTGTTGACTTCCGTCATGCATTTTCTGTGAAAGCAGCTTGTACTCTGCAGCGTCAGTAAACATTAATGAACCTCAGGTGGTCATGGCGCAAGGTATCTTCAAACCTCGTAAACCAACCATTTTCTGTAAAAGCAGGTTGCGACAGGCAAATTATCAAATACACGAGGTGGCATGTTTTCCAACACGAGCACTTAAGCTCTGGCCTTTAAGTTGGAAGGAATTGTGAATTTTTACAATTAATCACAATTTTTGTGCTTGTTTGGCAAGCCACGCAGCTGTGAATCACATCATCAGAATCATCTTTTGCCACCTCTTTCACAAGAAAATGCTCAGTTTTGTGTCTTGCATATAGCAGAGGCACACTGCCTTTTTTATATTCAACACCCAGCAAGAAGTGACATTTGCCATTATTTTTCTTATCAATTCAGTTTTCCTTTGGGTGCAGTGGCTGGCAGTCTTTTTTTTTTCTTTTTATAAACTCCCTCTCTCAAGCCAGCACCTGTAGTTAGTACGACGCAAAGAAGTGCATTCCAAAGTTGAAAAGGTGGTGGCAACGCAACGAGCGATAACCTCGAGTTTGATTCTGGCTTGTTAGTAACATTACATGCATAATGTAGATAAAAAAAATGGGAACATCCCAATTAATCTGCATGTTTATGCATTGCGTCCACGATACAACTTGTTGCCCATGGATGAATTAATGTCTCAAACCTGCTCCTTTTACTGGTGTCAATTAGAGCAAATGTCTTGAAAGTTACATTACAGCCAATGACAGTCCAGCTGTCTTGTTTTTTTAAAGGTTTTCAAAACAACGATGCTTACACACAGGTGCGAGCATACGGAGTTAGTAACTACTTTGCTAGGTTTTGTGAGGTTTAACGCCTCAAAGCGACTCAGGCTATGAGGGACACCTGTAACTAAGTTGTGACTGAATAGGTCCAGCCTCCAAAACTTTCAGTGGCAGAATGAAAACAGTGCACTTGTACACAACACAACAGTTTAATGCTGAAAGGTAGCGGACAGGAACTGATGCAACCTCAAAGCAATCACTTAAAAGCTATTGAGATACATCGAGACGTTTACTGAGGAACTGAAACAAACTTTGAATGCTCCGAAGCATCCCAACTCTAAACGTTGGGAGTGTTGTGAAGTGCACTGCTGAGGAAAGCCAAATGTCCCTTCGGGCACTTGTTCGCATAGTGCCCCTTTTCTCCACACTTGTAGCACGTAACCTGATCCAGTGGCCTGAAGCGCTGCCCGCCTCCAGGATTGGCGACTCCGCCGTCTTCGTGATCGCGTCGATGCATACCACCGTAGTGGTTGTGGAACTGCATTCGGGAGTGGTGTTGCTCCTCCTTCAACTCTGCTGGCATTTTGTGGCACGATATTGCCTTGTGCCCTGCCTCGCCACAATAGTGACATACAATGTTAGCCTTCTTTGCTTGCTGTGCTGGATCTTGAACAGGCAGGTCGAACTTCGGATGCATAAATTTGCACTCGGGTCCATCGGGACAAAACCCGCAAAGGTAGTTGATGCACATGACGCGTCGTGTGTGTCGGTGGCGACAATTCGGGCCATGACGGCAAAACCCTCGATCGTACCAGGGGCAATCTTTAATCTTTGCTTCGGGATCTATGTGCAGAAATGGGCACTCCTTGTTGCTGCACGCCTTGAAACGAGAGTAGAAGTAACACTCTGGCATTTTCGTCATGTCGAACTCGTGAAGGAACTCGCACTGGTCGCCTTTCTTGCAAAGGCCTCGAAGCCAGTGTTTGCATACAACTGTTTGGTCACCCTTAACATGCCTAAAGGGGCACGCAGATCCTTTGCTGCAGTTTCCCTGAACATAGAAACAGCACACGGCAGCCCCAGATTTGTCCATACCAGGGAACGGTAGCGGCAGCGCGCCGAGCTGCTGCTCCAGGGCGATCTCCACGTCGAAGACAACATTGCCCACTTTGGCAACTATTTCCTCCATCACAGTCGTAGACAACAGCCGTCAAGGCTAACACTTATACTGCAAACTTTCAGCCTGCGACGTAATGTGCTCGCTTCCGACCACAAATCCGAACGCGTCTCCGAACGACAAGCGTACAAGCCGCCATTAGCTACACTACTGGCTTCCGCTGATTGGCTCTAGAAAGAGTCACGTTTTTTAAACCTGTGGCGGGATAACGTGAGGTTGTCGTGCATCGCGCTGTCTTGTTGCAGAGACTTTCATACTGCCTGACTACCGAAAACATGGCATTAAGAAAGAATGAAGTAAAATGCTATAAAGAGGAGTATCTCAATGATTGACAGATTTATGAAATTTTCACATGCATTGCGGGTACCGGCCGTTTACTTCTCGCTGCTGTCGCATGCTCTTGTGCCGTAGGTGCTCTCCGATCCATGTCTCCGGCTAGTTGTTATACCGTGTGACAGAGCTAAAAATGATAGCTACAAAAGAAAAAGATAACACAGCGACGATAGCGACAACATGTAACATTGACCGACATGCCTAAACGGAATGGTCCACTCTTTAACAGAAGCTTCATTTACAAGAACCTATTGCGTGTTTTCTTCTTTCAAGTGATGCGTTTAGAGATTAGAATAGATGGACCACCATGTAGTATTCACCTACCGCCGCTAAATAATTTACGATTGAATATCTATTCTCGTACTGTTTCGGTTTCATCAACCGAATATTGGCCATCATTCCGCGTTTGAACCAGAAACCGAAACAAAGTCAAGAAGAAATTGTAGACGAACACCATGGGGTGCTCCATGTATGCCAATGTCCAACGCACTGTCTGAAAGAAGAAACATGCAAGTAAAAATTTGATGTCTATAGCCCTTTAAACACACTAGTGGAGTATGTCCCCGAAGCGAGCCTGGAATTGTCGCCATAGAAGTCTGGCTACATTCGATCACGTGGCAACAATGATTATAATAATAATAATAATTTTTTTTTGGGGGGGGGGGGGAGAAAATGGCGCAGTATCTGTCTCATAAATCGTCGGACACCTTAACCGCGCCGTTAGGGAACGGCTAAAGGAGGGAGTGAAAGAAGAAAGGAAGAGGTGCCGTAGTGGAGGGCTCCGGAATAATTTCGACTACCTGGGGATAACGGAAGAAAGGAATACAACTAACCGCCTCACAGATTCAATCCAACACAAAAAAAGCAGATCATTTTTAATACTTTTGTTCTTGCCTAAACTAAAACTAATCACAAGAAAAAATTATAGGAGCTAGAATTTTGTTACCTGGCTTGTTTAATATAATCAAAGATTAATAATAGGTTGATTTCGTTTACTGCAACGATGGGCCTGCGGAGTAATACAGTACGCCGCGTACCGTGGCTCAGTGTTAGCAAATGCTGTTTTTTTTAAATATAGACAAGCGTCAGCAGTGCCTTTCGTTGTGTAAGCAAAAAGTGGGACCTTCCGCATTGGGTGCGCCACGTTTGTGTGTTTTTGGGCACATTTCACGGCGTGCCGACAAATTGTGGTGCGGTTGGTTGAGCCGCAATTAATGCAGAAGAAAGGAGGCGCGAAAGCGACGTGTACAGGGGACGAGGAGCAGACAAGTTGGTCAACAGCGCCTGACCGCATGGGAAGTGATCACTATCCGATTTTTGTGTTTGCTGCCGACTTTCGTATGCATGGTCCTAAAATTAGCAATGTGGTCAACTGGGACAAGTACAGAGAGCACCTAGAACGTGTTTCTGGTGATGTTGTTGACAAAATGATTTCTAGTAAGCTAGCAGCAACTACGGCGGTCAAGTTACCTGATCATTTTCCGGCCCCTGATTTAAAACTCAGGAACCTTTGCGCAGCGAGAAGAAGGGCGGAGCACCAACTCGTGCGGAAGAAGGACGACAGGCAACTGAAGACGACCTTCAGTAGGCTGAATTCTCCTATTCAACGGCACACGAACAAGCTGTACAGGTCGCAATGGGCCTCATTCTGTGGTAGTTTGACTGAGTTCCCACCGATGACGAGAATATGGCGAGTTATTGGCAGCCTTGCTGGAGAATCTCGCCCTTCGAAGCCTTTTGAAGCTCTTGCAATACGCAAGGAAAAACCTATTGCGTGCTTGGCAGAGGAATTTGCAGACGCACTCGTACGCGCTGATTCTGGAATAGACATAGTGTTGTGCGTTTTTATCCTGAAGATTTTAAAAAGTTTCCCCGCCTCAACCGCTGGCTCATTTGCCGTGAAACTGCACACAGAGCTTGCGTATTATGGTAACTTTTGTATCGTAGCAAGTTTGACAACGGCACTTACTTAGTTAAGCCGTGCATGATGTGAAAACGCAATCGTCTACGTAGAGATCGGCGAACCAAGCCCCGCAGACGTTTTTTCGCTGAGCTGCGGCAGTGGCGCCATCTGTGTTTGGCAGTCGAAAGCGTCACTGCAAGGCCGCCGAGGCGAGCGTTTCGAGAAGCGCGGCCCTTTGAATATGCCGTTGCGGCCGTTTCGTCGGCTTCAGCTGAAGGGCTTGCAACATTTTCGGGTAATTGAGCGGAAAAATATCAGAATAACAGATTTAAAGAGGCTCTACCTTTCAAATAATATTTTTTATAACGCTGGTCTCGGAGGCTTTGTCGTGACGCTTTCCACTGCAGGAAAACAGATGACGCCACTGCCGCCATTCAGCGAAAAAGCGTCGTCTGCGGGTTTTTGTTGCCGATCTCTACGTAGACTATTATGTTTTCGCATCATGCACGGCTCAGCTAAGTAAGTACCATTGTCAAACTTGCTACGATACAAAAGTTATCATAATACGCAAGTTCTGTGTGCAGTTTGACGGCAAATAAGCCAGCAGTTGAGGCGGAGAAATTTTTTAAATTGTTCACGATAAAAACGCACAACACTGTATGGACCTCCTTCACCCCGCGACGTCACTAAGATGCGGTGGCGCTGATGTTAGCAGCGACTTTCGCATGGTAGGCAAAACAGGTTCCGCTTGCCCGTGCCTACCGCAGCTGCCGCAGCTACCGGCGGCTGCTTCAAGCCTGTGCACTGCAGAAGCAGCATGTATTGGCCAGCTGCGTCACTGCTGGATCCGCGCAGTAGCATAAAAAATATTAAATTAGCCTCGATAGGTTTCTCGCGCATAAATGCCGCATTCGGAAACTGGCTAACAGACATTGGGCCACGATAGTAAAGCGCGAAGTCTGGGAGTCAATAGGCACTGCCACTCAATGCACTTAATAGCATGTAAGTTACTGCGTTCATTCACCTGAACTTCAGGATAGTAGGCTGATAATTGCTCAATGAAAAAAAAAAGATATATGCAGCTGCACACGTACTTATCACCTTGAGCCGGAGTGCACGGGGCGCCGACAGGTTCACTCACCCCCAAGGAATGCGTTTTTTTGTTAATAGCACAGCATGTTTTAATGGCGCGTTTTATGACATTTAATATTTACTTGAAACTGTTTCTTGATATGACGACGTAATTATTTAATTCGAGTAGAAAGAAGTCTGGTAAGTTGCGTCAATCTTGCGTGTGGTCGCGTTGTGCTTAGAATAGCGTACCTTAAGTGTGCTAAACGCCATATGCTTTTTCATTGCATCATGCATGTGTCATGCTTCATGAGGTAGTACATGATCGCGAAGCTTGTTTGGAATGAAGCAGCCGCAGGCGTGCTACTAACAGACACGTGGCAAGATTGGGAGGGGACGTGACAATGAAAAGTGTTTTCGTTATTCATGCATGCGATATGTAACTAAACTTGGTGCAAATATGAAATTCCTACGCTAGTTTCAGTAATTCCTTTTATTTATAGCTATACCTGGTGCAGTTCTGGGTAATTATAATTAACACCGTCGTCAAGTCCCCCCAAGGTCTCAAATAATTGAGTAGATAGTGCGGCAGTTTTTTTATGCCAGCATGTACATAAAGCCCTGTTCTGTACGATGACGCGATTAGTTCTTTTTCTATATGACAGTACTTATGCATGCATAGTTACATGAAAGCGTTTCTTACAAGAAATAACTAACACAGTACTGCACGTGTAGGGAAAAAAATCGAGATTTATTACGCTCCTCAACGTCTCAGGAATAGTTTGCGACAAATGGAATCATTTGATTTTCATGCGAATTACGAAGGTGAGTGATCCAGTCGCAGAAAATGTGAGAGGTCACAAAACATACCTTAAAGTTTATGGCATCTTCGCTTTCGCTTTGGTCAAAGAAATGCGGCACTGAAATCAAATAAATTACCTCACAATTTTTGACGACCACACTTCTAAAAAGCGTAATTTATAAATTTGTACTCAATATTTTGCTATAATTTTTCGTCACGAAACTAGACTTCAGGGCTAGGAAAGAAAATAATTCTAGAGATCAAAAATTTTCACCAAATCGACCAGCTTAACAAGAGGACAAGTCGGCCTGGCTGGTGCGTGGTCATGCGGCTAAAAACAGCGCTAAGCGAGGCAGGAGATCGGGGACACGACGCTGTCCCCACTTTTCGCGCAGCGCGACACGTACGTATGTCAGCAGACGATGAGCGCACGTCTGCTCCGACGAAACAACGCCAGCACTTCCCCTCACTGTTGTCCCGAAGTAAAATCATTCCGGCTAGTGCAGAGTGTCAAAACTTGTTTTATTCAATGCCTAGCGCATAAATAAACGGCAGGAACGCTTTCTACATGTTTACTACTAACCATATATACAATACACAGTGGCAAACTATTTCTCTTCATAGGCCTCACGTGGCCAACGCGAGCTCGTGTACTTCAACGAATTACCAAGTTGGAAGCATCGACCATTGCTATGATTCGCAGAAACTGGAAACGCGCCTACAAGCCTTGAAAACCCGCGCTCAACACCTATCCGCGACGCCACTCCCCGACCTTTTGCCTACCACGAGCTCGCTAGAGGCTGCAGCGCCACCTCGTTTGTTTACAAACATGCAGGAGGTCCATATACACCACCTGCTTCCTCCAGGTCAATCATGGACGTCCCGTTCACGCTTCGTGAGCTTCAGACTGCGCTCAGTGGCCTGCGGCGCCGGTGTGCACCAGGTCCCGACGGCATCACCAATCAAATGCTCAATAATATGCCCTTGCAACTCAGAAAGGAGCTCATCAACTTGATCAGTCGAGTTTGGGAGACTGGCGATGTTCCTCCGTCACGGAAGGTGGCACATGTAGTTCCAGTACTGAAGCCTGGCAAAGACATGACAGACCTTGCCTCGTATCGCCCTGTGTCATTGACCTCCTGTGTAGCTAAGTTGATGGAGAAGCTGGTAAATGAACGCTTATCGTGGTGGCTTGAGGACAGCACGGCGTTGCCAACATGTATGACAGGATTCCGCCGAGGCCTTAGTGCCCAAGATAGCGCCTTAGACTTGGTCAGTCACATTGAACACCAGAGAGCTTTCGGCCTTTCCACCTTAGCCATTTTTCTTGACGTTGCGAAAGCTTACGACAGCGTGCTTCAGAGCTCAATTCTAAACAGTTTGCAAGGCATGGGCATACAGGGCCATATGTTAAGATTCATTTACAAGTTTATAAGTGATCGCGCGGTACATGTACGGTTAGGGAGTACGTTAAGCACCGAAAGGGTTCTATCACGAGGTGTGCCTCAAGGAAGTGTTCTTTCCCCCACGCTCTTTAACGCCGTAATGGCCGGCCTTCCCGATTCATTGAAAAAAGTTGCAGGCAAGTGCGTATGTCACTTCATGCTGACGACATCTATATTTGGATTACTGGCTACCAACACAAGCGATTAGCACTGATAGCTCGAAAGGCTCTACTTTCGGCACAAGCTTACCTTCAAGGTGTGGGGTTGTCTCTGTCAGTGGAAAAATCCGGCTTTGTTCTTTTTCCAGGTGTAGGAAGGCGTCAAGCGCGGTTGAAGATATACCTCGGTCACTCTTGCATCCGTCAATTCAACCACACGCGTTTCCTGGGCGTCATTATTGACTCCCGTCTACAGTGGCGAAAAGCTGTAGACGCGATTGTTTCATCTATATCTTCTCGTCTCAATGTGATCCGTAGAACTGCACGTGAGCAATGGGGAAACCATCCTTCTTCAATGGTCAAACTTCATGAAGCGCTGGTGGTCAGTCGCATAATGTATCAATTACCTTTAATTTCCCCCTCGGCATCACAACTTGAACGTCTCGAAGTTGTCCATAGAAAGGGCCTAAGAGTCATTGGAGTTCCCCAGGCGGCTGCGAATAAGGCAGTACTTCATGAGTCCCTATCGAAACCTCTTAGCCTTATCGCTTCTCAGAGTCTTATATTGCATCTTGACCACCTAGGAGAGACGGTAGCTGTGCGATCCCTTCTCCAGCGGCTCTGCAAGAGATGTGAGTCGAAGGCTTACTTGGCACTCAATACTCTTAGTTCTTTAGGACTTAATGTTCGAAGGCAAAGGAAACATTCGAAACCCCCCTGGTCTTTTCCGACCCTCGACTGTAAGCTCACAATTCCCCATGTGAGCTTAAAGCGCAGCTCTCCTTTGGCAGCAACAAGTTCGCTCGTACTTGAACATTTGGAAAAGAGTATGTCCGCCATCTTCAAATTTTCACGGATGGTTCTGTGGACAAGGTCAAACAAGCTAGCGCAGCGGCTTTTTACATTCCTTCCTTGGACTGTAAGTGGTCCGTACGCTGTACTGCTGTCGTATCCTCCACAACGGCTGAAAGTGTTGCTATTGAGGCGGCTTTACGGAAGTTAGGGTCTTGTCCGGCTCAACCTGTTGTCATCCTACATGATTCAAAATCTGCCCTTCAGAGGTTAGAGCACGGATTCCCTACTGACGCCTTGTCTATAAGCTCTGCGCTTGGTGCAGAATCTGCACAGCAGAGGCTTTACTCTATATTTCCAATCGGTGCCCTCTCACATAGGAGTCAGAGGCCATAAGGTGGCAGACAGTCTCGTCCATAAAGCTCTGTCAAGAACTTCATCAAAAAAAGTACCTCAAGATGAAAAAAAGACTCTTCAGAGAAACGATGATCATTCATTTTATACCCTGTGGAGTGCGCTCCACAAGCCATGTATGACCAAGGGACTGAGAAGATCTCAGGCGACCCTTCTACATCGAATTCGCACGGCCTCTGCTCGCACTCCTTCATGGATGCATAAGACCGGCATAGCATCGTCTCCGCTCTGCTCTTTATGTGGTGTGTGAGGTGATATCGAACATTATATTATGTACTGCCCAGAGTACAACGAGGAAAGGCATGTGATGTTCGCTTCCTTCAAGAAGGCAGGAACCCGTCACAACACAGTTCAGGACATTTGTCTACCCGAGTGGAAACCAGACATGGAGAAGGGAGGCTGCACGCCTTCTTTTAACATTTCTGCAGGACATGGATCTTGTTTCTAAATGGTGACAGAAGGAACGGACTAAGGCCTACTGCGATTGAATGTGTGCGTAAATGGTGTCTTCCGGAGTGGACTACGTTATACTGTGAGTGAATGTGTTTATGGATTGTGGCACTACAATGGCCTATATTCTACTGTGACTGAATATGTACATAGATGGTGACTTCTGGAGTGGACTGTGTGGATTGATTGTGTGCACAGATGGTGACTGCGGGAGAGAATGTGTGCTATTATAAGAGACTGTACGCATAGCGGGGTAGATGCAACAGGCTTTAGGACATTATTAATATAGAAGGGACGCTGGTGGAGCAATTGCCGGCAGATAAAGCAAGGCTAACCCCACCTGTAGCATTCAACACCTCAACTCAGCTCAACTCGAGCAGACAAGTTCGGCGAAGGATCGGCTTCGCGGCTATAATTATTACCGTCGAGCTTGTGGGTTATTACGCCGAACTCGTTTCGCCCATTGGGTTATTATAATGCGTTTCTGCATTCAAATATAATAAGTTGGTTCCTGTCTCTGACTTCGCATCTTTGCTGTTCGGTCGCGTTGAGAACAGTGCAAAAATCAAATAACGCCTTCAACTCGTTCTCATTCTGTCGTGGTCTCGGCGTAAGTTTAGGCGCGATATTCCGTGTGCTTGGGATCGTAATTTGAACGCAGGGGGCCATTTTCAGATGCTTATCACCTGGACAACCTCTATCCCGAGCATCACTTCGCGCAAAAAAAAAAAAGACGAAAAAGCTGCGCCAGTCGCCTTCAGCGTTCACACCGTGCCGCGCTTGAAGAAGCACCGGACTCGGGTAGTAGCACGCAAGACGGTTTTTTTCTCTTTGTTTTCATTTCCGCGAACTTCAACAAGTGTATCGTTCCAACACCGGTCCTACGGTGTTAGGATCTCGACAAAGTCGCGCAGTGTTATTTACCAAATTATTTGAATTTTCACATTGTAGGTCAATCAGAACCTGGCGAACATAGCAAATTACACGCCAAAAGCCACTCGATCCGATCAAGCAGAATGCACACACATATAAGTTCTAAAATAAGAAGCAAAACTTTATAGCTTAGCGGAGTGATCGTAAATTTCGTTTTGAGCTCGAGGAAAACGTCTATGCATGCGCTCGTGGACCTCTCAGATCGCATTTGCCTTTTTCAAAGCAGCTATAGCGTTAATTATTTTCCAAGGTCTCCGGATGTGAAGCGGCTCGGTTGATATAGGGAGCACATTACAAGGCTCGTTGAGTGAGAAAGCTGATTCGCGTCGTGTATCACGTCGTCCTATCTTGCACTAGCAACCGGATATGCTTTATCGTCCCATGAGTTGAGAACTGTGGACGATTAGTTCCTCCCCATACCTCGCGCTTTCACCCGCCGTAGCGCTGAGCTGTACTTGTCGCCAACTGCGAGCGGAGAAGTGCCCGATGCAACGCTCCGCCTACTAATTCCGTCTGGCGAACAGGCTGAAAAAGTGCAGAACTACTCTCCGAGCATCAAGAAAAATGTTTCTAGTAAGAAGCGACGCGCACGCTTTGAAATATTCGCATACACCAGTTGGTTTCGAAGGCAGCGTCGCTTAGCGCAGTGTAGGCGTGCTCCGTTTGGCCAACACCCCACGTCGCTGCCGACCGCATCGCCACCTTTGTTTACAAACATGGCGCTTGTCGATACAAAGTTAGTGCTCAAGAAGATGAGTATCAAGGAATTTTTGTTGCACTGTTTAAATCAAATGGGCGTCGATACTTGGTCAGAGGAAATATATTGAAAAATGTGGAAGCTTCGGCAAGATTGCTCAGCATAACTGGAATAGTGCAAGGACGCTGACGGCACAGGAATGCTCAATTCCGGAAATTTACCCTTCTTCGTGGAATTTGGGGATTAAAAGTTTAGGCGCTCACTCAGTTTTCCAATTTGGCGAAATTTTCAAGCTGCATGTTGCTGTGGAAAAAGGGCCCGAAATAGAGATTTTTGGGCTGAATGAAAGGAATTTTTGGTTACAGCACGGAACATCACTGGGCCGACAAGCTACGGATGGAAAAAGCTATGAAGTCTTCCCTAGCACCTTTCTGTACTTTTTTTCACGTCCGCATCTTTGCGCTGTTTCGATTATGATCTTGCAAAAGCTTCTGGGTATATCATAGGTGTGTTCATGCTGCGTGCCTGAATTGTTGACGCTTGCAAGGCAAAAAATTAGAGGGGACGCTTAAGCCCCGTCTTAAAGGCATGACATGATAGCATAATGGGTTAATTTTCATATACCTATATAGAACGTCATTCTCTACTTTACGCTCATGAATCTGTGGGAGTCCTCAAACCCCTCCTGGCGCAGTGATACACAGCAGTTAAGTGATGCGCCTCTGCCCTACTATGGCAGGTGCTCCCATCAGTGCGCCTTGAGCGGCCGAGGTTGCTCTCCCGCGCGACCAATCATTAATTTAAATGCCACTGGCCACGGTGGGCAGTTTGCCCATTATCAGGTGAGCAGGTTGCTATGATGCCTAAAGGCCGCGCGTGCCCTAGGTTGAACACCTGCCATACCTATGCCCATCGCTATCGCTCACAACGCCGGCACCGGATTTTCTGGAGAACGGGCCTTTAACGCGGTAGCGTTAAAAAAATTACCCATCGACTTACTTCCTTAAACTAAATCCGATATACGTGCACGAGCACAATATGTATGGACGCTTCGCATAGGTTACTTATGAGGGTTTTACAGACAATGTAAGTTGCGGCTGGCGCGACGCGGTTTCTGCTTGAAACCGGTTTTCTTCCTTCACCAGGACACCACCAGGCTTCACCAGGACACTTTATGGCTTTTTCAAAGGACCTAATGCTAGCGCACAAAATAAATGCGGGATTTCCCACTCTCCACTTTGCCACCCGCAACCCGGTCGTCGCCTGCAACCCTCTTTTAGTCCTTCTGCTCCGTCTTGCATTTCCCTCTCGTCTGAAAGTGGAGTGGAGGATTTTCCTCTTTCCACTTTGCTATCTGCCACTTGTGGCAGGTAGCAGCTGGCAGCTGAAGGCTTCAACCGGACAAATGAAGGCTTTTTTGCTAGTGACCACAGCACAACTACATTCAGGAAGTGCATTAGGTCTTTGACCTCCAAACACTTGCTTCGTTCTAACTTCTAAAAGTGGGTCGTGACAGGAATGCATTTGTGTCGTTCGTTTATGTTATGCGGCGTGACAACATGTGCAACTTTCTACGCCTCAGGCATATATTTGGCTGTGCGTGGCGCTCTTTGCCCGTTTCGTTCCGTATAGCATCGCATCCGAAAGCGTGGAAGGTTGCATCTGGGCACATGGTGTTAGGTAAGTGAATGACATCAGTGGAAATGTATGTGATGTTAGCTTCCTTCAAGAAGACAGGAACCCATCACAGTACAGTTCAGGACATTGTCTACCCGAGTGGAAACCAGACATGCAGAAGGAAGGTGCACGCCTTCTTTCAACATTTCTGCAGGACACGGATCTTGTTTCTAAATGGTGATAGAAGGAACGGACTATGGCCTACTGTGATTGAATGTGTGCATACATGGTGTCTTCCGGAGTGGACTACGTTATACTGTGAGTGAATGTGTGTATGGATTGTGGCACTGCAATGGCCTATGTTCTACTGTGACTGAATATGTGCATAGATGGTGACTTCTGGAGTGGACTGTGTGGATTGATTGTGTGCATAGATGGTGACTGTGGGAGAGAATGTGTGCTATTATAAAAGACTGTACGCATAGCGGGGTAGATGCAACAGGCTTTAGGACATTATTAATATAGAAGGGACGCTACGGTGGAGCAATTGCCGGCAGATAAAGCAAGGCTAACCCCACCTGTAGCATTCAACACCTCACCTCACCTCACCTGGATGACATCAGCGTCCGCACATCTTTGTGGCGTCGGGGCCTGAAAGGACGTCTATGGAAACATGTACTCAGGAGGCTGAAGGAAAGAGGTACTCAAGAGGGCGCAAGCAGTATAGTAAGAGGAGCTTTGAGTGGAACCTTTTAAAAAATCATAAGTCTGCTTCTCAGCAACGCAGCGGGATCAAGAAATGCATGCCCAGTTCGTGTGTTTCAAGGCGCAAAGTTCTTGAAGCGGTTCCCACGATGACTCCATGCACGGGCTGCTGCCAGCGTTGGCAAGCACTTTGAGAAGATGGTCTTCATCTGAAATATTATATACGCTGCCATTCTGCGCTTAACGAGCATCGTGCAAAAGCCAACGTGGAATACTTTTGAAAAATGTCTATTCAACTTCAGACTGCACAGATATATATTATCCTCCAAGATATGGATGCAGGAAAGTTTTCCCTTGCATTGCAAATCGTACACTAGTGCAAATTGTGCAATTTCACGTATATGTCCACCTAAATTTGCATACGCGAATATATAACAAAAGATTTAATTGGAGCATTTCACAAATTTGCTGTGGGCTTACCATGAGGAAGCGCCTACCATATGCCTGAGACTTTAGTTTTATTGAAGTTTTCATAACACGTAAAAACGCATTTTGTGTCCCTTACGAAGATGGGAGGTTGAAATGGAAGTGTTTAAGTATTAAAGAATAGCCATGTTGTAAACCAGGGTAGCCTTCAAACCAAGCTAGCATGAAAGCTGATTGAGTAACTGCTACAGAGGGCGGTCATAGTGCAAAATGAGCAGCCGCTGGACAAGCCCACGAGTGCTTACTAAAAAAAAAAAGACCGTTAAGATAACCGAACCATTAATAGCACTCAATGTCGCAGAGATGGGCAAGCCAAAATAAGCATGTCACTTAAGCCCGTTGGTATGGAGAAAACTATAGCGAGTAGAAAAAGCATTTGTCTCGATGTCCCATTTGCGGAAGCAGCAGAAACGCAAATTCATGCATAGTTGAAGTTTACTTTGTGGTCATGAACATTGCAGTGTTTCTAAGGCTGCTACATTTCGCAACTGGCCCCTTATTTTTCTTGAGAGCACATAAACCTGCTCTGTCACTCCAATACGTTGTCATGAACACTTGAGAAAATTTATACATTTCTACTCGCAGCAGAGAACTCACAATCGCGCGCGAAAGTTGGCGAGCTCATTCCGGCGACTTAGATCCTCGCACCCTTCTCCGTTGCACCGCTCCTGCGTATGCCAGTTGAGAGATGGCTATATTGGTTAGATTCTTTCAGACGTCAGGCAGCTATCATGACCGCGTCCAGTAAGCGGCATATCTCCGGCTGGTCAGCAAGCTCCGCCCCCTCGTTGGGGACGGCGAGGAGTGCATACTTCTCAGCGTGCAAAAAGTGGCGAGAATGCAGGGAAAGGCGCGAAGACGCTGCCGTTAAAATAACTGTAGAAAACTGGACTTCTGCAAAGCGCATCAAAAATTTCTTGCTTGAGTATATATGTGAAAAAGCGTCCTTTAACAGAGCCATACCGCAACTTTAGGTCCCTTTCAGGACCCCTTTAAGGTATACAGTGGTGTCATATGATATAGTGCTCACAGAGTCAAACCTGCCACGGCAGCTACGCAAAAAATTTTTTTTTTCTATCTAGGCAGCTTGCAGTTAGCGAGGGTTAGCCTGGTTACTCTGTCACCAGAATACAAATTACATGCGTAAATAGTTTACTACTGGTCCAGTTACTTCCCGACAGCATTTAACATTGCACTTCACGCTTTCCAGTCTCTCAGTACTAGCACACAGTAAAAATTGCCAGTCCCTGATAGTATTCTTTGAAGGCACGGCAGCTATACAAATATAGTTAATTCTGTCTGTGGTCCGAGCGGCTTGCAGTCAGCTACGCATTCCACAGTTGAGGCTGCAATAATTCACGCATGCATACGTAAAGAGAGAATGAATGCACAAAAAAAACACGAATTGAAAATACTATCTTTCTATCACAGCTAGGAATGCTGCGTATGTAAGTTGCTGCATGCAGCATTTGTAGCAGCAATACTTCTGCCCCATCAGCACAAAACAGGGAAGATCAACAATCACAGCTCACGAACAATGGAATTAGACGCTGCTGTTTTCCAGCTAACGTCGTAAGAGTCTTGGCTCATCTTCAATCCTGAGTCGGCTCCGTCGAAGAGTCGTACAGCAAAGAGCGCATCAGTCTTTCGCTTCACCACCAGACATGAAAATACAGCATAACGACGCACAAAAAACAGGGTTACATATGTCATATAATAAGGCACCATTTAGTTGACGCAAAAGCATGTGATACGGTAATAAAAACATTGTAGAAAATCGCGGATAAGTAACATGTTCAGGCAAGAAGCAGTCGTTACAAGCGAAAGTATGGTGTTTCCTTAGCCTAAATAACCAGGATGACACGTTGGTCATGAAGGGAGGCGCACTTTGAAGCTGCTGAGTGCCAAGAATTACTTCGACATGTTACGCACGGGGCCAGGAAATATGCCGTTGCCAGGACTGCAGCCGAACACCCGATGAAAGTGGCTGAGAACTCTCAGTAGGTCGTTCCACTGAGATTTGGCGTTTGGGGCGCCGCAATGGACATAGCAGCACAGAATAAAAAACAGCTTTATGCCTGTGACGGTCTTTCGATCCCCGACGGGCAGGCTGAAGGTACTGCCTCTGTGAAGGACGAATTCCTCGTAGAGTGTTCTCATAGACATTGCCCTCAGTCCAAGGCTGAGTGCCTTGGAGGGGCCAGTGTCGTTGCTGCCGAGCTCTCAGGACGACTTGGATTCCAGTTGGTAGCGGGTCTCCGCGTCCCCAGCTGGTAAGGCCACGTTCAGCACCCGAGCGAAACCGTCCGCCATCTCACCGGCCAGCGCCCTGAACTTGACAGCGATGGGTGCGTGCTCATGGTAGGTCGGTGGTTCGAATGCCATGGGAAACAGACTGAAACTCCTGCTGTCCATATGCTGTAGGAGGTTTCGAAGCGATACAAATTCGGCGCTTCCGTGTTCTCCTCCGTGGTGCGGCGGCCTTGCGTGGAGAGTTCCAAGTTGGTGATGATGGAGAGGCCTTCTGTACGAGCTGCACAGCTCGTTGAGAAGGCTTCTCCTTCCAAATACGCAGGCTGTCAAAGAGTACTCAACTTTGGAATCTTCTTAAAAATTGCTCAGCATGCCTTGAACCACCGCAAGAAAAATTTAACTCTCTGATTTATTTCTTTAAACTAAATGTAACATAAGTGTGCTAGCACAATATGTGAATCCTCTGCATATAGGTTACTTAAATATGACGGTTTTACAAACAATGTATGCTACAGCTGGTGGTACGCAATTTATGCCTTTTCACTTGGCTTCTGCTGCCACGAAATTGTCTCCTTTCCTCTAGGTTGCAGAAGACGTGCTACTGTGCATGGCATGCATGGGAAGCTGGCGTACATGGGAAGTTTTGTCCTTTTCACCTGGCTGCAGCTGCTGGGATACTGGTTTTCTTCCTTCAGGAGAACACATAATGGCTTTTTCACCAGTGACCCACCTAGTGCTAGTGCACAAAAAGGAAAGGGGATTTTCTCTCTCTTCACTTTGCCACCTGCATTGCACCTGCCAGTCCTGTCCTGTCACCATCTCTTTGCCTTCCCTCTCCAACTTGCGTTTCCCTTGCACTCCAATCCACCTGCAGACATGATGACTTTTTCCTAGCCAGGCATTTAGTGATAGTGCACTAAAGAGCAATCCAAAAAGGAACAATGCCACTCTATTCACTATGCAGAAGCTTCCAATGATGTGGCATTATACAATGAGACTTGCCGAAAAAGACATATCTCTTGTCGTCATATACTTTATTGCAATACCCGCGCCCTGGCAAGAATTAAGTAGGGTGTACTTGCTGAAATTAATGTGGGTATGGAACCAAAAACCATGGCCATTTTAATCCAAGCATCTGGCATATCCCTTCGAGGACATCAAACTTTGCTTCTAAATTTAGATGGCCGTGGCTGCACATGCACATGTGTACGGAAATGTGCTGTCACCTCTCTCGAATGCTTAATACAGCAAACCCATTTTACATAGTACGGAAAGATGAAGACAGCCTCCATAGAACGGAGGGGCTACAGTTGGCAATTGGTGGGAATGCAGCAGTTTCACCCATTGTGTTTATCATACTCCGGCAGCATTTCTGCATGGCCTCCACTGAATGCAAATGTTTTTTCAACCTAACTAGGACAAAATTTGGGACTTAAACTCACTCTCTTCCATTAATTACTCGCCTCGGAAGTTTTTATTTCTGTTCACTCACAAGGCCAAAAGTGAAGCACATCACTTGTATTGTCTTCCTTTGTCATATCCCTCAAAGCAGCATATGTAAAAAATTATAGTCTGCTCAGTTGTACTGGCAGAACTGTCACAACATGCTTCGCACCAATGCAGCCATTTGCTACACGAGCAACACATGCAAATCGTACATGTACACAGCTCAGCCATTTAAAGGCACAGAGATACTTGGCTATAGCTCATTGTTGGTTTCTCCACCACGCCTTCTTGGAAATTTTTGCCTTGACTGCCTGAGTGGTCATTTTTCCATTACAATACAGTTTGCTCTCCGCACCTCATACCATGAAACTCTCCATTGCCTCCTGGGATGCATTTCATTGTCTTCTCATTCATGGCCTGTTTACCTTGTCGCTCTTAAATAAGGTCACACTGCCTGTTTTCAGTGCTTATTTTTTTTTAATCTAGAGGCTATCATATCCGAGCAGTACAGGCATACTGAATCTACTAAAACACACAACAGTGTTATGCCATAAGCCATGCCGCAAAAATGGCATGGCAGATACATATACAAATAACTGTTTCACCCAGCTCCTAACAACTCAGATGTGTATCGTTGGTTTAAAGAACCATATGTGGGGGGGAGGCATAACACAAAAACAACTTCTGAAACTGTCGTACTTTTGCGATGACTCTCTTTATGTCTTTATGTTACTCTGCGTATTAAGCCTGCGCCTTCTTTCTACAGCATCCTACAGGCTTAAGTTTAACCTTTTACTTCACCGTCAATGAGCCACATGAATAACATTGCATGCCTTTCATCATGGTCGAACTTATTTTGGTTATACGTACAGCGAACCAAGCAATACACGTGGTCCCAATGGCCTGACCTTTCAATCCTCGCAAACATCTTGAAACACCATTTCAAACCTCCTCATGAGTGCATTTTAGAGACACTAGTGGTGACCTAGCCCCTTCATGATGACGCACCGAAACTGGCCCTGTCTCAACCATACCAAACCTCCAACTGCATCATAGTTCTAAGACCCATTTCCTAAACTTCAAATCATCCTAGAATTAAGGTTAAGGAAATGGGAAGAAAGGTGCATAAACATAACATATTTCATCATCTGAGCAGCCTTCTGCTGCAGCACTGAATGCAAGTGGGCTTGCAGGCCCATCTAAGAACTCAAGATACTCTTTGTCATACGAGGTGCATCTCCTGCTACCTAAAACAACTGATAACAACCACTGTTGCTGAAGAAGCTAGTGGCTTCGAGGAAGCTATCAATCAATTCTGCATCACATAAAATTGAAGAAGCCAGCTCTGTCCCTAACAAATATATAACTTTGTTATATCCTCCCATCATGATCACACTAACTTAAGTCTGTACAGGGAATGACCAAAGGTAGAACATCTCGATGCAAGCCTACCTTAGTGATGGGATAACTCTCTGTCCTTATTCTGCGCCACTCTTCATTGTCTTTTTTACCTTGTGAAATGCATCTCAACGGTGCTACTTGTTTTATGTGCATTCGATATGACTGTCCAGGCCTCCAATGAAATCCCTAAAACTTCTCCTTATTGAAGGTTCTTTATACTGTGCAAAGTTTCATCATCAGTATGTGCGTGCCAAATGTGTCAGAGGAAACAGAATGTGCTATATTCCTTCACGCAGAGTACATGCAGTCCACAGAACTAAAAAAATACACAGAATATAGGCGCAATTTTCTTCCCACTTTTCTACCATGCACTTACATTCGATGCTCTACCCCTCCAAGAAAGGGGACACCCTCTTTGAAATTTTGTGAAATGCCTGGACCATTCTGAACTGCACTGCAGCTTCAATTTTTGTAGTTATGCCTGATGGTGGAATGACGCAATAAAATAGAAAGTCTCCCGATACTACACAGCCACAATTCCTTGGAGCCAGTGGTCGTTTAAATATAGATCATCAAATGAGCCTGTGCGTAATACAACGTTACTCAAGGTGTACTTCAACAACGAAACACTTAAATAGGATATGATAGTGTGCTCTCATCACCTTTAAAGTTGTTGTAGCACTTCTGGAGCCAGACACACAATGCTGGTACTGAGAGTTTGGTTTGGAATTGGCTAGCCGTCACATTGCTATATGTACTGAACTGCTTAGATATTGGAGCTATTTAACACAATGCAGCTTGTATTTAAGCAAAAGCCTACCACTGTGGCTTGGTGGTTACGGCACTTATATGCTGGACCCAAGGACGCAGAATCAAATAAGCAGGTTCAGATGGGTTTAGCTCTAATGCAGCTACTACGTGACCAAATGTTATTGTACACTAATTACCTCAACGGTTTTTATGGACAACTGCATTAAATGTCTGACATATATTCATATATTCATTGTATTTTTTCTTCTTAATGCATATGTGTGACCATCAAATCTCATCATTAGAAGAGGGTGTTACACATCAACCTAAACGAATGAGACATTAGGCTAGGAGGGAGAGAAAAAACTTCGTTACAATGCATGGTTAAGTGCCTATGATATCCTGTGACACAGTCACCAATGCCAATTGGTGCATCAGGCCTGCCATGTTGGATAATGGGGAAAATGAATGGCAACGGGTAAGAAGGAAAGGGAATGTTCCAGATTAGCATAGAGTTTGGGGGAACTGGGGCATGCAGCAGAGGGTAGGAGATGGTAGGGAAAAGAAGGGCACAGGTTGGGAGTGTATTTAAGTTGATGCACCAAAAAATGCGTGATTGATGGTTGGAGAGAGGTATGTCACAAACAGGAAGGTTATGAAGGGATTCTCTAATGCTGTCATAGTAATGATTTATTATGTGTTTGTAATGGAGAATAGTGTTCTATATTGATAGATAATAGAGGGAATCCGATGCACCTGGTTAGTGGGTAAGATGGGTAACCTTGTTGTCTGGGATCCCAGTGTGACCAGGAATACACCTCAGCATAACTGTGTAAGGCCTGTGTTTGGTGGGAGCCTGTTGCAGGTCAAGCGAGTTGTGCAGGAAAGAAACCTGTATATCATATAGCCGGAGATAATGGGAGATGCTCTAAAGAGGTGCTGTGTACTGCTGATTATTGGTATGGTTTTGAGGGTAGCAGTAGGAAGGGGATTATTGCAAGGACACAGGGGTGCATGCTACGATCCAGCTGTCACATGCAATGAAGTAAGCAGCAGCTTCGAATTGACCTCATGAAGCGTATGTGCAGACAATGGTCGAATCAAGGGAGTACGTGTGGTAGGTAACGTGAGCAGCGTGCCTGCATGCGTTGCAATGTGTTTTGAAACAGAGGAAATGCGGAGGTTATCTGGGAGCGGGGAAGTGGGGGTAATTGAAAGATCCAGTGCCCCTGTTTGGTGCTGCAAAGCCTGCCATCTGCCGGTCTTGATGCTGCTCTAGGGGATCTACCCCAGGTAAGAGCACTGTGGAGCATAGGTGCCCAGCGGATACGTGTATGGGAACATTGAGGGGAGTTTTGTACAATGCACAATCTCAGTCTGGAATCTTTGATGATGGGCTAAAGTAAGGTATTGAACTGTATAGAGAATTTTTCTAATGCTAACGAGTGGATTAGATGCCCTACTTGACCCCTGTCACGCATTGCGTGCTTAACAACAATAAGGGAGACAAGATAATTAAGCTGATGGGCACAAACTTTGATGGTGCTAGTAATATTGGCTTGATCAGATGATTTATGAAGCCAGAGAATCCAGCTGATGTGTCAGGCCTTCCTGCTCTCCTTCACTCTGTCCACTGAGCCCTGGTCGTGGGTTATTAGTTCTTACTGCAGACAGAAATTGCAGAATCTAGTACTCAGAAAAAGAGCCTATTTCATTACTTCTGTAATACATATGCACTTGTAGAAAAAAGTACTAAATGCTTTACACATTTTCTGAACACTTATGTGATGCACAGGGACTTATGTGGTGGTGACTGTGAGAATTAGATTTAATTAATAAATTTTCACAAGGCAAAAATAAAGGCATGATATGCAATAAACAAGGCAATAATTTAACACCATTATCACGGAGCTACTGAGACGGGGTTCTGTAAAAATGAATGGCACCAAGTACACATGTAAAACAATACTGACATTACCAAACACCTGAATCATTTCCTGTAAAAAAGTGGCACCGCTGTGGCTTAGTGGCTATAGTGGACGGCTACTGACCTGAAAGACGTCGGTTCAGTTCCGACAGCAGCAGTCGCATTTTGATTGGAGAAGAAGGGGAGGTAGAAAAACATTTAGTTAATTAACGGATTAGTAGCTGGTCGCCATACTTAGTCCAGGACTCCATTGGATGTTGCTAGCCTGCATGGCCGCACAATCACCACTCCTGGTCTTGTGGTTCTGTGGTGAACAGAGCAGCCTACTGAGAGAAGAAATTGTGTTGGAGGATGGGTGGTTGGTGCCCCTATAGGATGGCAGTCGAAGAGGTGCGGGTGTAGAAATACTGCATGTTGGGCAATATCCAGGATATTGTCGTGAGAAAAAAGAGGTGCCTGCGGTAGAGGTTTGGAAAGAGTGCCCCTGAAGCTGGCACCAGGCTATGATGTCCGATCTGCTGAGGGATATGTCTGGGGGGGGAAGTGTGCTTCTCTGTTGTCCGCAGTGTAGAAGGATGAGAGTGTACATTAAAGTCCTGCGGGTGGAGGAGGTGAAATGCTAGAGGCCTTGTACAGTGAAGTGTCAGTCTACATTAAAGAACCTCAGGCGGTCGAAATTATCCAAACCTATCCACTATGTTCTGGAACATTAAACTTCATAAACCAAACATTTTCTGTAAAACAGACAAGGGGAAAAGTGCTTATGAGGTACATGACACAAGCTAACAGTTGCCAAAACCAAGAAGCATAGGGGATGTCATTTTTTAACTTGAGGTTTTCATCAATGGAAGGTTGATAAAAGCAGAAGGGAGAAATGGTTCCGGCGACTGTTGGCTTCCGTCATGTATGCCATAACAAGCACCTCTTCCCACACCCTTGTCTGTTGAATAGTTTAACGAAGGCCTTGAATTTTGCAGTCTTGATGACAAAGGTAGCATACAAGGGTTCTCGTAAAGCTTCTGCCCTTACTGTTCGATCAGGTTCTTACATTGCACTCGCAGTACTACAGGACATACTACGTCCACCACTATGGATGAGGCTGGCGCTGGTGAACACTCTCAACGTTCAGTTACACTACACATAATTACCCCCAAAATCAGAAGACTGGACAGCTGTTGCCGTAGCTCAGTTGTAGAGCACTGGACGCAAAATTCGGAGGTCGTGGGTTTGGATCCCACCGGCGGCATGTGGTTTTTTTCATCTGCTTTTATTAATCTCCCAATGATGAAAACCAGAAGTTAAAAAAAAAGAAGACAGTCCCTGTGCTTCTTGGTTTTGGTGACTGTTGACTTCCGTCATGCATTTTCTGTAAAAGCAGCTTGTACTCTGCAGCGTCAGTCCACATTAATGAACCTCAGGTGGTCATGGCGCAAGGTATCTTCAAACCTCGTAAACCAACCATTTTCTGAAAAGCAGGTTGCGACAGGCAAATTATCAAATACACGAGGTGGCATGTTTTCCAACATGAGCACTTAAGCTCTGGCCTTTAAGTTGGAAAGAATTGTTAATTTTTACAATTAATCACAATTTTTGTGCTTGTTTGGCAAGCCACGTAGCTGTGAATCACATCATCAGAATCATCTTTTGCCACCTCTTTCACAAGAAAATGCTAAGTTTTGGCTCTTGCATATAGCAGAGGTACACTGCCTTCTTTATATTCAACACCCAGCTACAAGTGACATTCGCCATTATTTTTCGAATCAATTCAGTTTTCCTTTGGGTGCAGTGGCTGGCAGTCTATTTTTTACGTTTTTATAAACTTCCTCTCTCTTAGGCCAGCACCTGTAGTTAGTACGACGCAAAGAAGTGCATTCCAAAGTTGAAAAGGTGGTGGTAACACAACGAGCGATAACCTCGAGTTTGATTCTGGCTTGTTAGTAACATTACATGCATAACGTAGATAAAAAAATGGGAACATCCCAATTAATTTGCATGTTTATGCATTGCGTCCACAATAAAACTTGACCTTGGATGAATTAATGTCTCAAACCTGCTTCTTTTACTGGTGTCAATTAGAGCAAATGTCTTGAAAGTTACATTACAGCCAATGACAGTCCAGCCGTCTTGTATTCTTAAAGGTTTTCAAAACAACGATGCTTACACACAGGTGCGAGCATACGGAGTTAGCAACTACTTTGCTAGGTTTTGTGAGGTTTAACGCCTCAAAGCGACTCAGGCTATGAGGGACAACTGTAACTAAGTTGTGACTGAATAGGTCCAGCCTCCAAAACTTTCAGTGGCAGAATGAAAACAGTGCACTTGTACACAACACAACAGTTTAATGATGAAAGGTAGTGGACAGGAACTGATGCACCCTCAAAGCAATCACTTAAAAGCCATTGAGATACATCGAGACGTTTACTGAGGAACTGAAACAAACTTTAAATGCTCCGAAGCATCCCAACTCTAAACGTTGGGAGTGTTGTGAAGTGCACTGCTGAGGAAAGCCAAATGTCCCTTCGGGCACTTGTTCGCATAGTGCCCCTTTTCTCCACACTTGTAGCACGTAACCTGATCCAGTGGCCTGAAGCGCTGCCCGCCTCCAGGATTGGCGACTCCGCCGTCTTCGTGATCGCGTCGGTGCATACCACCGTAGTGGTTGTGGAACTGCATACGGGAGTGGTGTTGCTCCTCCTTCAACTCTGCTGGCATTTTGTGGCACGATATTGCCTTGTGCCCTGCCTCGCCACAATAGTGACATACAATATTAGCCTTCTTTGCTTGCTGTGCTGGATCTTGAACAGGCAGGTCGAACTTCGGATGCATAAATTTGCACTCGGGTCCATCGGGACAAAATCCGCAAAGGTAGTTTATGCACATGACGCGTCGTGTGTGTCGGTGGCGACAATTCGGGCCATGACGGCAAAACCCTCGATCGTACCAGGGGCAATCTTTAATCTTTGCTTCGGGATCTATGTGCAGAAATGGGCACTCCTTGTTGCTACACGCCTTGAAACGAGAGTAGAAGTAACACTCTGGCATTTTCGTCATGTCGAACTCGTGAAGGAACTCGCACTGGTCGCCTTTCTTGCAAAGGCCTCGAAGCCAGTGTTTGCATACAACTGTTTGGTCACCCTTAACATGCCTAAAGGGGCACGCAGATCCTTTGCTGCAGTTTCCCTGAACATAGAAACAGCACACGGCAGCCCCAGATTTGTCCATACCAGGGAACGGTAGCGGCAGCGCGCCGAGCTGCTGCTCCAGGGCGATCTCCACGTCAAAGACAACATTTCCCACTTTGGCAACTATTTCCTCCATCACAGTCGTAGACAACAGCCGTCAAGGCTAACACTTATACTGCAAACTTTCAGCCTGCGACGTAATGTGCTCGCTTCCGACCACAATTCCAAACGCGTCTTCGAACGACAAGCGTACAAGCCGCCATTAGCTACACTACTGGCTTCCGCTGCTTCCGCCGATTGGCTCTAGAAAGAGTCAAGTTTTTTAAACCTGTGGCGGGAAAACGTGAGGTTGTCAGGCATCGCGCTGGCTTGTTGCAGAGACTTTCATACTGCCTGACTACCGAAAACATGGCATTATGAAAGAATGAAGTAAAATGCTATAAAGAGGAGTATCTAAGTGATTGACAGATTTATGAAATTTTCACATGCATTGCGGTTACCGGCCGTTTACTTCTCGCTGCTGTCGCATTCTCTTGTGCCGTAGGTGCTCTCTGATCCATGTCTCCGGCTCGTTGTTATACCGAGTGACAGAGCTAAAAATGATAGCTACAAAAGAAAAAGATAAGACAGCGACGATAGCGACAACATGTAACATTGACCGACATGCCTAAACGGAATGGTACACTCTTTAACAGAAGCTTCATTTACAAGAACCTATTGCGTGTTTTCTTCTTTCAAGTGATGCGTTAGAGATTAGAATATATGGACTACCATGTAGTATTCACCTACCGCTGCTAAATAATTTACAATTGAATATCTATTCTTTTACTGTTTCGGTTTCATCAACCAAATATTGGCCATCATTCCGCTGTTGAAACAGAAACCGAAACAAAGTCAAGAAGAAATTGTAGACGAACACCATGGGGTGCTCCATGTGTGCCAATGTCCAACGCACTGTTTGAAAGAAGAAACATGCAAGTAAAAATTTGGTGTCTATAGCCCTTTAAACACACTAGTGGAGTATGTCCCCGAAGCGGGCCTGGAATTGTCGCCATAGAAGGCTGACTACATTCGTTCACGTGGCTAACAATGATAATAATAATAAAACTTTTTTTTGGGGGGGGGGGGGGGGGGGAGGAAATGGAGCAGTGTGTCTCATAAATCGTCGGACACCTGAACCGCGCCGTAAGGGAAGGGCTAAAGGAGGGAGTGAAAGAAGAAAGGAGGAAGAGGTGCCGTAGTGGAGGACGCCGGAATAATTTCGACCACCTGCGGATAACGGAAGAAAGGAATTACAAGCTATAGTCGGATACAACTAACCGCCTCACAGATTTCCTCCAACACAAAATAGTAGATCCTTGTTAAAACTTTTGTTCTTGCCTGAACTAAAACTAATCACAAGAAAAAATTATAGGAGCTAGAATTTTGATACCTGGCTTGTTTAATATAGTCAAAGATTAATAATAAGTTGATTTCGTTTACTGTAACGATGGGCCTGCGGAGTAATACAGTACGCCGCGTACCGTGGCCGAGTGTTAGCAAATGCTGTTTTTTTTTTTAAATATAGACAAGCGTCAGCAGTGCCTTTCGTTGTGTAAGCAAAAAGTGGGACCTTCCGCATTGGGTGCGCCACGTTTGTGTGTTTTTGGGCACATTTCACGGCGTGCCGACAAATTGTGGTGCGGTTGGTTGAGCCGCAATTAATGCAGAAGAAAGGAGGCGCGAAAGCGACGTGTACAGGGGACGAGGAGCAGACAAGTTGGTCAACAGCACCTGTACGCATGGGAAGTGATCACTATCCGATTTTTGTGTTGGTGCCGACTTTCGTATGCATGGTCCTAAAATTAGCATCGTGGTCAACTGGGACAAGTACAGAGAGCACCTAGAACGTGTTTCTGTGATGTTGTTGACCAAAATGATTTCTAGTAAGCTAGCAGCAACTACAGCGGTCAAGTTACCTGATCATTTTTCCGGCCCCGGATTTAAAACTCAGGAACCTTTGCGCAGCGAGAAGGGCGGAGCACCAACTCGTGCGGAAGAAGGACGACAGGCAACTGAAGACGACCTTCAGTAGGCTGAATTCTGCTATTCAACGGCACATGAACAAGCTGTAGAGGTCGCAATGGGCCTCATTCTGTGGTAGTTTGACTGCGTTCTCACCGATGACGAGAATATGGCGAGTTATTGGCAGCCTTGCTGGAGAATCTCGCCTTCGAAGCCTTTTGAAGCTCTTGCAATACGCAAGGAAAAACCTATTGCGTGCTTGGAAGAGGAATTTGCAGACGCACTCGTACGCGCTGATTCTGGAATAGACATATATACACTACCTGCTTCTTCCAGGTCAATCATGGACGTCCCGTTCATGCTTCGTGAGTTTCAGACTGCGCTCAGTGGCCTGCGGCGCCGGTGTGCACCAGGTCCCGACGGGATCGCCAACCAAATGCTCAATAATATGCCCTTGCAACTCAAAGGAGCTCATCAACTTGATCAATCGAGTTTGGGAGACTGGCGATGTTCCTCCGTCATGGAAGGTGGCACATGTAGTTCCAGTACTGCAGCCTGGCAAAGACATGACAGACCTTGCCTCGTATCGCCCTGTGTCATTGACCTCCTGTGTAGCTAAGTTGATGGAGAAGCTGGTAAATGAACGCTTATCGTGGTGGCTCGAGGACAGCAAGGCATTGCCAACATGTATGACAGGATTCCGCCGAGGCCTTAGTGCCCAAGATAGCGCCTTAGACTTGGTCAGTCACATTGAACACCAGAGAGCTTTCGGCCTTTCCACCTCAGCCATTTTTCTTGACGTTGCGGAAGCTTTCGACAGCGTGCTTCAGAGCTCAATTCTAAACAGTTTGCAAGGCATGGGCATACAGGGCCATATGTTAAGATTCATTTACAAGTTTATAAGTGATCGCGCGGTTCGTGTACGGTTAGGGAGTACGTTAAGCACCGAAAGGGTTCTATCACGAGGTGTGCCTCAAGGAAGTGTTCTTTCCCCCACGCTCTTTAACGCCGTAATGGCCGGCCTTCCCGATTCGTTGAAAAAAAGTTGCAGGCAAGTGCGCATGTCACTTCATGCTGACGACATGTGTATTTGGATTACTGGCTACCAACACAAGCGTTAGCCCTGATAGCTCGACAGGCTCTACTTTCGGCACAAGCTTACCTTCAAGGTGTGCGGTTGTCTCTGTCAGTGGAAAAATCCGGCATTGTTCTGTTTCCAGGTGTAGGAAGGCTACAAGCGCGTTTGAAGATAGACCTCGGTCACTCTTGCATCTGTCAATTCAACCACACGCGTTTCCTGGGCGTCATTATTGACTCCCGTCTACAGTGGCGAAAAGCTGTAAACGCGATTGTTTCATCTATATCTTCTCGTCTCAATGTGATCCGTAGAACTGCACGTGAGCAATGGGGAAACCATCCTGCTTCAATGGTCAAACCTCATGAAGCGCTGGTGGTCAGTCGCATAATGTATCAATTACCTTTAATTTCCCCTCGGCATCACAACTTGAACGTCTCGAAGTTGTCCACAGAAAGGGCCTAAGAAGAGCCATTGGAGTTCCCCAGGCGGCTGCGAATAAGGCAGTACTTCATGAGTCCCTATCGAAACCTCTTAGCCTTATCACTTCTCAGAGACTACTATTGCATCTTGACCACCTAGGAGAGACGTAGCTGGGCGATCCCTTCTCCAGCGGCTCTGCAAGAGATATGAGTCGAAGGCTTACTTGGCACTCAAAACTCTTAGTTCTTTAGGCCTTAATGTTCGAAGGCAAAGGAAACATTCGAAACCCCCCTGGTCTCTTCCGACCCTCGACTGTAAGGTCACAATTCCCCATGTGAGCGCAAAGCGGTGCTCTCCTTTGGCAGCAACAAGTTCGCTCGTACTTGAACATTTGGAAAAAGAATATGCCCGCATCTTCAAATTTTCACGGATGGTTCTGTGGACAAGGTCAAACAAGCTGGCGCAGCGGCTTTTACATTACTTCTTTGGACTGTAAGTAGTCCGTACGCTGTACTGCTGTCGTATCCTCCACAGCGGCTGAAAGTGTTGCTATTGAGGCGGCTTTACGGAAGTTAGGGGTCTTGTCCGGCTCAACCTGTTGTCATCCTGATTCAAAATCTGCCCCTTTAGAGGTTAGAGCGCGGATTCCCTAACTAACGCCTTGTCTTAAGCTCTTTGCGCTTGGTTCAGAATCTGCACAGCAGAGGCTTTACTCTATATTTCCAATCGGTGCCCTCTCAAATAGGAGTCAGAGGCCATAAGGTGGCAGACAGTCTCGTCCATAAAGCTCTGTCAAGAACTTCATCAAAAAAAGTACCTCAAGATGAAAAATAGACTCTTCAGAGAAACGATGATCATTCATTTTATACCCTGTGGAGTGCGCCCCACAAGCCATGTGTGACCAAGGGACTGAGAAGATCTCAGGCGACCCTTCTACATCGAATTCGCACGGCCTCTGCTCGCACTCCTGCATGGATGCATAAGACCGGCATAGCATCGTCTCCGCTCTGCTCTTTATGTGGTGTGTGCGGTGATATCGAACATTATATTATGTAGTGCCCAGAGTACAACACGGAAATGCATGTGATGTTCGCTTCCTTCAAGAAGACAGGAACCCCGTCACAGTACAGTTCAGGACATTGTCTACCCGAGTGCAAACCAGACATGCAGAAGGGAGGCTGCAGGACATGTATCTTGCTTCTAAATGGTGATAGAAGGAACGGACTATGGCCTACTGTGATTGAATGTGTGCGTAGATGGTGTCCTTCCGGAGTGACAGCGTTATACTGTGAGTGGATGTGTGTATGGATTGTGGCACTGCAATGGCCTATGTTCTACTGTGACTTAATATGTGCATAGATGGTGACTTCTGGAGTGGACTGCGTGAATTGATTGTGGCATAGATGGTGACTGCGGGAAAGAATGTGTGCTATTATAAGAGACTACGCATAGCGGGGTAGATGGGACAGGCTTTAGGATATTATTAATATAGAAGGGACGGTACGGTGGAGCAATTGCCGGCAGATAAAGCAAGGCTAGCCCCACCTGTAGCATTCAACACCTCACCTTACCTCACCTGGATGACATCAGCGTCCGCACATCTTTGTGGCATCGGGGCCTGAAAGGACGTCTATGGAAACATGTACTCAGGAGGCTGAAGGAAAGAGGTACTCAAGAGGGCGCAAGCAGTCTAGTAAGAGGAGCTTTGAGTGGAACCTTTTAAAAAATCATAAGTCTGCTTCTCAGCAACGCAGCGGGATCAAGAAATGCATGCCCAGTTCGTGTGTTTCAAGGCGTAAAGTTCTTGAAGCGGTTCCCACGATGACTCCATGCACGGGCTGCTGCCAGCGTTGGCAAGCACTTTGAGAAGATGGTCTTCATCTGAAATATTATATACACTGCCATTTTGCGATTAACGAGCATCGTGCAAAAGCCAACGTGGAATACTTTTGAAAAATGTCTATTCAACTTCAGACTGCACAGATATATATTATCCGCCAAGATATGGATGCAGGAAAGTTTCCCCTTGCATTGCAAATCGTACACTAGTGCAAATTGTGCAATTTCACGTATATGTCCACCTAAATTTTCATACGCGAATATATAACAAAAGATTTAATTGGAGCATTTCACAAATTTGCTGTGGGCTTACCACGAGGAAGCGCCTACCATATGCCTGAGACTTTAGTTTTATTGAAGTTTTCATAACACGTAAACACGCATTTTGTGTTCCTTATGAAGATGGGAGGTTGAAATGGAAGTGTTTAAGTATTAAAGAATAGCCATCTTGTAAACCAGGGTAGCCTTCAAACCAAGCTAGCATGAAAGCTGATTGAGTAACTGCTACAGAGGGCGGTCATAGCGCAAAAGGAGTAGCCGCTTGACAAGCCCACGAGTGCTTACTAAAAAAAAAAAGACTGTTAAGATAACCGAACCATTAATAGCACTCAATGTCGCAGAGATGGGCAAGCCAAAACAAGCATGTCACTTAAGCCCGTTGGTATGGAGAAAACTATTGCGAGTAGAAAAAGTATTTGTCTCGATGTCCCATTTGCGGAAGCAGCAGAAACGCGAATTCATGCATAGTTGAAGTTTGCTTTGTGGTCATGAACATTGCAATGTTTCTAAGGCTGCTACATTTCGCCACTGGCCCCTTATTTTTCTTGAGAGCACATAAACCCGCTCAGTCACTCCAATACGTTGTCATGAACACTTGAGAAAATTTATACACTTCTACTCGCAGCAGAGAACTCACAATCACACGCGAAAGTTGGCGAGTTCATTCCGGCGACTTAGATCCTCGCACCCTTCTCTGTTGCACCGCTCCTGCGTATGCCAGTTGAAAGATGGCTATATTGGTTAGATTCCTTGAGACGTCAGGCAGCTATTATGGCCGCGTCTAGTAAGCGGCATATATCCGGCGGGTCAGCAAGCTCCGCCCCTGCGGTGGAGACGGCGAGGAGTGCATACTTTTCAGCGTGCAAAAAGTGGCGAGAGTGAAGGGAAAGGCGCGAAGACGCTGCAGTTAAAATAACTGTAGAAAACTCGACTTCTACAAAGCGCATCAAAAATTTCTTGCTTGAGTATATTTGTGGAAAAGCGTCCTTTAACACAGCCATACCGCAACTTTAGGTCCCTTTCAGGACCCCCTTAAGGTATACAGTGGTATCATATGATATAGTGCTCACACAGTCAAACCTGCCGCGGCAGCAAGGAAAAAATATATTTTCCTTTCTATCTAGGCCGCTTGCAGTTTGCGAGGGTTAGCCTGGTTACTCTTTCATCAGAATACAAATTACATGCGTAAATAGTTTACTACTTCCCGACGGCATTTAAAGATTGCACTTCACGCTTTCCAGTCTCTCGGTACTAGCACAAAGTAAAAATTGCCACTCCCTGATAGTATTCTTTGAAGGTACGGCAGCTATACAGATAATAGTTAATTCTGTCTGTGGTCCGGGCGGCTTGCAGTCAGCTACGCATTCCACAGTTGAGGCCGCAATCATTCACGCATGCATACGTAAAGAGAGAATGAATGCACATAAACAACACGAATTGAAAATATCTATCACAGCTAGGAATGCTGCATATGTAAGTTGCTGCATTCAGCATTTCTAGCAGCAATACTTCTACCCCATCAGCACAAAACAGCGGAGATCAACAATCACAGCTCACGAACAATGGAATTAGACGCTGCTGTTTTCCAGCTAACGTCGTAAGAGTCTTAGCTCATCTTCAATCCTGAGTCGGCTCCGTCGAAGAGTCGTACAGCAAAGAGCGCATCAGTCTTTCGCTTCACCACCAGACATGAAAATACAGCATAACGACGCACAGAAATCAGGGTTACATGTGCCATATAATAACTCACCATTTAGTTGACACACAAGCATGTGATACGGTAATAAAAACGTCGTAGAAAATTGCGGATAAGTAACATGTTCAGGCAAGAAACAGTCGTTACAAGCGAAAGTATGTTGTTTCCTTAGCCTAAATAAGCAAGATGTCACGTTGGTCATGAAGGGAGGCGCAATTTGAAGCTGCTGAGCGCCAAGAATTACTTCATGTTACACACGTGGCCAGGAAACATCCCGCTGCCAGGACTGCAGCCGAACACCCGATGAAAGTGGCTGAGAACTCTCAGTAGGTCCTTGCACTGAGATTTGGCGTTTGGGGCGCCGCACTGGACATAACACCACAGAATAAAAAACAGCTTCGCGCCTGTGATGGTCTTTCGATCCCCGACGGGCAGGCTGTAGGGGCTGCCTTTGTGGAGGACGAATTCCTCGTAGAGTGTGTTCATAGACATTGCCCTCAGTCCAAGGCTGAGTGCCTCGGAGGGGCCAGTGCCGTTTCCGCCGAGCTCGCAGGACGCCTTGGATTCCAGTTTGTAGCGGGTCTCCGCGTCAGCAGCCGGCAAGGCCGCGCTCAACACCCGAGCGAAACCGTCCGCCATCTCGCCGCCCAGCGCCCCGAACTTTACAGCGATGGGTGCGTGCTCATGGTAGGCCGGGGGTTCGAATGCCATGGGAAGCAGACTGAAACTCCTGCCGCCCATGCTGTAGGAGGTGTCGAAGTGGTAGAAATTCGGCGCTTCCGTGTTCTCCTCCGTGGCGCGGCGGCCTTGCGTGGCGAGTTCCAAGTTGGTGATGATGGATGCCGTCATGTCGGGAAAGCGCTCGTATAGTTTGTCTAGGTGCTTGTCGTCGGAGTTGGAAACCAGGTTCAGTATGATGGATTCACTTTCATTGAGAAAAGGAGCGACAGAAACGAGCTTACTCCAGTCCACCGAGGCGTTTTCGATGCGCTGTCTTAATGAGTGGTGCAGGATCCTCAAAAGTGACGAAGCATCGCGAAGCACGGCAGGAGTGACGCTGGTCCTGACGTACCTGGCGAACATAGGCACGCCCATATAGATCCGGCCAATCGCGAAGCATATTTCTTGGTGTCCATAGTCAGCCAAGGCTTCCGTCTGGAAAAAGTACCTTACGAGCTCGGCGTTGGTCAGTAGCGACGTCGCCTGCACGAGGGTCCAGCCTACGTAGTACATCATCTTCTCCTCGCCCACATTCTTGACCGTTCTGAAAAATTCCTTGATGAACTCAACGTTTTCGATGTCGATGATGGGGTCTACTGTTATGTTGAAGTAGTTCTGCAGCTCTTCCTTCCAGACCACCTTCGGAACGATTCCCAGGGATAACGCCTCTAGTTCGTCGAGTCTTGCGTTCACACGAGTGGTGCTAGAGGCGGCAACGTACGGCTTTGCAAGAAGCGGTATTATCTTGGACTCGAGTTCGATGAGCTCCGCGTAGGAAATAGCCTTGCCGTCGTTGCGCCTGAAGGCGTCCACCATCTTGTCGAAGTACTGCTTGTACGAGCTCTGTCCTCCCGTGGGGCTCAGCATGGCCTCTCTTCGCAGCAGGGTCAGGCCGAAAATGAGTGTGGGGCTGAGAGTGAAGCGTCCAGGTTTCCAGGTGTACAACTGGATAACTGAGCCCCAGTTCCAGGCGGCTGACGCTGAGACCAAGGTGCGAACTAGGCGTGACTCGTTTCTCATCTCAGGCCAGAAGACTCCGAAATCAAGCAGCCGCTTCCTGATCAGCTCGAGTTCGCTCCTCTGTCCCCTGTAGACATTCCGGCAGGATTGGAAAAACAACGCCGCCTTTTGCACGGCTGTTTGTCGTTCGGGTGGTACGGCGGTAGTAGTTGCCATTTCGGACACTCTTTGGACAAATCTGAAGAAGAAAGCACAAGTTACTGTTGTCACTTCAACAAACAAGAACATCAACGAAACAAAACAGCGATGGCACTATAATCTGAGAATTTAGACCCACTCTGACCTACGTCACAAGCGGCAACTGGCCTGGTGAGCGAACATTCAGCTCTGAAGCTGGGTTGAAGCAGGAGGGGAGGTTGCTCTATCTGCGAGACGGCGGAGCGGAAACACGTGAGGACACCTACGAGACACGAACCAAACTATGCGCCTTGAGGATATGTTATGGTTAGGTTAGCTGCTTTTTGATTTTAATGCCGCGTAGACAATCTCTGATAGTGTCGCATTAAACGCGATAGCACTCATGTGTTTCACTGCACATGCTTTTCTCCCTTGAGAGGTCTTCCTTGAGAGAGCGAGAGACAGACAAAACGTGTATGCACTGCTCCTATAGCTCCTTATTTAAGGTCTCCTGCGACGGCTGTGGCTGCTTGGGCCCGTTCGACCGGTGAAAGCTAATATCCGTGCTCCCAGCTGTACAGCGCTACCTCCGATACTCCGGCGTGGCATTGTGTGTGACTGGGACGGCAGGGTTGTGTTGGCATTCCCATGTTGCGGAGATAGTGTGACTGTCTCTCCGCACCATGGGCATGCGGGCCTGTATGCAGTGAGGCGTATCTTATTTAGAATAAAAAGCACGGATATGTGTTTGCTTGGAGCTGTCTCTAACTTGCAGTCTGCTCTTCACCGAGTTGGCTAGATGGTGGGGGTAGACCCTTCTAAGTCCCCTAAGGTTCTCCAGTATGTCTACGAACGTCTGGGAAACTGGATCGAGCCCCAGCGCATCAGCCGTCGTTCGGTTAGTATGACCTCGAGCGATGGCGCCCACTCCGTGGTTCCCGGCCGCGCTGGCGAGTCCTCGTGCCCACATGATGGAATGTTTTTCTTCGCTTGAGCCACTTTGGCTTAAAACGCGGAGAGCTTTCTTGCCGATTCTGCCTCTCAGGAGACATCGACAGGCCGTCTGCGAGTCCGAGATGATTACCAGGGATTTGCTTCTTCTGTTGCCTTCGGCTGCGGTGAGAGAAATCACAGTCTCCTCTGCCCCAGTAGAGGTACAATCACTTATGGTGACGCTGGAAGGTCCTTGTGAGCGTGCTCGATTGCGGCTGCCCCCATGGCTCTGTGTCTTAGGTACCTGGCTGCGTCTACGAAGACAGATTCTTTTTCGCCAACGACGCGCTGAACGCCTGAGCCCTTGCTTCCCTTCTTCCTCGGTGCAGTTTAGTGTGCATCTGCTCAGGGATGGGTAGGACTTTGTAGGCCGGTCTGACGTCGCGTGGCAAGTCCTCCATCTCTTGGATCCTCTGGGTGCTTTCGAGGTAGCGTAGTCGTCTGAGTAAGGCCTTGCCCATGGTCATATGTAGAAGGTGTTCTTTCTGAGCGGTGAGAAGTGCTTCTTAATGTTCTAGTTATATGGCGGAGACTCCGAGGTCCATTAATTTACGCGTAGATGTGTGACATGTAATAGGGAGTCTAAAATAAAATTATGAAGGAAAGAGGTGTCAAGAAGACGGCGTGGATTAACCGAAGACTAAAGAAGATGAAGAAGAAGCATTCGGTGAGGTGAAGAGAGATGATTGGCGGAGAAGCATTCGGTGAGGTAGAGAGAGATGAGAGGAGAGGTGAGGTGGGAGAGAGGTGCGGTGGAGAGAGTGTGGAGAGATGAGTGGTGGAGAAGAGAAGAAGGAGAAGACGACGACAAGGCTTACGTGGACTACCGCCAAGGCTATAAAAGGGCGAGGGAGAGCGAGGCACAGGGGGAAGAACAGAGAAGCGGAGGCTCCGGCGGGTCAGGGACGCTTCAGCTGGAAGAGAGCGCCGCAGGCTACTGCTCCTGTGAGCTCGCGTTCTACGGCTTCGCATCGTGAACTCTGAGGACGCTACCACCTGCTACGGCCAGGGGTGTCTCCAGCGCTGTTGCCACCCATCCGGGTGGTGCCCCCACGCCAACAACACCGGCATCAACTCCACTGGCGCTTGGACCGGGATCTTGTACGACGCAGCCAACGACGCCGCCAGCGACGCCAGCCCGAGCACGTCGAACGCCACCTCGACGCCGGCTACTGGACCCATACGACGCCGCAGCCGCACCGAACCAATCGTGAGCACGAATGCCGACCACTAACAGTAGAACGCTAGTAGTAGACGCTGATAGTGGTGTTCCCGGGTCGTGTGTTTTTATAGTCTGTGTTTTGTGTTAGTTTTGTAAGTTTTGTGTGCTAGTGTGTGTGTCACATATGGTGTATTAATAACGCGTCTGTGTGGGTACTGTTGTGCTCGCGCTCCCTTCCTGCTGTCGAGTTCGGCGAATTTGGACATGGGGAGGATTCCCTGAAAACCACCGCGAAAGTGAATGAGCCCTCTGGAAGAAACGTGGCTGCAGGAATGTCGGAAGCTGCGACGACATTGGCGTCCCCACGTGTTCGAACATGCCATCGGGTCGTCGAACGGAGTGTTGTCCTCTTCAGTCACGCTGGGGTTGAACAATTGCCCGAGAGCTGCGCCTTCGACAGAGGTTCCACGTTCCGGCCATCAGACGACGAAGTACGAGATCTTTCAACCTCTGCTGGGAGACAGCCCGCATTCCTGTGTCACGAAGGCGCCTTCCTGTTCCACATGGGCGCAGTCCGGACCCACGTGCGCGCCCACCTGGAGGCCGTGTGGACGACGACGTGACCGGGTCGTTCTCTTTCAATCGACCGAGCTGGGAGAGAACATCAGGACCGCCCTGCCGTGAGTGGTACCATCAGTGCCATCGTTTGATTGAACATTATTCTTCGAACTGTATTCCCCAGCTAGGGATCTGGGGAATACGAAGAGTATTTAACGAGCTGCTGGTTTGGTACCACAAGAGAGCCCCCCCCCCCCCTCTTGAGAGATACCCTTTGCTGGGAGAGACTCCCGACTGCTAAGAAGCTCTCTTTACTGAGAAGCACTCTCAGTTGCTCTCACCTGTACAGTATGTAAATAGACTTTGTATAAAGTTTTCCAAGTTTTCTTCCTCCGATCGTCCTCGTCTCTTCTCCAGCCCAGTCACGCTACCTGAATCCCAACAGTAGAACAGTAGACCTGTCGCCTAGTCCATTCTTTCGGTCCAAGTGTTCTCCGGGGAAATCCGTGACAAGATGTTCGCAGAGGAAGACCCAGCGCTGTCTTATATGCCTTCTGCAGCATATCCTCTACCTGCTATCTAATTTGGTACGTTGGGATGTATTTGGCTCTACTGAGCTCATATCAGTCTGACCGTGTGTTCTTCCTTAAAACTTCGTCTTCTGTTGGCTACCCGAGTGATCTTCCGACTCACATGGGCTACAGAGTAAGGGAGGAGCGTGAACCTATAGCTCCTTTGTGGTGTGATTGTAGCCACATGCCCAGGATTCTTAGCATTGCTACTTCAGGAATCTCCTGCCCGTCAAAGTGAATATTGTGTTGGAGGCGGTTCTTGTCGTATCTAAGTGAGTGGGTGCGCATTAACTTCGGACATTTATGGTGAGCAGGAGAGACCGCGTTCCCAGGCGTACTGGATAATGCAGGTCACGACTTCTTGGAGTGTGTCGCTTTTTCCCCCGAGGGATCTCTCGTTTGACCACACCGTGGCATGGCATGGCTGATGTCTTCGATGCGGTCAAGACTTTCGGGCAGTCCTGACATGGCTGTGTTGAAGAGGAGAGAGGAGATCACTGAGCCTTCCGGTTTGCATTTATTGGGCGTTTCCAGTTCGTCCGACCTCGGTTCTCCTACTCCGATGGGTGCTGATCGGTCCGTTAGGAAGGCTCTAACGTAATCGTAGAACTTCTTGCCGTTGTGTAGTCTGAAGCAGAATTGACATCTGAGCTAGTGTGTTTTCCATTTTCAAAAATTATATAAAGCGCACTTAGGACAACAGACAAGGGAGACCAAAGTAAGCGCTTTTGTTGTTTGGTCTTCCTTGTCTGTTGTCCTAAGTGCGCTTTATATAATTTTTGAAAAAAGTTGCGTAGTCTGCTTAGCTCCGTCAGGACTGCGTCATGGCTGACGTGGTGAAGGGCTCCTGTGAGGTCTATGGCTAGGACGATATTCTAGCTAAACTTGGATATGTTAGTTAATAAATAAGTAGCAGGAGGATGTCTTGTGTTGACAGGTGTGGTCGGAAGACTAACATGGTTTTGGGCAGAAGGTCGTTGTTCTCCAGGTAGTTCTGGAGTCTCATTAGCACGACCCTTTCATAGAGTTTTCCTAGACACGATGTCAGGGAGATTTGTCTGATGTAGTCCATGTCCGTTTTCTTCTCTGGTTTGGGAATTATTACGATGCCAGCATGCTTCCACTCCGGGAGTACCGTCCCTGCTTCCCGAAGTTCGTTTTAGGTACTTCCTTGCATTGACAATCTGCATAGGTCCCAGGTTTCGAATGATTGCATTGCCGATGCGGTTCCCTCCTGGTGTCGTGTTTTTGTCGCCATGCTGACTTCTTAACTGATGGGGTCTATCTAGTTAAAAGTTTTCCGGGCCTTAGTATTCTGCTTTGTTAGCTGGATAGCTGGTCGCTGCAATGTACCGATCAGTAATCTTACTCAAGAGGGCTGCATCGTCACCTTGGAGGGCGTGGGTGATGCGTTGCAAGGTCTTGCTTTTTTCTAACATGGATTTAGTGGGTTCAGTTATGGGTCTAAGCAGGCGTCAGGTTTGAGCCATGCGGGGTGTTCCCCGCAGTGAGTTGCATAGCTGATCCTAATTCTGCCTGGCCAGGGTTAGAGCATGCTGTTCAGCCTGAGCTGAGTTTTGGGCTATGCGTAGCCTATGTCTCCTGTTGTACTTCTGCGTTTTCTTTCTCTTGGTTAGGCTCCTACGGGCCTCCCAGAGGTGCAATGGACGGCTGTTTATTTCTGGTTTATCTGCTGTCCTTTCCAAGACTTTGGAGTTGGTGTTCCGCGCTTTTCGTAGCATGCGGCTCCATTCCTCGGTAGTGTCTATCGAAACCTAGCTGCACGCCTTTCTGAAAGCGTTCCAATTTGTTAGCCTGGCCTTGCCTATCTTTCTTCTAACTGCCGCCGTAGCCACCATTACAGAGATGATGTAATTGTCGCTCCCGAGTTCCTCCACAGTGTTGTTTCATTCCACGTCCTTTGTATTCTTGATGAATTTAAGGTCTCGACAGGAATCCTCACTGACTCTGTTGCCGATGCGAGTCGGCTTTGTAAAGTCCGTAATTAGTTCTAACCGAGCAACTGTGGTGGCTTGGTCTAGAGACTTCTCTTTCAAGGTGGCTCCTTTAGACCTCCAGCTTTTATGCCGAGCAATGGAATGCCCCTGGACTATAGGAAGCAGATGTTTTCTGCTGTCCTTACTGCTGGTCTTAGCAGGGTGTCTAAAGCGACCCTTCACTGCGACGGCTTAATGTACACTCTAAACGGAAAGGAGTAAAAAGGAGTCAACTGTCCTCTAGCGCACTCCCTTTTAAAAAAAGGGAGTATGTTAGAGGACAGCTTACTGTCTTTCTACTCCCGTGTAAGCGTATTCATGTTTAGAGTGTAGACATTTAGAATGAACGTGCTCTCTCTCGTCCTCTTGTGAGGGAGGATTTCCACGAGCACATTTTCGATTTCTTTATCTTCCAGCTACACCGACACCTGCCTCCACCCCGTGCCCCGTTGCCCACGATCTCTCCTTTGCACGTAAGAACATATTAAACCTTAGCCACGAAATGTAATACTTATTAGGCTCCCTGTTGTTTCAGTGATAATCAAGAGCGAGCAGCCCAAACTGGCGACTTACAGGCATGTGCACTGCAGTGTCTGCCCTACTCTTTGTAGAAGTTTGAGTGGCCAACGTTTGAAAAGCCAGCGTTCGGTGGACCTAAGTCTACTTGTTTCGTCAGCTGGACGCACGAATCTTCATAACTGTTCTGAGGACCTTTTTCCCTTTTTTATGCCTCCGTACTGACGCATGTTCGTATAAACATCCGCTATATTGCAACTCCTGTTGAAGAAAAGACGCTACAAAATTTCAAGGGGACAGAGAGACAAGACACGCAACGGAGTAGCAGAGCGTTTAACTTGGAGTTAACGGTAGCTCAATATTAAAAATATCTGAAAGCTGTACACACGCGTGAAGCATGCGCGAAGACAGCACAACAATATGCCCACTAACGAGACTACAAACGGAAGTGGCGCCTTTGTTAAGGCACAGTGTGAAGTGACGAGGTCATAGGGAGGACGAACTTGAAGCTGGACCCGTCAATTTTGTCTGACGGGTAGGGTACACGTCGACTCCCCCTCCGCATGAGACGAACATGCGCATACTACGAAGGGACGGAGCGTTTTGTAGAAACACTTTTTACTATTTCGCGCTTTAAATATATACGAATGACATTCCGGGGATTGGAACAGTGTCTCAATCGCTTCCAGTACGCTTACGTCAGCTCTCAGGTGATCCCCAGCTCGGCTGTGTGAATGATACCTCGTATCGGGGTCCTGTTGCCCTTATTGTGCGCATACATATGACAGAAGTGAACAGTGATTGAAACCAAGGACCGTATAAGGGAGTGTTTTTTTCCAGTGATGGTGATCAGAATGGCGCATCAGTAGGACAAATATTCTGAGAAGAAATATAATTCAACTAAAAGCAGATGAAAAGACGGATTATGCGGCCTTAGGATCCGAACCCTGACCTCCACATGTCGCGCAAAGTGCTCTATACCAAGAAAGCTATGGCGGAAGCTGTAAAACCTTCTGCTTTCGAGAGTTTTTGCGTTTTGCGCAGCCTAACTTTGTGTTTACCAGCGCCACCAACAACTACAGCGGCGAACTTGGGAAGTGCGCGCGCCGCTTACAGAGCCCGCCACTCATGAAAAAATGGTTCTATCGCCAGAACTTACTGTCGATAGACGTGCTCCCTGACGGCCACCGTTTTCGACCCCTCCCAGCGGGAACACACGTGAGCGTGGAAGTCGTCGCAAGGGGACACCGCGTCGTTGAGCGAGTCGCGCAGCATGTCCGCGTAGTAGCGACATACGGCCGTCTCGCAGATGGCGGTCGCGAACATCATCGGCACCACAATGACGGTAAAAAGGAGCAGTACGACCACGGCCGTGGTAGCGAGCACGGCAGTGCCATGCTGCGCCAGATTTCTCCTTCCGGAAGCCGAGTACGACGTCAGTGGCCGGGCTGGCGTAGCACTCGTCGAAAGGTTGCTGGCCAGTAGTTCGTGCAGGCCCCTGGAGTCGAGTTGCTAGAAAGAGAACGCAGTGCGAGGAAAAAAATTGAAAATTCGTTTTTGACGAAAGGACGCTTTGAACTTTGAGGGATTTGTGAAATGTCAAAACATTAAACAAAGTTGAGTCGGAGTTTAATCACTGAATAGTTCCGGTTGCATGAACACCCGTGACCACAGCAGTTTCCGCCGAAAGAAGCTAGGTTCGAAGTGTTTGTGGTACCTTAAAAGTTGGTTTTGAAACTGTTTTCTTTTTTACCCGCCGCGGTAGCTCAGTGGTTAGGGCGCTCGACTACTGATCCGGAGTTCCCGGGTTCGAACCCGACCGCGGCGGCTGCGTTTCGATGGAGGCAAAACGCTAAGGCGCCGTGGCCTGGGGATCATTAACGTGCACTGACATCGCACAGCACACGGGCGCCTTTGCGTTTCGCCTCCATCGGTACGCGGTCGCCGCGGTCGGGATCGAACCCGAGTTCTCCGGCTCAGTAGACGAGCGTCGTAACTACTGAGCCACCGCGGAGGGTTAAGCGCGAGGAATTCAAATAGCTGATTACAGAGCCAAGTCGACGGACATTTCTCTCACTTGTGCGTGGGTCTGCCAAGTACATAACAGTTAGACAAACAGCGTTCTACCTTCACCGGGCCTCGAGGATTCGAACTGCCCTAAACGTATTAAATGTGAAAGAAGTACTTTTTGTAAAGGAACGAAAGCAATGACAAGTTTCTAGTAAGTAAACTACAAAAATTAAAGCGAAACAGCATCAATATGCGTTTCACCGCTTGACAGGCTCACGAAACATCGTCCAGCCTTATGATAAGCACGTTTCCTTTTGCACTAAAGAAAAAAAAAACACTGGACGATTCGGCACCTGTTGCTACAATTATGCGAAACCAGTTAGATTTAATTACCCTCATGGTTTTTCTCTAATGAATGCTTTTGCTCTAAGCCGAACATTGAGCCAGGCTACATAATTTTTCTGGATGGTGAAGGTGGGCGGAGGCGGTTCGAGGATGGCGGTGGGTGGGTGGTGGGGGGGGGGGATTGAGTCGATCCTGCACTATTAAGGAGGTATTATGTGGAGGTGGCCACTAGTGGGTTCTTCTGGAAGCAAGCTGGCTTTCGGATTGCCTCTTTGAATCCGATTTCACTGTCGGTTTTTCGTCCCGCGGCTGCGTATGCTTCTAGTGGGCTGCGGTTCTTCTGTAGAGTGTGCTTGTATACCTCACGGCAGTAATGGATGCATAAGCTAAGGACCAATGATAAGTGATACTGGCGCCGCCCAGCGCGCATTGTTATGCCAGTCAAAAATCCTCCAGAGTGCTCGTATCAGAAACATGAAAGAAACATCGGCCATAAACGGCCCAAGAAATAAAAATACGGTGACAAACAATACGCGTCTGCAAAACTTAGCTGCATTGCTTCGTCTGCGGTGTGGAATCGGCGTCATTTCTGCGCAAGCAGAGCGCCACTTTTCACCACCGCCCGACGTAACTGTCGAATAATAATTAATAATTGTTTTTTTGGGGAAAGGAAATGGCGCAATATCTGTCTCATATGTCGTTGGACACCTGAACCGCGCCGTAAGGGAAGGGGTAAGAGAGGGAGTGAAAGAAGAATGGAAGAATTAGGTGCCGTAGTGGAGAGCTCTGGAATAATTTTCGACCACCTGGGGAACTGTCGAAGGAAACGACCATCGCGCATATGCGCTTTCTCCCTCCCTTATCCCTTCCTTATGGCGCGGTTCCGGTGTCCAACGATATTTGAGACAGATACTGCGCCATTTCCTTTCCCAGAAAACCAATTATTATTATCACTCTCTCCTTACCCGGCGAGATCGGGCGGAAACTTCGCTTTTCTTCTTCTTCTCTTTCGCCTCGGCCATTCCTGGCATAGACAGCTTCCCCATGAAATCTGTGAAGATCTGGAAAAAAAAAAAGCCGACGCAACCTCTTGTCTATCTTGGTACGGGATTCGCCAAAACGAAGATACGTATACGACTTCCTTTCCTCTTTATTATAAATAAAAAGCAAACTTGTGATGCAAAATTTGATTAGCATAGTGTGTAGCATGGAAAAGACCAGTGTATACTCACCGAACCTCTTTTCTTCATGAGTAGCGCATTCGCGTCGTTAGAGGTCGCAGGAGGCTTGCTGGACTTTTTGTTGGCGACTTCTTCTGCACCAGCGGCCTCCTGTGTACGGAATATGTGTTAGAAACTCCCATGCCTAATTAGGAAATGAAGAAAGCGCAGGACACCAATCCGGAGATTTCATTCAAAGCGTGCCAAAATTATTTCCTTCCTTGATAGTGTGCCAAGGGCGGACTTCAGCTGAGTTAAAACAGACGATAATTTTTGTATTCAGGCTATTTTTACTCGAATATATTATTTTTTTCTTTCTCTGTGCTTTTATGCAGGACGGCCATTGCAGCAATAATAAAGACCTGTACTAGTAGTGCTAGTCGCACTACGAGTGTCACCAGGAAATCGGGACATTCGCCGCGCGGAAGCCTTAAAAAAGAAAAAAAAGTGCTTCGGCGTGCACCTGGATTAAATACAGACGACAGCGTTTTTTTTTTCTCGTTTTAACAACACTCGACGGTTGCGAACAAACTAACGGTTGACTCTTTCTGCAAAAAAAAAAAAAGATGGACGATTCAGTTTGGATCGGCCAAACTGATTTAGGTGCACTAGCACTTAGGTTTTGACTTCGGTATCGGGTCGAAGCTCGGTTTTCAAGGTCGGGAAGGCGTCAGACAAAGATCGGCGAAATCGTAGGGTGGGGGCCTTCGTAAGGGGAACGCTTGAGCTCAGCCTTAAGGGTATGACGGGATAGCGTTAATTGCTGAATGCTCCACGAATGCGAAATTTGTCATCCTTTACTTTACAGTCATAGACCGCTGGTAATAAGCATTTCCTTGCGAGGGCAGGTGCTGCCATCTGTGGGGCTTGTGAGACCCAGGCTGCTCTCCCGAGAAATCTCTCACGACTAATCATGAACTGAACTGCCACCTGTCACGATGGGTAGTTTGCTCACAATCCGGTGGACAGGCTGTGAAGACGTTGCAAGGTGATGTGAACTAGGGTGTCCACCTGCCACCCTCCGAGCCACCCAGCTCATCAAGCCCAAGTCAGGGACCGCACAAACTGACGGGCAACGAGTTTTCGGATGAGGGGAAGCCTTATAGCGCTCGCGCAGATTTAAAAAAAAAAATGCGCTGCGGTAGCGAAGGATCGACCGAGCCCTCTGCGCTCTGTGCAGTGTGTCGTCAGAGCACTCGGCAACGACGCGGCGTATCCGTGCGGGTGGATGCACTGGCTTACAGCCCTACACTGTGAGATGAATAACTGTGTTGTCAAAATCTCAGATTTGAACAATATAATATTTGACAATGGAAATCATAAAACACAATACACCGAGGTTAAATGCAGTGATAGTAGTAGAGCGGTCTAACGGTGCGCCTCGTCATCTTACCGCGTTGGATCATGTTCAGCGGTTCCAGAATCGCTTCTTAATATCACTCGTTCTTTAAAAACTGCATTAGAGAAATAGCTCAATAAAAGAAAAACACGTGGCTTTCAAGCATGTGCTTGACGAAGAGTGGCCTTTTACAAGTTTCGTAGAGTCGCAAAAAGAGTTTTGGGTATAGTAAGAGACTAGAGTGGCGGTGTTCTCACCGGTGATTTGTTGCCGAGCTGCTGAGCGGGTTGCTCTGGATGTTGGGTCTCTGGGATCTCGGCAGCGTCAGCTTCTTTCTGACCAGGCTTCGGCTTATCGCTTTCCTGAAAAAATGATTTCTGTCTTGCCCTTAAGTCCTACTTACCACACGAAGGATCGTCATTTTTTGTAAGTAGTCTGTCATTTGATAGAAAACGCCAGATTTCTATGCCAGTGATGGTCGACGAATGGCTCCCTTCTTATCACGGAGATGTGAACAAAAAAAAAGGCGATTCACATAACCGAAAAAAAATAGGCGATATTCTTACCGGCGACTTGCTGCCAAGCTGCTTAGCTGGTTTCTTCGGATGTCCCGCTTCAGGGCTTTTGGCAGCGCCAACCTCTTTCTGGCCTGGCTTCGACTCATTGGTCTTCTGAATAAATACAGCGAAATATATTTTGCTGAGTTTGTCGCTAATCAGCAAAACCAGTGGCATCTAGAACCAATGGGCGAAGAGTACAGCGCCTCTAACCTTTTCTTTACGCGGACGGCAGACATTTATCACTTTGTAAGCTCCGACTTACTTCGGTCTTTTTCCGAGATTTCTTGTCCCCCACGGATCTTGAACGCTCCTTGATCTTCAGGTTAGACGCGGGCTGAGACTCCTGAAAAAAAAAATCGCTTTTAGGCGGTTTAGCCCACACGAGACACAGGTGAACACGAAAATTGTCTACTGCGTAAAGTATTGATGCTGTCAATGCTTAAATGTCTGAGAAGTTTTAACAAAGCACCAAACGATTCCCTGCAGAATGTTAACTTGTTCATTTTCTTCCAAATGTGTATATTTAAAAGCGATTTTTTAAGTGCACTAAATAAGGGGGAATGGTGCAGCAAAATATATATCGCAGTCAGTATTGGTGAAAGGGTCTGACACTCCCCCCGAGACCCCTCTGACTAAATTTAAGCACTGCTTGTACTATATTGACGAGGAGAACGACGCCACCAATGTAGCTACTACACTAACTGGAATGAACTTCCTTTTGAACACTCTCAGCATTTTTATTTTGAAAAGTAAGACACATGCGGAATATTTTAGAGCAAGCTGGTCTCATGAATCGCCTCGCGATGTTTTTAGCCATGAACTAGCCTAACGTGCCAAATGGTTGGTGCGCTAAATCTACGCGCTTTGGTTTCCAATGTGGCTTGAATGGAAGTGAATTGGCTGGGGAAAGGAAATGGCACAGTATCTGTCTCACGTAAAGGCGGACACCTGAGCCGCGCCGCAAGGGAAGGGATAAAGGAGGGACTGAGAGAAGAAAGGAAGAAAGAGGGGCTATAGTGGAGGGCTCCGGTATAATTTCGATAGCCTGGGGATCCTTAACGTGCACTGACATCGCACAGCACAAGGGCGCATTTGCGTTTCGCTTCCATTGATCCGCCAAATGGAAAAAAAATGACTAATTTTGTTGTTCACACCTGGTACTCCTCCCCTCGCAGTGAGAGAGCCTCTACAGTTCACTGTTCTAATAGACATGCGCAGTTATGAAACACTGCCTTCAGTGCTACGCAGCCTTCCAGTCCCGCGCCTATCCTTTCCCCATGCTCCCCACCGTGGCCCATCTTTCTCGAATCCCGGCACTTGACAGTGCAACGCGCCCCCATCACCTTAGCCCAGGAGCTTTTAAACACTTGAAATAAAGCCTCTTTTAATAAACGCGCCACACCACCACTTCCCCACATGGAAAAAGAAAAAAAGAAAATGGGTCAAAAGCACATCAGATATGACACCATTTTAAGGGTGACACTTCAGGAGCAAACTATAAAACAAGCAAAATGTCACGGAATAACCATTAATGGCAGCTTTGTTAAAGAACATCTTAACGCGGACACGAAGGAGCAACATTTTGGTAGCGATACCTCAAATGCGGTGTTCACCTCCGTTAGGCTTAGAAAGGCACTGAAGAGCTTTTGCAGTTTGACTAGTCTAAAGCAACTGTATGGGTTAAATTTTCTGGTAAAGCATCAGAAGTCTTTTTGCGCAGGCGTTTCAAATGGTAACATAATCGCCGAATAAAGCCATTCAGTCTTCTCCGCAGCGCACAGCGCCAGTTGGGGGTCCAAAGATGACACAATCTACAGCGGTGGTAGATTTCCAACGCAGACGCACGGGAAGGGACCCAAAGCCGCAGAAGCTAAAGGTGCAGAATGAAAAGCTGCTGAGCGTCTGGAGGCATCCGAACACACACGGCAGGCTGCGCCCGAAGATCGCGGAAATCTAAACTACGATGACATCCCCGCCCGCTTTCTCTGCACTTCGCCGACGCTATCAGGAGAAGCCTGAACATTTTTGTGGCTTTAAATGGTTATTGTGGAAACCTTTTAAATGCTAGTGCAAAAAAAAAAAAAACCTTCGCACCCTTAATCTATAAGCTTCATAAATTCTAATCCTTGAAATTTGACGAATTGTCAAAAGCGGTTCAGCTTATCAAATTTACTGTCTCACCGCACAGCAAACACCTGGGTCATGGGCAAGCCGAAGCAGAACCTCGCAGCACAGCGTGTGTCGGCCACAGTTCGATGCACCGAACTTAAGCACGCTACGCCGTCCTATTTCCTTAAGGTGGAATGCATTTCGCTCACCTGCGGCCCACTCGACGCCTTCGAAGGCTGCGTTGTCCCTCCGCTCGATGTATGGCAGAGCGACTTGGGGGTCGGAGAACGCGGTTCTTCCATGGGAGGCATCGTGGAACAAAGCGTCCGGGTCGATGGGAGGCTCTTCTTCGTCTTCGTTGCGCCCTCGCGTGCATAACAGCGCGTGGTACCCGTTCTTCTTTCTTCCTCTGGCGTGAACACCGTGGGTAAAGGGAGCGAGCTATTTTGAGGAAGGGTAGATTGAAAATTAAATGGTCACCGAGCTAAAACAGCAAGGAGCATGCAGAAGGCAGTGCCGGAACATTTTATCCAACGTGCTCACAACATAGATGAACTTAATCTGTCCATTCTTTAGTCAGGATTCAAATCTACAAGGAATATAAAATAGAGAGAGAGGCATTCTTAGCTCTAAAATTTAAAACCTTACGACCAGCAAGGATCAACATATCCAGAGGAAACTTAGAATCTCCCAGGTACATACCGGCACTGGCGCAACTTTTCTAAAAAGGTCATGCACATGGTCAGAGCATTTCCCATTACTTCACAACGCCACTTTGTCTTTTCTTTCACCCTACCTCTCCGCCCCGACCAGTGCTTTCTCCCCTCAATCACCTTTTTTGCCTTCGTTTTTCTTTTCTCTTTGTTCAATTTATCCTTCTAAGTTTACAGTATACCCTCGTCCTCCTGCTGTCATTTTTCAGGAACCCTTGACTTCCACATTTAATTCTCCCCTACCCCCTCTTCCTTTCGCGCTTTCACTGAACTCTCCCACATTTTTTTCTATTTTCCTATTTTTTTTCTGGCGCCCCATATTTCGTTCCGCGATGCTGCTTAGTTCCTTTATCCAAGATTTGAAGGTCAACGCAGCCAGTCATACCCAGCCACCTCTCGCAGATGGACACACATCCTTTCAAGTTCACATTCGCACTATCTCCACGCTCCAGCAAATGACCATTTAGAGGAATTTATAGGCAAATGCCTGAAGTTTTCTGCCTACATTCGAGGGCATGGGAGAAAATAAAAAATCCTTGTTTTGTAAATAATACACTCCTGAGTGCAGCGTGATGAATTATTTTCCCTTTGGTCATTAAGAGATGCTGCAAAAATTGGAAGAATAATTGGTAAATATACGCGGCTGAGTATTTTTGGCACCTGGACAAGGTTTTTAAGACTAGTTCTAAAGGTTTTCAACTTGCTCGGTTAAGGCCACTTCATCGAGTCGAATGATCGTTTCTCGGCGTAATAAGGAGGACTTGCCTGTTACTGCTGGCACTCCGTCATTGCAGCGCTCAGTGTGGCCATTCCTTAGTGCACCCTTCGCCCTACAATAATATTCGGTTGGACAATACAGACATTGTGTCAACCGCTGCTTGCCACAGGGCGGCGTGACCTCGACAGGCAGTTTCCTGCCTTTAGTCACGTCCCCAATGACAGTTATGTATTATTGTCTTGAATAAATAAATAAATATAAGAACTTCCACTCAGCGATGTTGTACACGGGACAAGAGAATCGGACGAGGCTTAATGCGTTGTCATTGTTTGTCACTATTTTGTTGGGAATAGTGCTATGTAATGAATACTGCTGCCATGATGTATTCCCTTTAGATGTTGTAGGTTCTCTTTTTGCGACAAAATGCCTGCTGGCAGAAAGTATTTTTTAGAAATATAGAACTAGGGAGTCCAGGGTTATAGTCTGGTGCAGTCTGGCATCTTTTTTTTTCTAGTTCTATAGACTGTTGTACACTGCTGAGAATTATAAGAGGGAACAAACTTTTTGCACAAAACTGATTTTTCTGGATATTTCTTCACTAAATTTCAAAATGACTTCGGGTACTATGCGCCCGGACGCGAAAAGAAAAACAACAGAACATACTATGCTTGTCACGCTTCGATATGAAGTAATCAATAAATGAATGCCTCGACTTTGTTCCCTCTGATGTTGTTCAAGGCTGTACTTGTCTGTGTGAAGGTGACAGTTCTCAAGATAAGAAAGGAAAGCGAAATGACGCATACACTTCGGTTCCATTCACGAATTGTACTGGGTCTTAGACCTCCAAACACTTGAAGACATTATCCGGCTCAAGCAGCTGAGAGGCTTCTGAATTCTAGAGGTGGGTCGTGGCACAAAGGTATTTTGTCGCCAGTTTCTGTTATGCGGCGTGACAGTCTGTACAAACTTTCTACGCCTCAGACTAATTGCGGTGCGCGTGACGGTTTTTTACCCATTTCGTTGGGTAAAGTATAGCATCCGCAAGTGTGGAAGGTTGCATCTGGGTACATGGTAGTAAGTAAGTGAATGTCATTAGCGTCTGCACATCTTTGTGGTGTGGAGGCATGAGAGGAAGTAGAAACAAGTACTCAGGAGGGAAGATGTACTCAAGAGAGGGGAAGAAGTCCAGCAGAAGAATATTTAAAGTGGAACCTTTTGAAAAGTGTTAAGTCATCTTTACAGCAATGTTGCAGGATGAAGAAATGAAGAAATTGTGGGCGGGCCTATCTTTAAGTTGGGAAATACAGGCCCAGTTCTTGGAGGGGATCCCGTGATGACTCCGCTGGTTGCTGCCATCGTTGGCAAGCACTTTGCGAAGTTAGTCTTCATCTGTCATTGCAAAACCCAGCTAATAAGGTCCGTTAATCTTCAGACTGTACAGAAACATGTAATCCGTCAAGATATATGGTTGCAGAAAAGTTTTGCCATAGACTGTGCATTGTACACTAGGTCAAACTATGCAATTCCACGCATACGGTCAAATAAATTTTTTTACGCCAACATATCTTACGATATCAGCAGAAAGTTCGTTGGAGTATACTTCACGGTCTTGCGTTGGGCTTACCATGAGGAAGCATCACCCATACTACGCCTAAGTGTTGCAGGTTATTGAAGTCTTTCGCAAGACGCAAAGACACATTTTTTTTTGCCGCGGGAAGATGGGGCGGGGATGGAAAAGAAGCTGGACGCCTAAGTATTGAAGAGCAGCCACCCTGCAAATCAGCGCAGTCTGTAGTAAAGATAGTGTCATAGGTTACCGAGTAGTTGCAACAAAGGGCGGTGGCCCTTGTAGCGCCAAACCAGCTGTCGCTAGACAAGCCCAGGAGTGTTCACTAAAAATAATATAATCAGGACAGCGGAATCACTCATACCGCTCTGCATGTCACCTAGATGGGCAACCCGAGACAAGCCGAGATGGGCAGGCCAAGACAAGCATGCCACCTAAGCGCGTTGGGGAGAGGGGGGGAATATACGGAGAGTAGAATAACTATTTTTCCCGGTGTTCCATTCACTGAAGCAGCATAATCGCGCGAATTCATGCGTGCATATAGTTGTTGAAGCATACTTTATGTGGTCATGATGAGCACTGCAATGCTTCTGAAACTAATACGTTTCCCCACTGGCTTCTTAAGGCATACAGTGGTACCATATGACTAAAATAGCGCACATATCTTCAAAGGTTCCACGGCAGCAACACAAAAATGCTTTTTCTATGCAGGCCACTTGCAGTTACTGAGGGCTACGCTGGTTACACTCTCTCTTGAGAATACAACTTGCATGCGTAAACAGCTTTCCTACTGCTCCAGTTTCTTGTCAACGGCATTTAAAGATTGCGCATGACGTTTTTAAATTTCTCAGTAGCTCACACAAACTTTCCACACCTCTCTTTAGAGGCACGGCATTCTCAAGGCACTCCATTCTCTCAAAGCACGGCAGCTGCACAGTTATCGCTCTCTACTCTGGCCGGCTTGCACTCAGCCACGCATTTCAATATTGAGCCTTCAACAATTTGCGATACAAACAAAGAGAATGAATGCACAAAAATGAACGCGAATTCAAAAAATTTTTCTCTCTATCACATCAATCGGAATGCTTCACATAACATTTGCCGCGTGCAACATTTGTGGCAGTAAAACTTCAACTCAATCAGCACGAAACAGCGGAGCGCTACAATCACAGCTCAGAATAATGGAAATATTAGACGCCGTTGTTTTCCTGCTAACTTCGTAAGAGTCGTGGCTCATCTTCAAACCTGGGTCGGTTGTGTCGAAGAGCCGTGTAGGAAACAGGGCATTAGTCTTTTCGCTTAACGCCGTGGTTTTTGGTACGTTTTCCCAAGAATTCAAGCCAGTCATTCACAACGAGACACGAAAATACAGCATAACAACGCACAACAGTCAGGGTTACATATATAAGGCAACAGGAAGTTGACGAAGCACGTGATAAGGTAGTAATAAAAATCGTAGAAGATGGCGGACATGTAACAAGTTCAAGCATGAAACACTCGTTATAGGCGAAAGTAAGTTCTTTCCTTAGCCTTAATAACTAGCGAAGGCACGCTGGTCGTCAAGCGTGGAGCACTCCTTGAAGCTGTTGAACACCAAGAGTTACTTCGACATACCACACAGGCGGCCGGGAAACATACCGCTGCCAGGACTACAGCCGAACACCCGATGAAAGTGGCTGAGAACTGTCAGTAGGTCCTTGCACTGGGATACGGCGTTCCGAGCGCCGCAGTGGACATAGCACCACAGAATAAAAAACAGCTTCGCGTCCGTGACGGTCTTTCGATCCCCGACGGGCAGGCCGTAGGGGCTGCCTTTGTGGAAGATGAATGCCTCGTAGAGTGTGCTCATAGACATTGCCCTCAGTCCAAGGCTGAGTGCCTCGGAGGGGCCAGTGTCGTTGCCGCGGAGCTCGCAGGACGCCTTGGATTCCAGTTTGTAGCGAGTCTCCGCGTCCGCAGCCGGTAAGGCCGCGCTCAGCACCCGAGCGAAACCGTCCGCCATCTCGCCGCCCAGCGCTCCGAACTTGACAGCGATGGGCGCGTGCTCATGGTAGGTCGGGGGTTCGAATGCCATGGGAAACAGACTGAAACTCCTGCCGTCCACGCTGTACAAGTTGTCGAAGCGGTCGAATTTCGGCGCTTCCGTGTTCTCCTCCGTGGCGCGGCGGCCTTGCGTGGCGAGTTCCAAGTTGGTGATGATGGATGCCGTCATGTCGGGAAAGCGCTCGTATAGTTTGTCTAGGTGCTTGTCGTCGGAGTTGGAAACCAGGTTCAGTATGATGGATTCACTTGCGTTGAGGAAAGGCGCGACAGAAACGAGCTTACTCCAGTCCAGCGAGGCGTTTTCGAGGCGCTGTCTTAATGAGTGGTGCAGGATCCTCAAAAGTGACGAAGCATCGCGAAGTACGGCAGGAGTGACGCTGTTCCTGACGTACCTGGCGAATAAAGGTACGCCCATGTATATCCGGCCGATCGAGAAGCATATTTCTTGGTGTCCATAGTCAGCCAAGGCTTCCGTCTGGAAAAAGTACCTTACGAGCTCGGCGTTGGTCAGTAGCGACGTCGCCTGCACGAGGGCCCAGCCCACGTAGTACATCATCTTCTCCTCGCCCACGTTCTTGACCGTGCTGAAAAATTCCCTGATGAACTCAACGTTTTCGAAGTCGAAAATGGGGTCCACTGTTATGTTGAAGTAGTTCTGCAGCTCTTCCTTCCAGACCACCTTCGGAACGATTCCCAGGGATAACGCCTCTAGTTCGTCGAGGCTTGCGTTCACACGAGTGGTGCGAGAGGCAGCAACGTACTGCTTTGCAAGAAGCGGTATTATCTTGGACTCGAGTTCGATCAGCTCCGCGTAGGAAATCGCCTGGCCGTCGTTGTGCCTGAAGGCGTTCACCATCTTGTCAAAGTACTGTTTGTACGTGCTCTGTCCTCTCGTGGGGCTCAGCATGGCCGCTCTTCGCAGCAGGGTCAGGCCGAAAGTGCGGGTGGGGCTGACAGTGAAGCGTCCAGGTTGCCAGGTGTACAGCTGGATGACTGAGCCCCAGTTCCAGGTGGCTGACGCTGAGACCAAGGTGCGAACTAGGCGTGACTCGTTTCTCATCTCGGGCCAGAAGACTCCGAAATCAAGCAGCCGCTTCCTGACCAGCTCGAGTTCGCTCCTGTGTCCCTTGTAGACATTCCGGCAGGATTGGAAAAACAGCGCCGCCTTTTGCACGGCTGTTTGTCGTTCGGGTGGTACGGCGGTAGTAGTTGCTATTTCGGACACTCTTTGGACAAAACTGAAGAACAGAAGAGAAGTTGGAAGGGACACTTAAGCTCAGCCTTGAGGGTATGACGCAGTACTAGAATATGCTAGTCCCCATGTATGCATTCTATACTTTACATTCATAGATACCCGTGAGTCCTTATGCCCCTGCTGCGGTTGTGGTGCAGTAATTAAGCGATGCGCCACTCCCCTGAGATGGCAGGTGCTCCCCGGGGGTGGACCTTGTGCGGCCCAGGTTGCTCTTGACGAGCGACCAATCATATTTAACTTGCACCTGCCACGGTGGGCAGTTTGCTCACTACCCGGTGAGAAGGTTGTGATGACGAAGCGAGGTCACGTGACCTAGGTCACCCGCCTGCCTCCTATAGGCTGCTTTCTGGGGACCACCTGCCAGATAAATGCCCGCGATTTTTCGCTCACAACGCCGACGCCGGATTTTCTGCGCAGCGGGGCCTTTACCGCTATCGCGTTAATACAAGTAAGGCTCTTCACTTCAACAAACATGGGCATCCACGAAAAAAAAAGAGCGCTTGCCGGCAGCATAATCTCAGCATTTAGACCTATTCTGACACATGTCACAAGTGCAAGCAGAGCTCGACTGGTCGGCGAAGCACTCATCTGCTGCACTGCGGTGCAGCAGCAGGAGTGGAAACGCGTGCGGACACTTTCGAGACACCAAGCAAACTACGCGCCTTGAGGCTTCACTAATTTTTTCACGTTGTGCTCGTGACTGAAGGTGAGCTGCTTTCTTTTCCCCTGAAACCAATTATTATTATTATTATTATTTTTGTGAAATGGCGCAGTATCTGTCTCATATCGGCGGACACCTGAACCGCACCGTAAGTGAAGGGATAAAGGAGGGAGTGAAAGAAGAAGAGGTGCCATAATGAAGGTCTCCGGAATTTTTTCGACCACCTGGGGATCCTTAACGGGCACTCACACGATGCCAGTGCACGTTAAGGATCTCCAGGTGGTCGAAATTATTCCGGAGCCCTCCACTACGGCACCTCTTCCTTTCTCCTTTCACTCCCTCCTTTATCCTTTCCTTTATGGCGCGGTTCAGGTGTCCGGCGATATACGGGACAGATACTGCGCCATTTCCTTTCCGCAAAAAATCCAATTATTATTATTATTATTATTATTATTATTATTATTATTATTATTATTATTATTATTATTATTATTATTATTATTATTATTATTATTATTATTATTATTGTTGTTGTTGTTGTTATTGCTGTTATTGTGATTGCTATTGTTGTTATTGTTATTATCGCACAGCCCGCGGGCGCCATTGCGTTTCGCCTCCATCGAAACGCGGCCGCCGCGGTCGGGTTCGAACCCGGGAACTCCGGATCAGTAGCCGAGCGCCCTTACCACTGAGCCACTGCGGCGGGTCCAAAAGTATGACATTATATCATTTGAGTAATCCACCTTCTATTTATATTGATACGTGTCGCTCCGTGAGAAAACAGCTTACTTTCCAGGAAGCGCGTTCGGCCCCGGTGAAGAAGATAAACGGGGGCGCTCCGTCCCGTTTATCTACCTTGTGATCTGTCTGTTTTCGCGCCTGTAATCCAATGTTATACCATATTACATGGGAGTCTAAAAACAATTATTCATTCCAGAAACTAAAAGAGCCCAATGCGGAACAGTGGGAGAGCCTGCTCACCAGCAGCGTGCTGGCGGTCCAAAAAGGACTGATCCAGCATGCGTATGAGGTAGCAAGACTCAGTGTGGCCCTAGAATAAGGGCACCACCCCTGGAAGACTCGGAACTTCAACATGAAGACACCCGGGTCCCGCTTAATCGACCAATTTTTGGCGCCAATAAAATTTTTTTTTTCTCTCTCTCTCTCTCAATCGCTCCTCAAATGCTATCTTACTGCTAGCTTCTCTGCTCTCGAATGACGCCCATCCCATATCACCCTGTACTCCCTGATTTGGTGTATTGCCATGTGCTCCCAAAGCTAGCCTTCCTACGCCGCGTTGTTTGATTTTTTCACCAGCGATTCACCAGCGCCACCAACAACTACAGCGGCGAACTTGGGAAGTGCGTGCGCAGCTTACGGAGCCCGCCACTCATGAAAAAATGGTTCTATCGCCAGAACTTACTGTCGATAGACGTGCTCCCTGACGGCCACCGTTTTCGACTCCTCCCAGCGGGAACACACGTGAGCGTGGAAGTCGTCGCAAGGGGACACCGCGTCGTTGAGCGAGTCGCGCAGCAGGGCCGCGTAGTAGCGACATACGACCGTCTCGCAGATGGGGATCGCGAACAGCGTCGGCACCACAATGACGGTAAAAAGGAGCAGAATGAACACAGCCGTGGTAGCGAACACGCAAGTGCCATGCTGCACCCGATGGCCGCTTGCGGACGGCAAGGCCAAGAGTGGCGGCGCTGGTCGGGCAGGCGTAGCAGTCGTCGATAGGTTGCTGGGCAGTAGCTCGTGCAGGCCCTTGGAGTCGAGCTGATACAAAGGGAGCGCATGCGGGGAAGTAAAAAAAGCTGATTACATATCTCTCACTTGTCCGTGGGTCCATCAAGCAGGGGAAAATGAGGCAAAATGCGACGGGGGCAAAACGCGACACTTCGTTACTCAGCGCCCGCTAACTTCCGAAATGTCAATCAAATTAACTTGATATTTCGGAGGTCTGATTGTATACATTTCCAATACAATTGGCTTTCAGGTTGACCCGATTGGTTGCACGGAAGCAGAAAAAAAATTGTAGTACGCCATGCGGAACAAGAAATTAGTCGAAAAAACGCAAAATTTTGTACGCCACATTTTTCAAACCTATGCAGTTCAACCAACCTGACATCCTACGATGCCTCTGATATTGAGGCAAGGGAATTCCTTGTTGGACGTATTATATGCAAAAGTTTTAGAGTTCTATCGCGGTCACAAAATTCGGCGCATATTCGAAAAAACGGCGCTGCGCGTAAGCAATCGCGCCCGCGCGCGGTAAAAAAAAAAAAAAACAGCGGGAAGGATCCCCGGAGAGCGCGTAACTTTGCGTGTGCTGCTGCCCTTTCCACTCAGCTCGCCGGCGCGGCGCCAAAGGAAACATGGCCACGTGCGGCGTCGATTTCTCTAGAATGAGTAGTTTCTACTCATCGTCGACGGAGAGGGCGTGACCTTAAGCACGCTAAAGTGATGCCCTCTCCCCTTCGCTCTCGCGGCGGCGTCTTCGCACCGCGAGAAGGACCCAGAATCTTCTGGAAGGTGGTGTGAGAAGGAAATTGTGCAGTTGATACTGCGCGTATGTGCGCGCCTGTCTTGGCGCGAAGAACGAACAGACGCGGATCGCGTCTATAAATGAGGGGCCATAACCGCTGTCTGTCAGCCCGAGCCGCCGTTTAAGCTTCTGAGAAGCGCGCCCGCTCTACTCCCGGGAGGACACCACTCGACCAGCCACGGACCAGCGAGGCAATGCGCGCCAGTCTGCGAATCGGCCCCGTCGTGCCCCTCAGGTCGTCGGACTGTCGCAGTGCCCGGTGAACAAATTGTGTTTTGTGTGTTTGTCTCTGTGTGTGTTAGTGCACTTTAGGTGCAAAGGTTCTGTTAAATTGTAATCGCTCTCGATTGTTACTCTGCATTGGTTGCATTGTGTCTGTAAATCACTTTGTACGCGCTCGTACAAGTGATTGTGAAATACTCTGTATCGCCTCTTTGCTATATAAACTTTGTTTTGTTTTGTGAACATTTGGCTCCGACCCATTCTCTGGCTTGCGACCGGCGAAAGCTGGACACCAAACGACCAACCCCCTTGTCACTTGGTACCTGGTCTCCGGCTGAGCTTTCCACGCTGAGTCGAGGGCATCTCCTTTGTGACCGAGACCGCTAGCCCACACGCTCTAAGGGTGTCTGGGAGCGCACGCTAAAGTGCGCGAAGTGGTGACAAACATCTAGGGTGATTAAGAGAAAATTAATTTAACATTAGGCTACGTGTGGGGCAAAACGCCCTGCTATGAAGTTGCTGGGACCAAAGTAAATGTAATAGCTCTATTGCTTGATCGAAAGCTCTACCCGTGTTTTCCCCCTCTCTAGGATAGTTTGAACGTGCAAAAAAAGAGTGAATGTCTACTAGCGTTCAAAAAAGCTGGAGAAAGGTCTGGAGAGACGCGGGCAGCGGCGGTGCCATAGCCTCAAGCATTTTCCGTTTCCAAAGGCGCCTACCTTACGACAGTAAAGGAAATGGGTGAATAAGACAGGCAGAACCTGTACCAAACGTCTTGCAAAATTCAGCGTGCCACTATCCGGTAGGCAACAACAGCTTTTTGAGAACACATTATGAAAATGGAGGATGCGCTGGTTGGTCTGGCATATGCAAACACATTCAACACCTCATGTTCACGCGCTATGAATCGCACCAAATCGCGTGTCCATTTAACAGAGCTGAAGAAAAGAGGAACAACTGTGGCATTAAAACAGAAGTAAATTGGAGAAAACAAAAAATTCAAAAATATCACGCAGTCGGGCTACGTGCAGAGCCCGGCGGTAGAAGCGCATATATATAGTGGGTCATGGAACAAAAATGTAACGGATTCAGCCTGAGTACACTGCCTGCTCTTCCAATAGGGTCGCCATGATTGTCTAGATGTCCGTGAAGCCAACTTTGTGTGCATCCTTTGCAAGGATGAGTGATAAGTTGATTTTGGAAGGGCGTCTCATTTTGCCGCACGCGTTGAATCACTTTGCCCAAGGGGATGGGGTAAAATGCGACATTTCTAAATGTTATCCTTCATTAAATTTCACTGTGTTGCTATTTAGTCGGACTTTTTTTATTTAGTGATCGTAGGGTCAGGACGGTGGATAATAATTCGGCAGCATTTGTTGTTTGATGACTACGAATATGCTTCGGCAAGGCCACGATGGCCTTGCTGAGTCACTCAGGAGATGAATTGCAAAGCATGATAAATGAGTTTGGCAAACAAAGCAGAACGGTGGGTGTAAAAATTAACATGCGGAAAACCAAAGTAATGTTCAACAGTATAGCAAGGAAACAGCAGTTCAATATTGGAAGCGAGGTGCTGGAAGTGGTGAAGGAATACGTATGTCTGCTTAGGGCAGGTGGTGACCGCTGATCCGGATCATGAGAGGAAAATAACTGGAAGAATAAGAATGGGGTGGAGCACATATGGTAGTTTCTCAAATCATGAATGGCAGTTTATCATTATCCCCCAAGAGAAAAGTGTACAACAGCTGTATCTTACCGGTACTCACCTACGGGGCAAAAACGTGGAGGCTAACGAAAAGGGTTCAGCTCAAGTTAAGGACACTGCAGCGAGCTGTGGAAAGAAAAATGATAGGTGTAACGTTAAGAGACCGGAAACGGGCAGAGTGGGTGAGGGAACAAACGCGGGTTAATGACGTCCTAGTCGAAACCAAGAGGGAGAAATGGGCTTGGGCAGGGTATGTAATGCGTAGGCGAGATAACTGCTGGTCCTTAAGGGTAACGGAGTGGATTCCAAGAGATGGGGCGGCAGAAAGCAGGGGGTGGGAGAAAGACAGGTGGGGATTAAGAAATATGGGGGCATACGGTGGGCACAGCCGGCAAATAACAGGGTTAATTGGAGAGAAATGGGAGAGGCGTTTGCTCTGCAGTGGGTGTAGTCAGGCTGATGATGATGACCACGAAAATAATGGCGACGATTTACAAATTTTTGTCGCGTTTTGCCCTTCTCTCCCATGTATAAGAGTTAACCAATGAGCGCGCTTCCATCACCGGGCGCCACAAATACCTCAAAAATTCGAATTTCTCCCAAAAATGTTACATGTGAAAGCGATACTTTCACTAATGGAACGAAACAAGTTAAATCAACAACCTGCAACAAAACGCGAACGAGCATTAAAATGCGCTTAAACGCATTACAGGAGCATGCAAACATGATCCAGCCCAATAAGAACCATGCATGATTTTCGTACCAAAGAAAATATCACTGGACGATACTTTGATGGTTTTACTCTAATGAATGATTTTACTCTAAGCGATCGAACCTTCAGACACACTACACAATTTTCGTGGGTGGTGAAGGTGGGCGGAGGGTGGTCAAGGGTGTGGTCGGTGGGCGGTCAGATATGGTTGGGAGGTGGCCACTGGGTGGTGCTTCAGGAAGCAAGCTGGCTTTCCCCCTCCGTCCTTGAATCCGATCTCACTATCGGTTTATCGTTCCGCGACTACGTGAGCTTCTAGTGGGTTGAGGTAAGTCTGCAGGGTGAGGGTGGGCGGAGGTGGGATGGGATGGTGGATGGAATGTTGTGGTGGGTGGGTGGTCAGCAGAGTAGCTAGGCGGGTGCCGAAGGGAGGTCAGTGATGACAGCTGTTCCACGCTGCATTTTTTTGCGACTCGGTGAAACCACTGCGCGATCCAACTTGAATGTCAAAAGCTCGGGGTTCTAATGTCAGGACATTATAATCCTAGTGCTTGTACCCACAGGTTGGCAGAATCAGTCACGAGGGCGTTCTGTTCGCGTCGCCCACACTCGCATCTGTACGTGCACACATCAAGGTGCCGAGGCATGCTTGTGTACACTGCACGGCAGGAGAGGAGGCATAAGCTAAGGAAAACCTTCCCACTGCTCGTATTAGAAACATGAAAGATAAAATCAGCCATAAATTAAACAAGGTATAAAATATGGTGAAAAACAGTACACATATCACCAAACTTTTGCTGCATTTCTCCATTTGCGGTGTGGAAGCAATGTCATTTCCTGCAAGCAAGGTGCCACTTTTAGTCACCACGAGACATAACTGCCCAAGGAACCGACTCGCTCATATATGCTTTGCACTCTCTCCTTACCTGGCGAGATGTGGCGGAAGCTTCGCTTTTCTTCGTTGCCACTTTCGCCTTGACCATTCCTGTCATAGTCAGCTTCCCCATGAAATCCGTGAAGATCTGAAAAAGTGCCGACGAAACCCCTTGTCTATCTTGGTACGGTTTCGGTCAAAGCGAAAATAAACGACTCCCTGTGCTATTTATAATAAGTAAAAAGCAAACTTGCGACGCACATTTTGATTACCCACTCTCACGAACATCGCGAGTGCTTTGACAGTGAGAGCGGTATGACTTTCTGGTTGCGACCGCGAACTCCCCTCTTCACATGATGGCCAAAAAGAACAATATTCACGAATGTGAACAGCAATGCGAATAATGTTATTAAGATTACAGGCCCTCACGCCCACATGACCCAAAGCTAACCTCGCCTAAGTTATGACATCTGTGGACATGAAATCCAGGGACCTTGCTCTAATATGATCTTCCCATAAACGCGAAGACCGAAAGAGGGCAGAGTGGTTGAGGGAACAAACACAGGTTAATGACGTCCTAGTCGAAATAGGAAGAAATGGGCTTGGGCAGGGAATGTAATGCGAAGCAAATATAACAGCTGTCCTTAAGGGTAACAGAGTGGATTCCAAGAGAAGGCAAGCGTAGCAAGAGGCGGCAGAAAGTTACCTGGGTGAATGAGATTAAGAAGTTTGCGGGAATACGTTGTCCGGAGTTGGCAAATGACAAGGTTAATTGGAGAGACATGGGGGAGGCCTATGCCCTGCATTGGGCATGTTCATGCTGATGATGATAAGATCGGAGCGCTCGCAGATTTGCTATAGTACCCAATTTGTTTTGGGTTTTATTAGCAGCGAAAAGTATAACTGTGCAGTATCACTTTCTGCGACCGTATGCTGAGCTTGGCTGTGGGAGAGAAAGTCTGAACCTCGCCGCATTTGCATGAATATCTTTTTGCGGGATACGCAAGACACAATCAAGAATGGTGATGAGCATTTGATTTTAATAGCTAAAAAGAAGACCGGTCAAAGAGCGCTATGGTGGACTTGTCCGGTGTGCGCGAGGCTGGGTCAATTAATTCTTTCGAGTATTGCACTCAAAAGAAGCCATGCACGAAGCCATGCATGTTAGAAAACATGGGGGCAACCGAAGGCAGTGGGGCTCCAACCCGCACCTTCCACAAATGATACGGACGTACCAATTACGAGGCCACAGCTTCGGTGACGTTCATAAACACGATCACGTGGACTGATAAATCACGATAATGAAATGTTACTCATTAAAAGAGCGAAGCACTTTTTTTTTAATCTCTGTTGATGACCACAGCAATGCTTTGGGCGCATTTTTTTGGGCCCATAATCAGATTTTCTGGTTAGTGCGTTGTGTGAGAAAGACCAGTTTGCACTCACCGAACTTCTTTTCTTCACGGCCAGCGCATTGGCGTCTTTAGAGGTCGCAGGGGGCTGGCCGGAGTTTTCGTTGGCGATTTCTTTTGCACCAGCGGCCTCCTGTGTACGGAAGGTTTAATGTGTTAGAAATCTCCATGCCTAAATAAGAAGTGAAGAAAGCATGGAACAGCAATCTACCGATTTCATTCAAAGTGTGCCAAAACTCTCATCCTCCTCGATGTACCAAGGATGGACGTGAGCTAAGTGAAAGCAGACGATAACTTTTTTATTCCGACTATTTTTGCTTGAATAGATTTTTTCTTTCCATGGGCTTCTATGCAGGACGCCCATTGGAGCAATAATAAAAACCTGTACTAGTACTACTAGTATACTACTACGAGTGTTAGCCAGGAAATCTGGACATTCGCTGCGCGGAAGCCTTAAAAAAGAAAAAAATGTGCCTCGGCAGTTCAGCGGTAGCAGAGGCGCTTGCTTGTACCACGCGTGTCTTTTTCGTCTTTCTTGAAGGAGCAGCTCATTACAGGAAGTACACATGGCCTTTAAGCAGGTGCTGGACGACGAATGGCCTTTTACAAGTTCCGTAGAGTTGCAAAAAGAGCTTAGGTATAGTAAGAGACTACAGTAGCGGTTTTCTTACCGGTCGTTTGTTGCCAAGCTGCTGAAGAGGCTGCTCTGGATGTTGGGTCTCTGGGATCTCGGCAGCGCCAGCTTCTTTCTGACCAGGCTTCGGCTCATCACTTTCCTGGAAAAATGACTTTTGTCTTGTCCTAAAGTCCTACGTATTACGCAATAGGTCGCCATTTTTTGTAAGTAGCAGATCATTTTATTCAAAGCGCGCTATTTTCGTGCCAGTGGTGGTCGCAACGTGGCTTCAACATTATCCCTGAGATATAGACAAAAAAACATTACACATAAGCGAAAAAATTGAACACATTCTTACCGGCAACTTGGTGCCAAGCTGCTTAGCGGGCTTCTTCGGATGTCCCGCTTCAGGGCTTTTCACAGCGCCAACCTCTTTCTGACCGGGCTTCGACTCTTTGGTCTTCTGAATAAAGACAAGATTTGCGAATTATGAGTCCCATCATCAACCACTGACTGAACCGTGAAAGCACCGAACGAAAAGTTTACGCCAGTGAGTGCCATCCTGCCGCGAATGCTCCAAGCTTCAGGTATACAGGGCGTCGCACGTAACTTGATATAAAACTTCTAACCCAAGCGGTGTATTTTGCAAGAAAGAAGACGAAGAGTTTATAGTGCTAGCTTCATTTAGTTCGAGCTATTATTGTTTTCTTTTCAATAGGCGGCCGAACTGTGATACAGTCATGAAGCTATTATTTGAGTCATAAAGTTATAGTGCGAAACAAAGAGCCCCATACGCGTCAAAGCTGCTATGGCTGTTTACAGAAAATGGTAAAATAATCCCCGATGTGAGGGCTCCTCCAATTCAAACAGCGCGTTCTGTGGCGCTCGTTTACTGGCCGCGTCCATGGACCCAACTATTCGGTGGAGGCGCTGTCGCTAGAGGACGCTGCTCGCACTTTCGTGCAGCTTGCGAGAAGCGAAGTGTTCGCACTGAGGCTAACTTGTCGTCAGTTGCGTTATTTGTACCTCTCTTAATGATCTACAAGTCCTGAACAAAAACTGCGCCCCGCACACCACACATGCAGCTTCAGAACGATTAAGGGGCACTGAGAATGCATTGAAGTTGGCAGCTGTATTGAGATATTACTGAGTATTAACGAATCTGACGTTATTTTAACTAATTAATTAATTATTAATTAATAATTAATAATTAACCAATTAATGAACATATTACACAATACTACCGTTCTTAATCGAGCGGCCACCGGATGGGCGGAAAGAGCCTTTTTTCGCGTAAAGTCACGTGTGTGAGCAACTAGAAAATGAGTCAGAAAAACGATTCAACAAAATACAGAAGACAAATTATACAAAATTCAGTAGAAAACAAACTTATCATATTTAACAGCTGCGCTGGAAGGTCTTAGACAAACGCAAAATGGGACATGTTATCGGACAATAACAGGTGCATTCAAATTTTATAATTATGAGACATGATTCCAGCGCACAGAAACACACGGACAAAGAGAGCAGACAGCACGAACGCCGGATTTCAACTGAGGTTTATTCCAGAAAACAGGCTTTTATGAGCAAAAGCTTACTAGCGACCCCTGGTGCTGAAAAGTATTTCCGCCCAGATAATTATTCAAGGCGGCAGAAACCAAAACAAAAACATAGGCGTAAGGGTACCTTGCCTCTCACATTCAACACATCGGCGCGCCACCGCAACGCTTGCCTGGTTGCCCCACCAAACACATTTGCCTTTAAATAATCTGTTTTTTTTTTCTGGAGAGCGACAGAAGGCTGCTGACGCAGTTTTTTTCGGCAGAGATACAGAATGCCTCAAAAATTTCTCTGCTCTTTCGAATGCTAAACTTGCGCAACACACGTGTTTCTTTCAAAAATATCCTGCATGATGGCTCGTGTGAGCAATGGCCAATGTGGTCAGCTTAATGACCTCCGCAACTTAATGAATGAGCTGTCCTGCTATATTCAAGCAAGCGTTCATTGATGCAACGTCCCGTCTGTCCGATGTAACGTTCGCCACAGGCAAGGGGGATACCATACACTAGTCTTTCTCTCCCGGACAAACACCAACGTACTCAGGAAGAGCCATAGAACGAATATTTACTGAAGCGAAAATTGGATGTAACTATACTTTGAAATCACGCGTACTTCATTTCACAAACTATAACATTTCATCAATCTGCCATTGTTCTTAAGGAAAGGAATCAAACTCGCTGACCTACGGTTTGTGCCGCGCCCAAATTTAACAGTTTCTCCTCGGCATGCCGTTGTAGAAGCCTCTGAATTATTTCGACAACTTGAGGTTTTTTAGCGCGCCAAGAGTCCCAGAAGGCGAGTGTTCTTGCATTTTGCCTCCATCGAAATGCTGCCGGAGCAGCCGGGATCGAACCCACGATTTTCGGATTCAGCAGCCGAGATTCTCAGCCAATGAGCGACTACAGCGTATTTAACAAACAGGAAAACACCGGTGGCCAACAAGTCATATCGCGAATAAGATTTAAGTTATATTTTCCCAAGATTAGCTAGTAGTTTTTCTTGTATTCAACCTGAGTTACACTTTACGAGGAATGACCTGAAATTAAACAAAATATAATTTGCTGACTTTTTCGCTAATCAGTAAAACCAGTGGCATCTAGCAGCAATAGACAGAGTACAGCGCCTCTAACCTTTTCTTTACGCGGACGGCAGACACTTATCACTTTGTAAGTTTTAAGCTCCGACTTACTTCGGTCTTCTTCCGAGATTTCTTGTCCCCCACGCTTTTTGCTTGGGAAATTGAACGCCCCAGGGACTTCTGGCTCGTCAGGGCCTGAGGCTCCTAAAAAGGAAGTTCACTTGCAGGCCATTTAGCGCTCACGAAAACGCAGGTGAATGCAAAAACTACCTACTGCGTAAAACAATTACTGTCAGTGTTTAAATCTCTGAGCAGTTTTACCAGGGCACCAGACGATTCCCTGGCGAAGATTTATTTATTTATTTCATTGCATATTAATACATTTATGAACGCTCTTATTGAAGCGTACTAAATAAAATGAAACATGGTAGTAAAATATAACACAGCAGTGCCAACCTAAGAGTCATTTACCACGCAGTTGCCTTCTTAACACTGTAAAAGAGTTTAAATATTAGGAAGGCTACAATTATTCCAAGAAAAGAAATAGAATGATAGCAGCAGGTAAGTCACTAAGGCTATACTGAAACGTAAGAAAATAAAATCGCGTTGGTGTGTAATACACCTCCGCAAAGGCACATTCAAACGATGGCATCAGACTCAAAACTCTTAACAAAATTAACGAGCAAGGACGCGAGAAAGACGCTCAGAACAACTTTCTCCAAAGAAGTTTTAATGATAACGGAACTAAAGAGCAGCCTGTAGTTTAACTGCTTTGTCAGAAAGTGCAAAACCTAATTTTAGGTAGTAGACACTATATAGTTCATGGTTTCTTTATCTCTGCAAAATTGGAAATTAATAAAAAAAGAACATTCAAGCAAACAATTGTCACTAAGTCAAGTGTTGCTATTTTAGACACCAATTCATCCGTATAACTGCGGCAGCAGACTCCACATAAAGTTCCACAGAGAAAAGAGACTGAGGGTGGTGTTTTTTTCTGAACCACTTTTTGAAATTTTGTCTGCTTTGTACTAAATTAATGACGACAACGAGGCCAACAATGCAGCTACAACGGCAACTGGGATGTACTTTCTTTAGAGCACTCAGCGTTTTTGGCTTGCAAATTAAGACATATATTTGATATTTTAAAGCACCAAATGGTTGGAGCAGCAAAACTATGTGCTTTGGCTTACAGTGTTTTGTGAGATCTGCCAAATATAAAAAAGGTTAATATTCTTGTTCTTGTCTGGCACTCCTCCCCTCGCAATGAGCGATCCTGTGCAGTCCACCAACACGCATGCGCAGCTATAAAACACTGGCTTATACACTGCCACACAGCCTTTCAGTCCCGCGCCTACCCTTTCCCCTTACTCCTTCCCGTGGCCAATCTGGCTCGCCTCCCGGGATTTTACGCTGCAACGCGCACTCGTCACCTTAGCCCAGGACGCCTGACATAAAGGGTGTTTTACCAGCTCTCTCCGTAAAAAAAAAAAAAAATGTTCTGTAAGTCCGTCAGAAGTGACGTCTATCGAAGGCTGACATTTAAAGAGCATAGTTTTCCGGAATAATCATTAATGACAGCCTTGTTAAAAAAAACATTTTAACGTCAATGCGAAGAAACATGAGCTTGCTAGCGACGTGCTCACCTCTGTTTAGCTTAGAAGGCAACTGAAGAGGTCTTGCAATTTGCCTAGCTCCAAGCGATCACACAGAGGGCAAGAAGCTTGTCAAGTACAAGTTCTGGGCGTATTTCGGGCTCAACACGCGATTTGAATTTCTTATTGAATTTCTTATTGAACTTATTGAATTTCATCGTCATTTTTTAGCTTCCTGGTTGCAGCGGCTCTGGGAACAGCAGAACACACAGTTCTGCCGTTCTAGGCATGTGTTTCGCACTCTGTACGGGTTTAATTTTCCATGGTAAAACACACGAAGTATTTTCGCGCAAGCTTTTTAAATGGTGATGTAATCACCGAAAAAAGCTGTACTATCTGTTCCGCAGCACAATGCGCTGGGTAGGAGTGGGGGGAGGGGCTCACATGATGACGTCATCTACAATAGCGGTAGATTTCCAACGCAGGAACACTGGACGGAAACCAAAGTCGCAGGAGGTAACACCACTACTGAGCGTTTAGCGGCATTAGGACACGCACGACAGGATGTGCGCGAAGGCAGCGATAATTTAACTAGAATGACATCATCACCGACATGAACATCGTCAGAAAAGCCTGATCATTGTCGTAGCTTTAAATGATGATTGCGTCCCTATTTTAAACGCTAGCGCAAAAGAACTCGGAAGACTATCTATAAGCTTCATAAATTACAATCCTTGAAATCTCTCGGAGTGTCAAATAGCCGGTCAGCTACAATTAATTGGGAAAACGAGAGCGGGGTATCGCGAAAGCGGGTATAAATTTTACTGCCTCACAACGCAGCAGACATCTGGACCATGGGCAAGCCGAAGTAGAATCCCGCAGCACCGCCTGCGTCGGCCACATCCCGCCATATTTCTTTTAGGGTGGAATGCATTTCGCTCACCGGCGGCACACTCAGCGTTCCCGCTGGCTGCGATGTCCCTCCGCTCGATGTATGGCCCGGAGATTGAAGGCTCGGAGAACGCGGTTCTTCCATGGGAGGCATCGTGGAACAAAGCGTCCGGGTCGATGGGAGGCTCTTCTTCGTCTTCGTTGCGCCCTCGCGAGCACAACAGCGCGTGGTACCCGCTCTTCGGCAAGGTAAGTTGTTGGGCGACTTGGTTTCGATATTCCATGACTGCACCGCAACGAACGGGAAGTAGGACACAGGCAGGGACACAACACAGCGCTGGCCCACAACTGAGACCCTTATTAGCTGCCCCCCGCAATCGCGGATCAGTCTTGTTGGACTGAACCTGGTCGACCGGTCATATGCGCAGTTCGCAATTTATTAGCTGCCAGCTGGAATAAGTACCCAACTGGCAGCCGGAAATGGAAAGTATTGCACACAAGGCATGCAGCGGAAACACAAATATAAAAAAACTCGAAATAAAGCACAGACGTGTCAACATTCGCAGTCGAGGTAGCGTTTTTTTTTTCTTTTTCTCACAGCGATACAGAGGGTGCGCTTATACATTCTTCCGGGAGCCTTGCTATCATATGTGCTTTTATATTTTCCCTTGTCAGCGAGTCGCGGTTTCTACCTATCACAATGCACTCGTTGTACAATGGTTCGCAGGCATCGATGCCATCTTCGTCATCATCATCATCACTTTTGCAGTCTCTGCAGTGTCTGGCTACGTGGCCTACGATTGGGCCACGTGTGGCATTATATTCATGCATTTTTAATCTTTCGTTGATACATCGATGTATTGATACCCACATGATAGCGGCAACGACTAGATGACTATACCTCCTGGCAGGGGACAAATAGTTTTGCATGCCTTTTCAAGCAACCGCGTGGTTCACTGTTGGCCGAGTTAACTTTTTTCACCAGGCTGGACAATCGGATAGGTGCCGAAAACACAACGTCAACCCCCACATGATTTCCAATTCTCTTCAGGTTGTGCGAGACCTGATGCAGATATGACACAACGGCAACTTTTTCTTTTTCTCTTTTTTAATATTGCTATTGACATCAGATTCAACTTTTTCTGCAGTTTTTCTGCGACTGAAACCAAAACTTCTGATGGGCAACCGGCTTGTGCCAAACGATCTACTTGGTTGTGGAAGCTTTGCTCCAAACTGTGTTCACATGATTTCTTTACAACATTGTTAAAAACTTAATGCACAATTGCTTTTTTTTCACGAGCTTCGAAAGGGCTGATGATTATGCCAGGATGGGTTTTTTACCACGGGGCTCAAAAGCCCAACATACATGGGATGAAGTGAATTGAAGTGAGATTGGTTTATGGGGGTTTAACGTCCTAAAACGACCCAGGCTATAAGGGATGCCGTAGTGAAGGGCTCCGGAGATTTCGACCACCTGGGGTTCTTTTACGTGCAGTGACATCGTACAACACACGGGCCTCTAGAATTTCGCCTCCATCGAAATTCGACCGCCGCGGCCGGGATTGAACCCGCGTCTTTCGGGCCGGCAGCCGAGCGCCATAACCACTCAGCCACCGTGGCGACTGAATTGAAGTGAGAGATCTAAAAATCTGATAAAACCATTAAGTGGTACTTCGTGTGTTAAAATCATCGGTTTCAGGCACTCAGAGAACACAGAAGAAACATGAAGGAACTGCTGCTCGAATTAAAGGTTGTCACATTCTAAAAAGACGAAGTAGTCATCTGCAAACCTAAAAATGCCACAAACGCGGGACCCTTCGAACCGCTCGTTCAATATTCGCGTTCAATACATCGCGCCCAAAATATATGCGCTTTCGAGAGCCTTGCAGGCAAAGTAACCCGACCAGTGCATGTAACTTGTCCAAATAGCCCAAATTTGTTGGGCCACAGCGCCGAGGGTAATCGCGTTTTCGAAATTCCAAGAAATGACTCGGGTATTACTTGCGGTTGGCTACACGCCTAACAATAATTAAGGAGCCTAAGGGTAATAGTACGAAAGTTAACTAATATTAGTTAACTATCCTGCTAGTTAGCATCTCTGACCTGTGTTCTGATGTACTTCACCGTTGTCAATGCTATGCCGAAAAAAAAGCGCTCTTCTAACTTAAAAAAAGCCCATTTTTAAAAATTGTGGAAAGTTTTAGGTGAAACATCCTGTAAGTGGCATTAGCTGGAAGTTTGGCTGACATATAAAGCGCAGGAATGTAAGCACTTAAGAAAATACATAAAATAAAGCGGCAAAAATAAAAAAAAGACATCAGGTAAAATAGGTGTCCTGTCTCATCATTGATCAATCAAAAATTAGCAGCGAGCGTGTTTTGCTTCTAAGGTGCCGTGCGCAGTTTAATAATAATAATTGGTTTTTTGGGGAAAGGAAATGGCTCAGTATCTGTCTCATATATCTTTGGACACCTGAACCGCGCCGTAAGGGAAGCGATAAAGGAGGGAGTGAAAGAAGAAAGGAAGAATAGGTGCCGTAGTGGAGGGCTCCGGAATAATTTCGACCACCTGGGGATCTTAAACGTGCACTGACATCGCACAGCACACGGGCGCCTTAGCGTTTTTTCTCCATAAAAACGCAGCCGTCGCAGTCGGGTTCGAACACGGGAACTCCGGATCAGTAGCCGAGCGCGCTAACCACTGAGCCACCGCGGCGGGGTGCGCAGTTTCGTTTCCGTTTTCACCACGTGGTCGCGAAGTGTGGTTTCCCCATAATAATAAATTAAATTTATTATTATTATCATTATTATTATTATTATTATTATTATTATTATTATTATTATTATTATTATTCAAATGCATGGTGGGAAATTCGAATGACGGGATCATTCGATTGATTTTTTTATAGTCTTTGGAAATAGATGGCGTGAGCGCAAGAAGCATTTTAAGTGGTCAGAGTTTTGCAACAAGGAGGAAGAGTTGGCCATCGTAATCACCATCTTCACGCATATTCTCAATGAACTTTCTAGTTCTTTTTTTTAAATTACAAGTTTAGAATATCTGCGCATAGTTACGCGGTTTTCGCTACTGGCGGCCAACGTCGCCTACAACTCAAGAACGAAGAGCTGAGTCTCCCCCCTGACCGATTCCCCTAATCTCCCCTTTGATCAATCCCCTTGGACCTGCAAGCGTTAAATTGCACAAGACGATAGATGAATGGGGAATAACCTCAGCTTAATCGGATGAACCGCGGCGTCACGAAAATCGGTCGACGCCATTGACGGCAGGGCCTCTTCTGTGGGAATGTGCCAATTCGTTCTTGAGTTGTATTCGACTTTAGTTACCCTCGGTACTTTTGTGGAGCGGGGAGCCCCCACTCTTTCGTGCTCATATATTCTCTGTAATTTCTTTTTCAGCAAAGCCGACAGGTTCGCCCAGGAGGCACAGACTCCAGCAATTCATTTATCCATGTCCCGTCGACCGCCAAGGTGTAAGGCAGGAGGACGGAGGCCAATATTTAGCGTTTTCGCTTGAGAAAGACATTGCAATAACAAAGACGATGAGGAGTGTGGCCAAAGTAGATGCTCTTAACAAATTTGAAAAACAGGCTTAAAGAAGCCACACTATAGAATGATGACCTCTGTCGCGTTACTTCGCAAGTATAGGCAAGGTAGTGGGCGTAGACAACGCTTAATATAGTGGAAGGCTAGAACAGCCAGAGAGGCCCGGCTTTTGTGGAAAAGGATGTACGTGCAAGAAAAACGCGAGCACTTATTACCGTTACCCGAACGCCGTATTGTTTATTGTTCACCCGGGGGAGTAGTACTTATTGCTCCTTGAGGGGATGCCACTGATAGTGATAATGACATTGCAGTACCTCTTGATACAACATCCACAACAAAATAAATTTGCTGCGGTAAGCAAGAGCGCGGAGAAATGCTGTCGGGAAACATATATCCACTTTGTATTGTTGGACGCCCAGAACACTTTTTTTTTTCTAGAAGCGTAGATCTCACGTAGACGTTAGAATTTTGTCTGCACTTTTGAAGCTCATGCGTGCATAACTTCGGCCTTCCACATTACTTTTAACATGACCAATAACGTTTGAATTCTTGACAACCAGTTGCAACCACACTGTCTCACTGCGAGATCCTAGCCATGCCTCTTTGTTGAAAACCTCGTTTGTTTTGCCTTTGTTGCCTGCCCTGCCCTGTCTTGTCTTGTCTCGCCTTGAATTGCCTTGCCTCACACCGCCCTGCCTGCCCTGCCTGCCCTGCCTGCCCTGCCTGCCCTGCCTGCCCTGCCTGCCCTGCCTGCCCTGCCTGCCCTGCCTGTCCTGCCTGCCCTGCCTGCCCTGCCACCCAGCCCGCCAAGCCTGACATGCCTCACATTGCCTTGCATTGCCTCGCATTGCCTCGCATTGCCTTCCCTTGCCTTGCCTACCTGCGTTGCGTGTTTGCAAGCCTCTATTTTGGATGACGCCGAGGAAACAATCGGAACTTTTTGTGGCGATGGTGATGGAGCCAAAATTGTGATTTGGCAAGTTAAACTGGGCTGCGACTGGTGTAAACCGTCGGAAAAGCGACTTTCGAGTTGACGGCGCTATTGGACAAAGTAAGCTGATCAGTACGCGATATCAGCGAGTTGAATGCAGGTGATATTTGATTAGTATTCTCGAAATAAACATACCATGTATGAATATGAGCATGTCATATGCTTACGCATAATTTTCAGTGGCGGGACAGGTGATACGTTTTTTAAGGGTGACTTTACAGGCTTCTTGACGTCTCATTTCATTTACCTGTTTCTTAGAGCGATTTCCTCTGTATTTCCACTTGCTTGTTGACTGTACACAATCGTCCACACATGTCTAGAGCGCTCGAGCGCTGCGCCCTGTTGCAGATTTATTGTAATCGCCACTGTTTGACGGATCCAATGCAGTTTCTAAATACATGAGAAGTTAAACATGATCCACACGAATGTGCTTGCACTATGAGATCATGTTTCGGGCCCCAGGCCACTCGTAAGCGACACACGTGTACTCCCCGGTGGGCCTTTAGACGGGCATGTGGACGACTGTACTTGCGCAACGCTTTCAATTTGTGCACGCCTTTCGTCACAATGTTCTGATGAAAGGAATCGTATGAATATGTTTTAAACAAGACAGAGCCATCTAAACAGTACTTTAGAGAAACTCTTGTTCACAGTGATCACAATGACTTTCTTCGCCGAGCCAGAAGACTGGAACTATTGTGGTATGCCAACGTGTTTCCCCGATTCTTTGTCCAGCTCCGAACACATCGTAAAAAAAATTGAGCCGTCACAGACATGCCATCATGCATGCCTGTATAGAACACGCCGCCGTCTTGAGCCAGACGTCTCGACAAATAGAAATGAAGAAAAAAAACGCGGAGTGAAGGGCCCGCATAGGAAACGGTCGATCATTTACCGAGTCATGCCTTCGCTCGTGGCTTTCACTGCCCCTCTGTCGGAAACGAAGGGGGCCACAGCACGATGTGCGCGAGCAGACACAGTTCCGGCAAGAGAGGGCCGAAGAAGGCGCAGACCGACCGCCGAACGCTTTCACGTCGATTCGCAAAAATCACGACGACGGCGCTTCGCAACTCGCTTAGGATGGGAAGGAGAGGGCCGGATGGCTGCTCAGCTGAGACGGGCAACAGAGGAGCCCAGTGCGGGCTCGCTCGCTTGATTTTTCGCGGACGGTGGGCTCCCCAACCCCGCCACAACCGAGGAGGCGGGGCCCAATTTGGTGCTTCGAGACTCGGCGCTCCGCTCCCGGAGGCCCTGCGATGGCGACGATGCCAGGAGCGATGGGGACCCTTTTTGGGGGGAGGGAGGCGTGCCCACGTGGAGAATTCTACACGGGCCACCCCGGAGGATGCAACGGCCTTGAACACCGCGTGGATGACGGAGGAGCGAAATGCATACATACGCACGTCGTCGGAAGCGCGTGCTCACGATGTGCCCTTTAGTGAAGGAGTAAAGTACTGGTTTGCTATAATGTAAACGAAGCACGCTGTTCAGATACAACTGCGCTCACGTCTGGAAATGTGCTGTTCACATGTTCCGCAGCAAGCGAAAGCCCAACAAAGGTGAGCAAATAGAGCCAGTATCTCAGGCCGCTTACATAGTGGACATGCATATATAACACACTGGCAATCTTTTTCTTAACTGCTGTACTTGTGAAGGCTGAAATATATATATATATCATCTACTTGACATTTGCCGCAGCGCAACTAAATCTCATGGATGGCTTTTCTTCTGTCAGTGTAACTCTTATCTCATAGCTTACGACGCATAAATCCCTTTGATCATTCACTCCAGCTAGGCAAGAACAGAGGCTTGGCTTTGCTCATTTTTAAGGAACAATGCGCCTGACAGATCAATAAAAAAACAACGAATGCCGACTTAAAGAAACTAAAAGACAGATGAAGCGCGTATTTGTCTGTGAAGTCTTTTCTTTGTATCTACCTACGTTTTTTTGCAACCATGAATGGTGCGGTTTTCCTTAATAACATCCGCTCCAAATCTTTCGCGCGTAAGGCGGACCTCCAAAATTTTCAGTAATAATAATAATAATAATAATTGGTTTTTGGAGGAAGGAAATGGCGCAGTATCTTTCAATTCAATTCAATTCAATTTCATTTATTTTCCATTTATTCCATTATATCGGCGGACACTTGAACCGCGCCGTAAGGGAACGGATAAAGGAGGGAGTGAAAGAAGAAAGGTGCCGCAGTGGAGGGCTCCGGATTAATTTCTACCACCTGGGGATCTTTAACGTGCACATCTCGGCCGACACCTGAACCGCGCCGTAAGGGGAGGGATAAAGGAGGGAGTGAAAGAATAAAGGAAGAAAGAGGTGCCGTAGTGGAGGGCTCCGGAATAATTTCGACCACCTGGGGATCTTTAACGTGCACTGACATCGCACAGCACACAGGCGCCTTAGCGTTTTGTCCAAAATTTTCAACGTTCACATATTTCGAACGGAGAATTCTACATTTAGCCGTCCGTGATACGGACGTGAATAGGCATCCTTCAGCAGTTGGTGTAGCTGCTCATGATTTGCATGATCATTTCTGGCAGACCGTCAGGAGCGTGCCTGGTACCACACCGCTCGAACAGGAGCGGGCAAAAACATGGCTCTTGACAGCGGTACACCCGAGCGACAATATGTTTTAACAACCACGCTCGTCTCAAGATGTCCCCAAACCGCGAGCGTTGAAACGCGCGTAAGCGTCTCTTCACCGCAAACAACGACGAGTCGGCGGTCAAGCGAGCACGCCACAAACCCCGTGGCTACGTTCGAGCGCACAGCCTTAAGAGCACACCTCTGTGACGAGGCGAAACAGTCGTGAACGGGCGCAGGTTAATTGCGACAGCGTTGCAGCAGGTACGCCCCAGAGCGCGTGTTTTGCATCCGAAAAGCGAGGGAAAAGAATAAACGCATCTTCGTCGACCCGACGCGAGTCGTCAGCGCGAAGACGTTGCGACGCCGAGCGCGCTTTGTTTGCGGCGCTCTTCTTGTGTACACGTGCTTCGGGATGTAGCGCCAACGCGGGTATGTATGAGCTGGCCGTTTTAATTGGCCTCCGAGATCATTTGCGGTGGGCGCCGTATGGAGCGGGCGATGACCGGCCTCCGATGCGAGGTAGCACGGTGCTCCCATGTCTGACCCTGTGGCGTGGCTTAACAGCGGGTACTAAGGCGAACGCCTTTAATGGCTCGTACTCGCGGTGGTCGTCCGTCCGGTCACGTGACCTCGCGGTGCCCGTCCGTTACATCATAGGTCACGTGACCTTGTCACGTGATATCAACCTGCCAACAGGACTATGAGCAAAGCGCCCACTGTGGCGGGTGGTGTGATCCGCCTCCAAGCAACAACTGCGCATGCGCAGCGTGACGTCACCGCTCAAATTCAAATCAGTGCAATCAGTCGCAAATGGATTTCGCTTTCCCGCAGTTAAGAGATATCTAAGTGCCTCCAACGAACTTTGCTCTTATTGAGAAGCAGTCATACGCTCGCTAACACCGACAAAGAGTCATGACACCGTATGTACTACGTACGCACGTACTACGTACGATTTTGTGCCGTTGCCTTCCAACCCGAGTTAATATCCGCGCTTTCCCGAGTCAACTCAGTTAAGCTCGGATAGTAACTCGGGTAAGCTCGTTTAAATTCTGTTAAGTTCGGAGAAGCGCCGCGCCATCTGCGCGAGAGGTGTCTCGGGAAGAGCAGCATGGTTCGCGCAATCCCTACCGCTGGCTGCGATAGAAACATCCACCTGCCAGTGCAGTGGCGCATCTCTTAACCGCTGCGTTACTGCGCTTGTATATACACTGGTATGAGAACTCGCCGCCATCTATGAATTTTAAGTAGAGAATGACCGATTCTGCATACATGGGCGTTAACCGACTGAAGATATGTCATACCCTTAAGGCGGAGCTTATGTGCCTTCTTCAATTGAAGAATGAACGTCTGCTTTCGTAAGTCTACTCGGTTTATCTTTCTTCTGTTTAACTTTTAAACCCTAACTTTTTTGTTATCTCATATATTGTATTAGGTAACACCGTGCCCTTGTAGTGTCATTTAAATGCCTAGATACATGGTAAATTTAAAGAAGTAGGAGGCAGCGCCTATTGGGAAATAGTTTTAGAACGAAGCGGTCATAGCTTGGTGACCATATGCGGTACCTAGTTTATTCCTTGCTATCACTAGCAGGCTACGGATGGTAAACAGTATAGGCTGGCCTGAGCCACCGGCCTCTGCTAGCAGCTGAACAAAACGCTCCTTGATTGCTTGTCAACTACAGTGATTCGAACGGCCTCTGTGTACTGGGTCTGTTTTCATGCCTGCGAAGCTTCTCGCGAAATCGGATGAATCCTGCGCTCTTTGCGTTCCGCACAAGTTACACCATTGCAGGGAAGAAAGGCAACAACGCTGCCTTCTTGTGGCCGTCCTTTCTTAATAATAATTGTTTTTTTTGGGGGGGGGGGGAAAGGAAATGGCGCAGTATCTGTCTCATATATCTTTGGACACCTGAACCGCGCCGTAAGGGAAGGGATAAAGGAGGGAGTGAAAGAAGAAAGGAAGAATAGGTGCCGTAGTGGAGGTCTCCGGAATAATTTCGACCACCTGGGGATCTTTAACGTGCACTGACATCGCACAGCACACGGGCGCCTTAGCGTTTTTCCTCCATAAAAACGCAGCCGCCGTGGTCGGGTTCTTTAGCAATCTGCTGGCAGCGCCAAGGCAGACTTTCACTGAGATTTTCCACTCAAGTGCCGGTTCATGATTCCATTCGGTTTTCAGACATTCACCCGTCTTTTAAACATTCTGGGCATTTAAGCTGGGCTTTTGAGCCTGGCCCAACAAAGCGCTACTCTCTTGCGACTCTTCTCATTCCAAGCTCATAAAGCGAGGGCTAGCAACTAAATGTTTTAGGTCAGCACCACTGAAGTCCTATTCTAATCACAAATTAGAATAGGCAACATTTGATGCTTATTGCGGCGTTTCGTACATTCTTCTTGCAGCGCCCACTTATGCCACACCGTGGAGACGCTAAGATCGGCGTTGAAAAACGGCGCCTTGGTGCCATCTGAGATCTGGACTTACCCGTCGGACTTACCCTCCTCCCCACCCCTCTCCTACGCACTCCCAACAGATCCTCTTCAGACGCCTCCAGACCCGCTCTCTGTCATCCCCTCAGCTTTTATCCCACTATTGCGGCACATCCCCTGCATGCTCCCTATGCGGTGACCCCCACGCCACACTCTCCCATATCCTTTTCGGCTGCCCTGCTGACCCTCCCCCGCGGGGACAGCACGCCATCTCGAGCTGGGAGGACTGGGAGGTCCTGCTCATGCCTGCAGACCCGACATCGCAGCTTGCTGCGGTGACTCGGGCTGCCGACGTCATGTTCCAGCATGACCTACTTGTTGCAGTGCGGGACCGCGCAGTGGCCCAGGGACCCAGCTGGGTCTAAAACTCACTTGCTCAATAAAGTTTTTCTGTCTGTCTGTCTGTCTGTCTGTCTGTCTGTCTGTCTGTCTGTCTGTCTGTGTCTGTCTGTCTGTCTGTGTCTGTCTGTCTGTCTGTCTGTCTGTCTGTCTGTCTGTCTGTCTGTCTGTCTGTCTGTCTGTCTGTCTGTCTGTCTGTCTGTCTGTCTGTCTGTCTGTCTGTCTGTCTGTCTGTCTGTCTGTCTGTCTGTCTGTCTGTGTCTGTCTGTCTGTCTGTCTGTCTGTCTGTCTGTCTGTCTGTCTGTCTGTGTCTGTCTGTGTCTGTCTGTCTGTCTGTGTCTGTCTGTCTGTCTGTGTCTGTGTCTGTCTGTCTGTCTGTGTCTGTGTCTGTCTGTGTCTGTGTCTGTCTGTGTCTGTGTCTGTCTGTCTGTGTCTGTCTGTGTCTGTCTGTGTCTGTCTGTGTCTGTCTGTCTGTGTCTGTCTGTGTCTGTCTGTCCGTCTGTGTCTGTCTGTCCGTCTGTGTCTGTCTGTCTGTCTGTCTGTGTCTGTGTCTGTGTCTGTGTCTGTGTCTCTGTCTCTGTCTCTGTCTCTGTCTGTCTGTCTGTCTGTCTGTCTGTCTGTCTGTCTGTCTGTCTGTCTGTCTGTCTGTGTCTGTGTCTGTGTCTGTGTCTGTGTCTGTGTCTGTGTCTGTGTCTCTGTCTCTGTCTCTGTCTGTCTGTCTGTCTGTCTGTCTGTCTGTCTGTCTGTCTGTCTGTCTGTCTGTCTGTCTGTCTGTCTGTCTGTCTGTCTGTCTGTCTGTCTGTCTGTCTGTCTGTGTCTGTCTGTCTGTCTGTCTGTCTGTCTGTCTGTCTGTCTGTCTGTCTGTCTGTCTGTCTGTCTGTCTGTCTGTCTGTCTGTCTGTCTGTCTGTCTGTCTGAGATCTGGAAGAGAATAAAGATGAGCGGCACGCGCAGTGTGCGCAAACACGGCACAAGCAATTCCGTTCCAGAAGCCTGCTGAACTGGTTCTCTTGTTCCGGCGCTCCGCTGCGACCACGCGATTCCCGGCAGCCTCAGAAGCCAGCTCTTTGTTCAGCCACCCTTCTGTTTTTACCTACCAGTAGCCTCCAACGATCTAGACATCTTCTTCCCCGGAAGCCACCCATACAAAACGGCGACGCGTAAGACAAAAGAGCACAGATGGTGACGCACCTGCTTCAAGCGCGACCGGAACCGAGCGGACACAAAACGACGTAAACTGCTGGGCAGGTCGGCGCAGACTCACTCGTATGCCAAACTCAGAACGCAGCGTACACCACCATACCAACCCGCATTTTTTTTTCTCTACTCTCGATTGCGGGCTTCCGCCACCCTCCGTCGAAACGGGCGTCGCGACAACCGCCCGCGTCACGCACGTACCCTGCCATTTAGGCTCAGGGTACAATGGAGACAGTAAACGAGGGCGAGGGGGAAAGCTGCGGATCGTTCAAAATGGCCCTCGATTCTGAAGTCTGAGCGAGAGGGATGTGGGAGGAAAAATAGACCAGTCCGATCTGGCCTTCCCGGCAAAGATCGACTCCAATGTTCGTCGCCAGCTTCGTGGAACCGCCCTGGGTAGTGGCCATAGAGTCCACGCAGGGCAGAGGCAGCAACATCAGCATCAGAAGCCAAATGCACTCTCCTGAGGACGACGACAGCATCACGACGATGCTTCAGCCTCGGCACTCAAAGAGAACGATTCGTCCCGGAATGGTCGACGTCTGTCCCTCATTTTTTTCCTCTCTCAGTTGCTCGAATTTAGCTTTTTTTCTCGGCGCGAGACGGTGGCGTTGCGTTTGCGTGAGCATACCGCCAGCCTTGACCGAAGACAAAAAGCGCACCCACGCCCCTCCCGCGGCCGGGAGCCGACTGCGAGCTCCGACGCCGCCACCACCGCCGCCGCAGCACGAAATGCAGCAGCAGCAGTTCCTTTGTTCCGGTCTCTTTATATAAGCGCCGCAAAGCGGCCATCGGGAACGGCCAACGACGGCGACACACCCTAGCGCCGAAAAGCGGCCTCTCGGTGCACTCTCCGCGGCTTCCAGAAAAGTTACGCGCAGCACGCTGGAATGCACAACTCTGCGTCCTTACCAATGTCCTTATAGAACAGACGATAACCTAGCGCCGGACTGCGCCTTGAAGTAATGGCCTAATTCCTTTCAGCACTCGATGTCGGCCGTGAATCTGCCTCACTTTATCAGTGGTAAACTTCGAGCGTCAAGAATAAAGCGCTTTTGAAAAGGTTGACGAAGAAATGCGCTGTATATTACACAATACTGAAGGCAGTCTTACTCTTCATACGCACCCAGCTTAGTGAGCGCTGCACAGTAATAGGGAGGTTGAATCGAGGGGAGGAGGTGCACCTCTAGCAAGCGATGAAGTGCTGCTGGCTGGACCACGCGAGGGTTGGGCCGGACTCCCGCAGACAATCCGGAGGCTGGTGACAGTGGTGGCTTATGTTTTATGGTGATGCAAAGAACAGTGACTCGAAGCGCTTTATGATCATCAAGTCGACATCTCGGCAGAAGTAAAATGTCTGCGTGAGCGTCGGGAGGATCGTATTTACAAGAGGGCGAGGCGATCTTCAAAAGGGTGGCTTGGTTTCTTCGTGTCTTCCTGTGTTCAGTGCCTTGTGAATCGACGTAATGACGAAAAATGACGCAGTTCAATGCCCCTGCGAGGTCCAGGAGCTGTGGCTTTAGCTGACCCACAGAAAAGAGAACGCAATTCTATTAGGGTGGGAGCGCCGCGTCGCTTGGCGAGCTATCTTATGGTTGTCGTACGATGCATACAACTCAGTACACAAGTAATTGCAGTAGCGCCACCTTTGGCGCCGGCGCCGCAGGCATAGATGGGAAAACACAAGAGCGAGTTGAGAATGTTCGAAGCCTTAGCTTTGGAAAGGACCTCCACATTATTATTTGTAGACTACATCAATCGTACGGGCGCGTTGGCATAAAAATGTGCACGGAACAGAGGCACGCTCTGAAACCTTATATTTAAACGCAGTGTTGACGTTATCTGGGTGGGAGCGGCGACAAAAGAAAAAAATCTTTCGCAGAACAGTAATGTGCATTGTTTCCTCTGGCTCCGGGACTACAGGGTACACAGCACACTTTACCTCATAATTGTGCCCTCCTGTTCATGTCAGCCTCGTGATTTGCCCAGTCAAGAAGTAATATTATTTTCTACCTATTGCAATCAAAAACATATTCATATAGATATCCGTTCACGTAACAAACTCTTCAGGTGCGAAAATTGAACATAAAACGATAATACGTTTTTTTTTCCAAAAGTGATACTTTTATACGAATTATGATTTTGGACACTTGGACGAAACCACAGTCAAAAGCTTTTTCACAAGTCATTGTTCGCTGCGAACTCAAAAACTTAATCTCTCAGAACTGCGGGAAAAGCGTGTATACGTGCTTTAAACGATGTGAAACGACGCTTTTCGTGCATCATTGTCTAGGATCTATGGGGAAATATGCAGCAAGTCTTCTAACGACAGGCTGAGCTTACGACCGCTGGGTCATCGACATTAAGGTCTCAAGCACAATGTTTAGAAAAGAAGCAAAGGATCGCACAGTCAATCCGAACTATTAAATAAACAACCAGAATTCCGTGCCTCTCTTCCTCCCGCCAACAGCTGAGTCGTCCGTCATTCGCAGCTCCAGTTCCACATATTGAGATTATGTCACACCCACTAACTCCAGAGAGCCCAAACGTAAGGGATAAAAAATAGGGTGAGCATATGACGTGCGAGGTGGGTGTAGACATGCACTCACGCGCACACGAATAGAAAAATTGCTTCGTACAGACGCCCGTGCGCCCGAGGGTCCGGGCGCAAGGTTGCTTTGTGTTTATATATATATATATATATATATATATATATATATATATATATATATATATATATATATATATATATATATATATATATATAATGTTGAAGAAGAAGAGGAGAGAGAGAGAGAGGAAGAACGGGCAGTGAGCGTTCTTCAAGCGGGTCGACACCCATAAGGTCATTGTGGGCGGCCAACGGAGCGAACCCTGCCACATCCGCCGCCAGCTCCGTGCGCACGTGGGTCGGGGTGCGGCAGAGGCACGGCGCCCGCGACCGTCGCGTGCGGAGTGGCCGATAAGGCAACCGCACCGCTTCTTGCGCTTGCAACACGGCGAGTTGCACAATGGCCATTCGTTTCGGGCGTAGTCAGGCTTAGGACGAGGGCATTATCCCTCGTCAACTCTCAGAAAAAAAAAAAGGAATCGAAGTCAAGGACATTAAAAGGACTACGAACTCACCTCCTAAGTGTTTCAATTTTTTTTTTCAGCGCAGCCCATGTCAGTTATTTTCTCGTCTGTGTGTTGTTCCCTTGGGCGCCAAATTGTGTCCAGCTTGCGTTTAAAAGTATAGCTAGACACAAGAGAATAGAGCGGAAAATTTTTGCGTTCCAGAGAACAGCTCAGACGCAAAATTGCGCCCAAGCTGTTCTCACGTTGGACACAAAATTTGCTGTATACTGAACGAATTCATATATACAGATGGAGGGGGGGGGGGGGGGTGAGGTGGGAAGGGGGAGTTGATGTTTTTAAAATTATGTCCTCTAGATGGAGATCGTGCTGAAAAGATGCCGCTAGCAGTCTTTTTCTGTAGACGCTGGGCCAGGACTGTTGTAGAATCTAGACAGCAGCCAAGACATGGATCTGCCCGACCTCTTTTCGCGCTGTGGTAATTTTTAATCGATGTCCCAGTAACGATGGAAGGAACTGGCACATTGCGCACCTCATTCGAGGTTGAGCCGAAAACCGGCAGCGCAAGTCGAGGTCTGGTCCTCCTTATGAAACATTAGACTTGTGGCAACCATGGGCTAGAAATGCCCGTGTTCAAACGATAGTCTTCTCTTGCGTATCGCTGCCTGTTATCTTAATGGAGACGCAGCTTAATCTGAGCCTGCGTGGCTATAAGTACTGCGACGGGTGAGGAGCTCATTGGTTCTTCCGATGTCACCACGTCCAAGCACCAGGCACCGTGTTACAGAGACATCGCGTACTTTTGAATGATGCGCATGCAGTTAGGAGATTACTCGGGCAGATCAGCAGCGTGAGCAAGCTAACTAATCAAAGAACAGAGTTGGAAATATAAGGAGTTGCTGCCGGAGTGAATTAAGATTCATATTAGGTAATAGGTTGGTTACCCCTGAAAATCCTTCGCTCCTCTACCACCGTGCCATAAGCCAGCCATCAGAGCTGAGCTAGTCGAGCTCATGAGGAACCTTTTTATGATACAATGAAGATCAAAAACGACCTCCACCAATTATTTTGTCTAAACTGAAGTCGTGGTCGTCGTTACAACGTTTTGTTTATACGTAGCTGGCATTTAATGAACGTAAGTACACTGTGCTGGTGATCAAAATACAGAATCAAGCTTAAACCAGGCGCTTCCTAAAACACGGCGCAGCGCAAACGGTAGTCCGAAAGCAAGAACCTCCCACAAGCGCGTCCAACTTGGCCTTTGACTCCACACGTCTGGGCTTCCCAGACATAAATCTCACAAACGGGCCGGCAGCACCTGCTGAACGTCAGCACACGCTATCGCGGAGGGTAAACTGCACTGCGTGCCGGCGCAACACTGCAGGTAGCGCTCGGCTCCTTCAGCGCGCTAACACATGCTCAGCGAAACCAAAAGGATCAACCTCTCCAGCCCGTTGGCGTGAAAGCCGAGGTCCGCCGCATTGGACACACGTGCACGCACGCGCAGTCCGTGAGCGTGCACGTATATACGTAAAGGGAAGCTCGGAAGACACCGATGGAGTGGAGGCACAGAAAAGGGAGGGGGGAGGCGCCTCCCAGCGTGCAGTCCCTGCCGCCGCGCAGCTTATGTACGTACGTACGCTTCTGTTGTGCCATGCATGTATATACATAAGCGAATGCACGCCTCGAAACAGTCAGGAGAGCGTTTTATCGCTGCGTGCTCCCCGGCAATTAGGGCGCGCTTCGCTCTTCGAGAATGCCCCCACTCACCCCCCCCCTCCCCTCCAGCTGTCCTGAAGCATCGGGAGTGCCCTCACTTTTGCCCTCCCCCCCCTCACTTTCATCTCTGCCCAACCCCCCTGTGCCCACCACCCGGGGAGGCACCTGTAGCTTGGCCGGGGCAGCCTAATCGCGGCTTCCTCTGGTGTAGAGGGGGCAGACGTGGGGGGATCCGATCCGCGACAGGTGCCCTAATTATGGCCTTGGACCCCCCTCCCCAACCTGACCCCTTCGCCCTCCCTTCGGGACCCCACCTTTTCGGACAGCGTGCAGCTTCCTTCCTGGCGCTTTAAGAAAACTGTCTGCTGACCTGAGTTCCTCGGAGCTCCGGCTGTCTGACAGCGGCACGACTGTTGATTTCGACGCTTCAGCTCTCCCTTCAGTCTTTGCGAAAATGTTATTTTGTTTTGGTAATTTTGTCACTCTTTTGTGTCGGGACGCAACACGAGAAGTGTGCCTCGTTTAAGCGGCTCATTTTGCCTGGTGTTACATTAAAAGGGATTGAGGGTCCTCCTTGCGTCATACAGCTTTGTGTAGTGGAGATCAGATCCACAGATTTCGACAGTGCAATTAAGTGCAGGCAGTATGCAAGCTCTCAAGGCCTTCTCTGCATTGTGACGTCACGACTGGAAGAGTCAACAGCCCAATTTTCGAAACCCTTTACTTGGTATCCCATTGGGCGACATTCAGATCACAATCTGCGGACATCACAAAAGTGCAGATCAAGAAGACGGGTTTCTTGTTTCAGAAGCCACAACGGAAGGAAGTTTCCTCAAATCAAAATTTCAGAAAATATGCCCCGCACTTTAGCAAGCCTTTTTTTTTACTTGCCGCCGCCTAATGATCAAAGTAAGTAAATAATTAGGTAAAGGCAACAAAGAAAGACAATGCGTCCAGTCGAGAACTGAACGAAGACAACACAACGGCTATCCCTGCGTCTTCTATGGCGTCTAGCGTTAAACTCGCAACTTTAAAACACGTACTTAAGAATCAAAGGCTATACCTAGCATGATTTATACGATGCCTTGCTTTAAACAGCACCTCCTTAAAAACATCTCCGACGGTCTGCTGCGCACAAGCACCCACGAGACTCGTTAGGAGTCCATCTTCTCTCTCTCTTTCTTTTTCTGCCCCCTTCCTGTTCTACAATGGAAATGAAGTCGTCGTAACCTCCGTGGCATCCTTAATTCCGACGCTTTTCCTTTCGTTGGTTGCTTCACTTCCTGCCCTGCTTCATCAACGACCCCTTCGTTTGCCTTGCATACAGAACCACAATTAGGAAGAAAAAAAAACACTTTCGTTCATACAGCTCTCAGGAACCATAAATAGCCAAACATCCGTGAACCGGCGGACGAAAAAAGAAGAGAGAACAACAGCAGCAGGAGTGTGGAAGTCTGGTCTTCGCTGGCCAGAGCCGACATGGAAACTCGCATACGAACTCCACGGCCTGAAGAGAGAGAGAGAGAGAAAAGAAAAAGGAAAACCAGATGGTGCTAATGAACAGATAGAAAGGGATTCTCGTAAAATGGTAGAAAGAAAAATGAGAAGGCGAGATTTCCTGGAGCAGACAGTCAGCAGCAACAGCAACACCAGCAGGTGTACGCAGCCACGCGAAGGACAGGCTGAGCGAGAAGGAAGGAGAGGAGGCGAGCAACAAAAGAGCGGCCGACGACGCGATGCGTGCGGGTGGCGCAGCGCCGAGGAGTGGACACGACGCCCCGCTGCTGCTGGCGTCGCCGCTGCCGCTGGCGCACCGTCATCATCCTCCGCCACCCCGAAGAAACAGAAGAGGACGGCTAGTAGCCGCGAGAGAGCGCGTCTTCCCCCTCTCCCGCTCCGGTACAGCCTCCTCTCTCCCCTTCCGATGAAGAGGAGAGGGGCGTCTCTTCGGGGGACGGCTCGTTGGCTGCCTGCCCCTCAAAGGAAGCGCCACGGGAATCACGTGCAAATCGTGAGAACGGCGGACCAGGACGACGGCCGCTGGTGTGCTCCGCCGGCAGCGCTTGGACGTCGCCCCGAGCAGCGCCGAAGACAGTGACCGATATAGACGCCGCCGACGCAGAACCACGGGGAGTGCGCCGGAGGACCTCTCCTGGGAAGAGGCACAGCGTGTCAGTGAGGACAGCGCTCGAATCGCTTGCAGTGTGACGTCGTGAGGACATCTTACTAGACATGTACAGGAGTGGGTGATTGTTATTTGCGTCGTGTTGTGCGTCCGCTTTAAGCATTGACTTTTTCTACGCTGCGCGTACCGAAGTGGACGGCAATGATTCTTTGAAAGCGGCTGCCATCAGTGGGGACCTATCCGACGGAAACCGGTAAAACTGACAGCATCTTAGCCTTCAAGTAGTCAGATCCAACGGTGCCATTGATCATCACTGACCTACTCACCTACAGTTTCATTCTGTGGTGGAGCTATTGAAATGTATGCCCGCCGGCTTTCTCACGCTGATACTCAAACCGCGAGCGAGGTGTGTGCTCTAAAGCTCAGTTTTTGTCGCCACTTCTCCCGCTATTTTTCCTCGCTCACTGCAGTGACGCATCGGTGCTTCTGACGTCGAGCACGGGAAAAAACGTCTTTCACCTGTTCACCGAAGCAATTTTGCGAGTGAAGGCAAACTCGCTTGCGGGGGCACAAAGAATAGAAGCTCATTGTCTTTGGTTCATTTCCTTAACCGAGGTTTTTGTCGAGACTAAATGCTCGAGCACAGCTACTTGTTTCTGCGAGATCACCGGTTGCGAGTTTGTCGCCTTGTGAACTGTGTACAGCTAGCCCTCTTTGAAGCCTAGGCTGAAGGACTGTGTCGGTCGTTTATTGTACCCTGAAGAAGGTCTCGGCGGCACCTGATTGACACACCGAGAGAAGCAAGTCGTGCCGCTTTTGTGCAGTGACGGCATGTGAAACAATGGGTCTCGACGTGCTTTCCGCCAATAAGGGTAAGTTCTTACTATTTTTCCTGGGTACAAACAATTTACGGATAAAGCGGAGGTTCTGCGTAGTCAGGCAGCGCGTCTTTTCATCTGTACACTGTTGAGTTATGCGTGAGATGTTCTTTGAAAAAAAAAAACACAACTAGCTTTGTTCCAGCAGAATTGTTACCTCGAATATTATTGAGTCTCCTCGTTTCATTCAACGGCTCCTGAGGTCTACGATATGCGGAGAACTATTTGTGCGACTTTTTCATGATTTATCGAGCGGCACCTTTTGCTTACCGGAAGGAGTAATAATCTCCACATCTGAAATGACACCTTACAACAGTGTTCAATCAGGCGCATGTAATTGATAACTCATCACAACTGCATATTGAAGGTCTGCGTTAATATGAAACTGCTTTGAGAGCAGCTGAAAATGAAAATAGCTATGCGCATTAAGATAGTTTCAAATTGGGCTAGTTGGTTATTATCGCGGTCTTGCAGTGTTGGGCTTTTCAAATACTTTTTCAAAAGTGCAATAATGCAAGGCCTTGAATATTTATGACGAACGCACTAACGACATATATCTGAAGCTAGTCTGTTGTTTGTCGTCCTTACTATAATTAAAAACACTGCCACGATCCTGATCAATGCGCAAGCACGCAAATGGCGTCTAATGAACAAAAGAATACCTTCACGTTTTGGGTGATCGCAGATGCCGAGACAAATCCGCCACATCCTGTCTTCCTTGCTGCGTCGAATCCATTCTTTTTATTCCTTAAAACAAGGAATGCTGGGTAGTCCCGAATGGAATTTTGACTTATCTGCTTTTCGTAAGTCATAGTCAACGGTACCATTGGTTTAGTATTGGTTGAAAAAGATGTCATTTGTTCTTTTTTGCTGAAGGCTGTAGGATGTTTTGGGGAACGGCCGCTAAACAACGTAGGCGATGCCACTACAGCACACAGACGACGCCTTGAGAAATATACGTACAAAACAAATAGTCGGCCCCGAACCGGGGTGCTTTACGACCTTCCTATCTATAAAAGAAACGACCACGGGAACTGTTTGTTCAAACTTGTTGTCCGTCATGGCTGGTAGCCAGATGACGCCATATCTTTGCCGAAACGTCTCCGTGGTATATCCCCCCAACCCCGCTTCAAATTCTTTTCTGTTCTTTGCTCCGGATGCCAGAGAGCACGCGTCATAGTAGTTTCACCTGGCGGTGCGCGTGAAACATCTGCCGCGCTGTGATGGTAACAGATGCCTCCGTCGCCCAGCAGGAGGGAAGAAGCCACGCACACACCGTTCGAGCAGTTGCGTCGGCGCGCGCACTCACCTCCAAGGAACTACGTTTTCCTGGACAAACGTTGAATCACAGCACACAGAAAGCGTATGTGTACACGTACTGCTTAAGTAGAGATTTGGCAGCAGTGACCTTAATGGATGGAAGTGTCTCCAGTCTTTCTTTTGCAATGACGGCCACCATCGTAGCAAAGCAAAAATAAATAAGGGCGTTCGGGCTTCTCACGCGGGGTGAGGGTAGTCAAAGTAAACGAGGAAATAATACGTATCCTCGCGCCAGCCAAGGATGTAATGAGAGCTAAGCGAGTTCTGAGGACAAAGAGGCAACTGCGCAGCGCGTTCAGTGCGGTCTCCTAGAGAACCGATCATTCACCTTCCTGCTTTTAAAAGATATATTTTATGCTTGCTCTTTTATAGTAGAAAAAAAGGTTGCTCAACCGCTGCTTGGTCACACTGCGAGCTGTTATGAAATCGTCGACGTCATCTCAGCGGAGTCAAACACGTAGTCTAACGCGATTTGAAGGCGACCACTTCAGGCTTAGCCTATACTCCATTAAAGTCGAAAAGGTAAGTTGTTGGGCGAGTTGGTGACGATATTCCATGACTACAGCGCGACGAACGGGACATAGAAGAAGGACACATGCAGGGACACAATACAGCGCTGCAACGCGGTTTATTTTCACAAGAACGCTTCAACTAATACCTGAGCTATAGTTAGCCGAAAGATTCTTGTATCTCGCACCGTCATATTAGTAGCGGACTAAGTGACCGTCACAACAAGAAAAATTTCTTCGTCCATTACAGCCGGAACGAAAGCGATAACCTTCACATCGCGTTAGATTAGTTTAGAGCTCGATCTCCTCAAATGAAAGGGAAGTGTCCCTGCCGCTCTACAAACATGACTGAGCTTTCCTTCATTGACTCGCGACTTCTGCGATGGACTGATCCGAGACGGCTTTATGGTCGTGGCTTAAGTCAGGGCCATCGTATTTTCAGTCATCCCATTCAAACAGCTGCTCTTTGTTCTTTCTGTTTGCACCAGGTACTCATCTTCTCCTTAGTTGTTTGCTACGAGCCTCATGCGCGGCAGGTTCCCAGGCAACAGACACTGCTTCATTGCACGCGGCAAGAAGATTCATTTACTCCGGTCGGTCAGGAGTACGGAGATAGGCCGGCACCCCACGGTGAGGCGGTAGCACTACGCGTGCGAGGCATGGGAACAGAAGAGCAACGTGCTCTGCTCGCCAATCGGGGAGTCCCCGCCAAACCTTGTGAGATCCTCGCACGGGGCGAGCTCACTAAAATGCAGTGCACTACGCGTGTGTGCGCCGGTCTTGCGCGAGGCGTATGAAACGTGCAGCGAGAACCAGGAGATGATTAACGTTCCTTGACGGTTTCTCTTTCCTGTTTCCACAGAAACTGTATGCACGTGAAAGTTTAGGAGAAACCGAGCAGCTTTTGAAGATGTGAAAGTAGAGAAGACTATCAAAAATTCTAGACTCGTTGAAGTGCCATCCTCAATGACGCTGCACGCAGTTTGTGCCAAATATAGCCACTTTGTTGTACGTGGAAAAAAAATGGCTGGCATAACTATGTTGCTTCCTGCGATCCTGCTGTTGTACTACTGTTTGATCCTGAATGCTCTACCGTAAGCCTGACATCACGAAGAAGCCACTGATGGTACCAAGAAACCACTCATCACCACCACCAACAACAGAATGTCCGGACAAATTTTGGCCTTTGAAAAAAAAGACTGAAAGTGAGAATCAAGCGCCATCGCCCTCTGATGAGTGGTAACATAATTATGATCGAGATGGATCGCGATTGTGATGTCCTAGATGAACACCTACGACATTTCTGGGGAGCGAAGCCAAACGTTCACAGATATCCAGCAGAGTTCGTTTGCTTGGCTCAAGCAATCACGCATTTCTGGAGCATATATCCCTGAGCGTCATAATCACTTCGTGGCGTTATTGTTCAACTGTTAATGAATTTTTACGTGTTAGTGCAACACAGTGGTAAGAAGCATGTCATACACTATCATGTAGGCCTCGCCATTTTTACCGACGACCGGGGGTTCTTCACCGTTAACCGAAATTTCAGTCAACGGGTCTCTTCGCATTTCGCTTCCATTGAAATGCGGATGCCGCGGCCATGATCGCTCCCTCTAACTCGTACCAAAATGCCGAACGCCATAACCCGCCGAGCCACTGCTGCGGGTCAGAGTCGTTCGGCTTGTCAAACCGGCAGGTTTCGCCGTTCGCTCGTGAAGTCGTTATACCTCGTTTCGCGGGGAAACAGCGGCGCGGAAGGCGCCGAATGGAGTCCACATAACGTGAGTCAGGAGCGGGACACCTGGCAACAGCGCGACCGTTTCCGCGCCGTTATTACGCGTCCAGGGCGCATGCAGCGCCGCGTCGCTTCCTTCCGCGAGGCGTTCGGTCACGACTCGCGGCGACGGCGGGCGCGTTATGGAAATCATTTCCCCCAGACGAGAGCGAAAACCCCTCGCGTTCTTTTTTTACCGCACGCAATCGAGTCGTGCGCGGAGCTGCTCGAGTGTCCAACGCCACATTGGGTGCGCCTCGAATTTATGCGTGTATACCGGGCGCGTCACAGCGCCTTAACATTGGGCCGCAGACCACGCAAAGAGATCGCACTTACATGCTGATATAACGTACCTGCTAACCGCACGGTCACGGTACCGTGCCCAGCGATATGTTAAGAATGTCAGTGTGCTAATGACGAGGTATTTATATTTGCCAGCCCACCCAGGCAGCACTCTCGCAACACAAGGCACTATGGCCACTACACCCTGCAGGAGCCGCAAACTCACCTCGCTACGAGAGCTGCATTAGTAAACGTTTGCCTCCCGTGAGCCAATAGATGTAAAGAACAGAAAAGGGCAAAAGGGAAAGGGCAGTGCGCCAATCACGTCACATATATGACCTCTACAATTATCCTGACGCCTTGGAAGTAAAGAAACTCAAACGATCACTAACAGGCAGGAAGAAGACACGGTAATCAATCGGCAGTCGTAAAGCCCTGAACAACGGTAATGAAACGCAATACGGATGGAATGGAAACCACGATGTTCCTGGCAAGATGCTTCCAAAATAGAGGTTAAACTATTTAGGGCTTGCGGGCCTCACGGATAGGAGTCACAGGTCGCAAGTGGCCCGGGCAAGGTTGCAACTTATGATATCGCCTACCCAGCAAAACGCCGCCGCGGTGACTGAATGGTTATGGCGCTCGGCTGCTGGCCCGAAAGACGCGGGTTCGATCCCGGCCGCGGCGGTCAATTTTCGATGGAGGCGAAATTGTAGAGGCCCGTGTACTGTGCGATGTCAGTGCACGTTAAAGAGCCCCAGGTGGTAGAAATTTCTGGAGCCCTTCACTACGGCGTCTCTCATAACCTGAGTCGCTTTCGGACGTTAAACCCCAATAAACCAAACCAAACCAAACCATCCAGCAAAACACCATGCACAACAGTGAGATCAGGCGGTCTGCTGGATTAATATTGTAGATATCTAGAGCCATCTGAGTCAAAAAGAACTAAACATGCCACAGAGTAAGTCTTTGGGAACTACCTGCGTTGCCGTAACCAATAGTTCTTCAAAAGACTAACCGTTACTGCCTTAGTGATCAACCCCCCAGTGTACATTTGCCCCAGTGAGCCTTCCTCTGTACTAATCGTTCGTCGAGAGGCGTGGTGGGTGCAGGTAGTGCCATTTTATAAGGTATAGGCTCGCAGGAAATTGTTATCGCGGCTGCTGCAAAACAAGAAATCTGCTGCAAAACGTGGCGCTGTCTGGACAAGAATTAGAAGTCAGTCACAGCCGCATTTGTCTTGCAGTGGGTTCACACTGCTGACAATAATGATGTTGTTGTTAGTGACGATGGTAATGATAATGACGAAGACGTTGTAAATATCAGCAGGCATGAGCACAACAGCTACGGTGGCACCTATGCTGGCGCGGAGCTTTCTCTCAGCAACTATTTCCGATGACCAGCTTTCACATTGTCCTTGCACATGTGGTTTTCAAAAGCGGTCCCGATACGATATCAGTAAAAAGCTACGTTTCGTCAATGCCTTTGGTCGCTTGTGTTAAAATTCTTTGCTTGAAAAATTATTTGGCCACAAGGAAAACGGTGGAATCCACATTTTGATAATTTCTGATAATTAACTTTTTAACTGTCACAGCTAGGCAACTCGTTGCAACTAGAGGTTTGTAGCAGGTCGTTAGTAATAGTCATATCAATTTTTAGAATTTCGAAAACGCGATTCCCCTTGGCTCTGTGGCTTGACAAAGTTTGGCTTTTTTGACTAGTTACATGCACTGGAAAGGTTGCTTTGCCAGCATGCTTTTCGAAAGCGCAAGTATTTTGGCATGATATAGCCAAATTTTCTCGTGTCGCAGCGCCGAGGATAATGGCGTGTTAGAAATTCTAAAAACTGATATGGCTATTATTAACGTCCGGCAACAAATATCTAATTGCAACTAGGCGCTCAACTCTATGAGTTAAAAAGTTAATTATTAAAAATTAGTTAACCAGCTTACTAGTTAAGACGATTCACAGTTTTTTCAGTGTCCGCACGAACTGGTGATACTATGCTGAAAAAGCAATAATTTTACCCAAAAACCAATTTTTGAAAATTTCTGAGTCTTCCCTGAAACACCTATTCCGGTGTATATGCGATTTTATTCGAATGGCGTTTATATTGGGTAAATTAAAATAATAATTTCTATTAAGCTTCCTCGTTACCGGTTGTAAATTTTTGTCGAAGTGTAGCTACCCCCAAAGCACAGCAGAAACTTTGCGAATAAACCTCATCACATGCAAAGTGCTGATTTGCATATACATCAAGCAACAATTTAACCGATAATAAAAGCAAAAAAAACGCTCTTTTTTTCCTAATAAGAGAGCCGTAAATTTCTAAAGAAAGAAAAAACAGTGCAGAAATAAAAAGCAGGGTTGCCCATTGGCAGCGTCCCTTACTTGAAAGACAATGATTGCACTTTATAAACATGATGGTGATGAGTGCAAGCTACTTATTTCTTTCTTAATGAATATAACAATCAGCTTAACTCTCACGATAATGCTATAAGGTTTCTCTCTTTTTTTTTTATTCGTGTGACAAAGTCATATCGATGATGATACCGAGATCACAGCTGCGATGTATGTCCTCTGCGCGCCCCACGCACGACCGTTCCGAAGTGCGAAAGCATCCCTGTACTCCCATTCCAGTGCGCGTTAAACAACCCGCCATGGTGGTCCAATATGGCCGTGCTAATGGCACCTCGACCAGCACGAGACGGCGTGGCCCATAGAAATGTAACTACCATTGTGGCATCAAAAACAGCCTTAGAACTAAGCCGCCGTATGTAACGCATAGCGGGATCAGGCCGAAACAAAATAAATAGATACAAAACGGGCCGTCCGGCGTGAGTCGCACATAAAAAGCAACCGGCGGCCACCGTTCAGGGCGGTGTGAACCCCATTGGCACCGGTCGTTGGCTCTGTCGGTCAATTTCTGTACCCAGCGACATGGTCCGCCCCTGCTCCGGACTATTAAGCTTGAAATCGATAATGGTACCACTCGCCCGGGAACCGTATACAGTCTGCCACGTGCTCGTTCTCAAAGCCATGCAGGTCCGATGCGTGCTCGCGCGTACTTAGACGCACACTGCGTCTTCTTAAAACGGTGCAGCGTTTTCGAAGCCGCAGCTAGCCACAGCCAGTCATGGGCCAGGTGCACAAATCTGCTGGAGAGAGAATGGGGTTGTGATTGGTCGGTGCATTTACTAATGTGTTACTGGTTATCTCGACAGTGGCCAGCTCACTATAGCGCGGGTTAACCACGACTAGCCGTCAAGTGTGAACGTCTCTCTGAATTCGACGCCTGGTTAGTGAGGCCGGCTGTGGCTTCAACACCGCTGCACGGATTTGTTGAGGTGGTGGGCACAACTGCACTGGCGGAGAGTGGCGTCTTAGTGTGGGTAACGATGTCGCGCCCATTTTTAGTCCACCTTGCGTCGTGAATTACCGGTACATATACGAAACAAAGGACAGGGTGTGGGGTGTGGCGAATGACGACATGCTTCAGGTCAGTTTCTCACGACCTCTGGGGATCGGCAGGGGTGACTTCCTGAGGAACCTGCGCGCCGGTGTCACTACTGCAGTGGAAGAGTAGAAAGATGGTCAGCGCATACGTGTGCTCCAGGAAGACCTCTGCTCGACCTTTCTTTGCTCGCAAACCCTACCACTTGCCCAGTTGTACATATTTCTTCATTGCGTTATGTAGTAAGCTGCCTTACACATGCCTAGATGTCTCTGTTTATCTTCCTTGACCGTCCAATTAGTCTTCATGTGATAATTCGTATACACATAAGAAACGCTGATCAGAGACTCCTCGCACCATAATGGTCTGTGAGAGCGAGGCATGCTTTAAAATTCAAAAATGACTTTCGAACTGCTTACCTGGTCCCGGGTGATAAAGCGACATCCTACAAGAAAAAAAGGAAAAGGACAACAGAGGCCAGTCCCTGGTCGCAACGTTGAATAAATCCGTTCAGTTCCTCAATGCGACTTCCCCAACTTACTATATCTTTAATCAGTTGCCTTGCAGAACTTGATATATATCCTTTTTCGAGTGTACTGCAGCATTGAACACGTAGTTTTTCGTGTTACGTTTTTCGATTTCTGGTCCCTTTTACTAATTTTGATCAATCAGCTGCTAAGAAATCACGTTTGATTCTCGTTCCGTTCCACTTGCACTCATACCGAATCGCGCGTTACTAACGGACACTGACGGCGGTTCCTCAGGAGCGGCTGTGTACATACCCACTCAGCGGCCAGCCAGCGAGATCTGAATTCCAAGATTGCAGCGAGCGAGCCGCCGCATGCGTGTCACCTCACGCTACATATATATCCAAGAAGGGGAGGACGTCAGCCCGGGCGCCGCGCACAACAATGGCATATCTCGTACGCACGCCGCGCCGCTGCCACCGCCCCGCCCAACGGCCCGCATCCATGCGAGGAGCAGGCCTGCCTTTTATTCCGTACGGTGGCAGCCCGCGCGACGTTCGCGTCCCTTTTATTTCCTATCTCGCTTTGTTTCTTTCGTCTAAGCCTTATCTCGGCGGGCGTTGATGATCCGCGCACGCTGCCCCGCGTCGCCGTTTATAGACGGACGAGGCGGCGGCGTTTTCTGGATGCACGTTGAAGATTGTGCTGCGCGTCGAGAGCATTGTGTACGCCCTTCGTTCGTTCCCCCAAGTACGGCTCCGTTATATAGTCGGGACGGTGCAAGAAACGATGGACAGAGAAAGGGGTCGGTGCCAAGGACCGCCTCGTTTTTATTCGCTGGATTTCATTAATGGTGAACTCGATACTATGAAAGATACTACTGCGATCTCGGTGGTCCCTGAGGACAACAGCTTCGAGAAGACACAATCGTAGAGGCGGTGTTTACAGATGCAAAATTCGCTTGGTTCATGCCCAGGATCTTCACAGGAAGGAGGTGGGAGCCGTATGTTACGTTTTGCAGAGATTAAGAATCTTTTTGCTCAGCACGAACAATTCAACGAAAAGCTGTCCCCGTGTTGGCGTCCCCGCTGCTGTTCGACGCCTGCATAACGGCAGCGGCTTGCAAGAGCTGGCCAAAACCGGCTACCTTCTTCGCACAAGAAGAAATTCGAAGAGGAACGACGAATGACAGTGACCCCTACTGCATTCAGTGCTCCTTGTTTAAACGATGATCACGAGTCTTCATTACACCGACGGAGAACGGCTGTAGCACTAAACACTGTCGCAAGATCTAGCACAGCGTTGCCATGGTAACAGCGATGTTTTGGTGCCCAAATTAACAGGCGCTTTTTGCGCAGTCAGCTGCTCTTCAGCCTCACCCCACATCTTCCTGGGCAGCAGGCTCTAGGAACGTCCTCTTTGAAGCCGGCCAGCAGCGGCGTCGGCCAGTCGACCGCAAATGAGTCAGTAGCAGCCGCAGAGCAACGCGCGATGTTTCCTCTTGCTCGCCCAGACTGCCTTTTCTTCCCGAATTCGCCCCTTCGGGGATGCTGGGCAAGGAAGTAAGGAGGAGTGCTCCGAAAGAAGACACCGAATCATTTCCCGCGGGGGAGGATGGAGAGCGTGGGAGGAGGGAGGGGGATGGGGGCACGCCTGAAACGCAGATACGGAGACACGCCGGCCTTGCCGATCCTACGAATGCGGCTTATTTATGCCGAAAGACTGTGTCGTAATGTCGGTTACTGCGACGTCCATCCCTTCTCTTTCGCAATTGGCAGCTCGCGCCTAAGACGCACGGAATGGCAGGGGGGTGTGCACGCCTGTGATGGAACCTAACTTCCGGCCTGAGTAAGCTCCCTAAAACAGCTTTCACTGCAAATAGGTGTAAATAGAGACATGGGAGAGGCATTAACCCTGCAGCGGGCTAGTCAGGCTGATGACGATGAGGTGCCGAAGAAGGTCGAGGACATACCGTTCTCGCGTAGGTCGTTAGCTGGGACATTCAAAATAGGACATCGTTCCGACTGTTACCAGAACGCAAAAATATTTATACACGATGATGTCGTGAATGAAGTTACAAATGGAACGAATATATCTGGTGTCTATTTCGCCCCCAAGCGTAGATGTGCGCACGAAATGCTTTGTAGTACCGGCATTGCACTGCAACTGTCACTTTATTTCTGAATATGTCTCGGCCAGGCCGAATACGTGTTTAACAGCGTTTGCTAGGTTTTCCTCTGTTCTTCTGCATTTGTGGCGTGTTCGCCCGCCTTGACTGCCTTCGCATGCAGCCGCTTAAATCTTCAGTTGCGAATCAGTTGAATGGCTTTCTGCTCCGGTACCGAACGCATGCAGCCTTATAACCACTACTAGCGGGGCGCCATCTGTTATCAGTGTACCCACTTAGTTCCTATCTAGTGGCCTGCAGCTATGCGTTTCTTGTCTATTTGAAAATGGGAACTTATTCGAAAATGGGAAGGCGGTGAGAACAACGAACTAGCTGGTCTGCATAAAGTGGCTTGAAATGCCGGCAACGACAACGTTCGCAAAGTCATCATCATAATCATCATGAGCCTGACTACGCCCACTGCAGGGCAAAGGACGTTCGCAAAAAGGTAATTTAAAGCGTTTCTGGGTAGTACGCAGAAATTCCTGGGGAAGTCATGCCTTATTTCTGCAATTAATGGGTATACTGCTTTGACCTGCCGTCGCACTGACGATGTGAATGTCACAACTTACGATTTAGTTCCGTCAAAAAATAAGTAAATAAGTGCGCATGAACGTGACAGCATTTGAGAGCCAAGATGTAATACTGGACGGCTCAAGAGGGGTTAGTGGGCTAGTTCTTCAGGAAGACCAAATATAAAGGCTTCATCGGTGTCATTTAAGTTGCTCATGCATACTGTACAAAGCACGCCCTTTCCGAGCATGCTTGTAGAAACGGAACCGCCGATGCGATCGATGCACGCGAGTGACAAAAGCCGCAGAAGGAAGAATCTTTGAACTCTGTTTTGGACCCGCCGCGGTGGCTCAGTGGTTAGGGCGCTCGACTACTGATCCGGAGTTCCCGGGTTCGAACCCGACCGCGGCGGCTGCGTTTTTATGGAGGAAAAACGCTAAGTCGCCCGTGTGCTGTGCGATGTCAGTGCACGTTAAAGATCCCCAGGTGGTCGAAATTATTCCGGAGCCCTCCACTACGGCACCTCTCTCTTCTTTTATTCTTTCACTCCCTCCTTTACCTTTCCCTTACGGCGCGGTTCAGGTGTCCAACGATATATAGACAGATACTGCGCCATTTCCTTTCCCCTCAAAACCAATTATTATTATTATTAAAGAACAATGCCACTTGTGCATACTTTGAAATGCCACGTAGGACCGGCAAACCCGATTGACAACCCCATGGATATCCGTCACACAAGAAAACGGTACTTCGTGTACATGCTTTATAGACATTCAAAGTTACTTTTGTAGACTTTACACAGTGCTCCTGACTTGCAGATACACCTAATAATGTAGCTTGTTTGAAGCGTAGGCAAACAAGGCAAAGAAAGGGACAGCCAGCGGGTAAAGGGAGGAGAGAACAAGGCGCGTAACAAAAGGTCCGAAAGGTGAGGAGGTATTCTAAAATGTGTCGATACTAAAAGCGATAACCGGAGCACGAATGTAACAACACGAAAAGCGCTAGGAAAGCTCGGAGAAAGAAAGGAGCGACAAAGGTTCCCAGACACAATAAAGCCTGGCGTGAAAGAGAGCAAGAGAGAGGCGTGGCGGAGGTGTCTTTCTTTGAGGACGAAGGAAGGAGTGTCCCGGCTGGTCATGCGGCAACGGCGGCTCGCTGGGCGCGTGGGAAAACCTCCTCCCTGATGAACCTCGGCCACCACCGACGGCGCCATTTTCGCTCTCTTCGCAAGCGTGCGTGAGTATGCAGGCAAGCAGCACGCTCGCGCTTGGCAGCAGCAGCAGCCCGTTTTCTTTTATGGGGCGCAAAATCCACTGAGGCGCGAGCGACGTGAGAACAGAAAGAGAGCATACACGCGGAGGAGGAGGAGGGCTACACTTGGAGCTGCCGGACAAGACGTCCCTGTGGGCGCATCCTTTGTTTTACCTTTCTCCAAGAGCTGACCATTCACGAAGTTCAGCGGACTCCTGCCGACTCCTTTTTCTTATTTGCAACATTTATTTATTTTTTTACGAAGCCTCGGGAGAGCCTCGCACGCAGTCAGTCAGCCAGGTCTCAGCGTGGACGTTAACCCACATGTCAGACGCGGCGTGGCTGCCTCGCACCTGCCGCATTCGCGGGGCCGCTCAAGTGTCGGAAAAAAAAGGCGCCGAACAGGGTCTGTCGTTCAAACTAGAGCGCGTCGCTGTTGCCGGGTGAAGAGCCGGGGTTTGTGAGCCGTAGTGCAGTCTGCACGGATCGATCACGACGAGCTGGCTTCGTTGGAGGTTCTCCGTTGGTCGAACACCGGGCTTTGCCTTCGCAATGGTGAGTCTCTGGTACGTCGTTGTCCTGTCCGCGTATACGTGCCAATGGGTCTTTGAGCAGTATGTACGCTTCGTTGTCTGCCGGTCATCTTCGGCGGCGCTCAGAGGATAACGTTGTGTGAATTATGGCTCCTTGTATATCTGTCAGGGTGTTAGGGGATCGGGTGATGGAGGTTTCCGGGTTCTGGGGATCTAGGACGTCCAGATGGGTCATCGCGGTTTCCGGAAGGCGTGCAGGTTCTCACAGGCTCTGCTTCGTTGGGGTATTCTTCACTCACTTTGCTGCTGTTATTGAACATGATATTTTCATAAGGGGGGGGGGGGGGGGGGGGCTCTTTCGGACCTCCCTCGGGGTACCGTCTCCACTGTCTCTTCTATGTGCGAACGACAGCAGAGCCTTATACGTTTGCGCAAGTCTGCATGTTTGTGTTAAGATGCGATGGCTATAGCGTACTGCTGCGTTGCGTTCAGACAGAATGCTGCATGACGTCACCAGGTGGCGCATCCTGTATCGCTTGAAGGAAATACACTGCCTAGATGATGGAGGCATTCTGATAGCAGCGGCGAGCCCCGGCATTGAGTTAGTTATCATCCGCCGTCTTAGCGGAAAGCAGTTCCCACGTCGCGTCTCTTGGGAATCTGGGTCGAATTGTGTTTTCCTACTGAAAGGACTGGCGTGTGCTTCCCAGCTTTTTTTTTACCAGCCTGGTAAGCGATCCCACGCTATTTATAAGGCTGCTTCTCGTTTCCTCACTTTACATGCAAGCGTACGCAACTTCTGGTTAACTTGCACAAATGAAGCAGTACGTGATTTATGCTTATGGGCTAACATTGTGTTATTTAGTGCCAATAAATGGTTAAGGACTGAACGTATACGGTGACAATGGCAGAGATAAGCTAATAATAACGTTTTTGGCACTTTATGCGACTAATTGACATTATAGACGTCAGGAAATGCGGAAGGACGTACAAAGAGCATAAGCTTTTGCCTACATTCATACGATGTACAGTGCTAGCCACATTTTCAGAGACGCCAATACGCCTGTGACCGATGCAAAGTGATTGACGATAGGTGCAAGGGAGAGCGGAAGTCACAACGGCATCCAGGCGCACCAGTGAAACATAGTATATGTATAATAACCGCCTTATCGAGCACTGCTGAATGCATATGCACTCACGTTTGCGGAAAGCATGCATGCTCAGTAGCCGGGTTCGAAGTGAGCTCTTTTTTCTGCGCAGCTCGTACATTTCTGTGCGGCTGCACTCGCGAGCAAACATTGCCCCCGAGACCCAACAGCTGGAGTCTAAGTTTCCTTTGTAACCAGGAAACCATTCGAGCGCTCTGGGACAGGTGTGATTGGGTCCGTCCGTCGCGTGTGATATGTTTTGACACTCAGAATGCGTGCTGCGACCGGCTTTTCGATTGACTATTAATGCTCCATTGAACAATCTCACTTTGGAAATCCCCAGGTGGTCGGAATTATTCCGGAGCCCTCCACTACGGCACCTCTTTCTTCCTTCTTTCACTCCCTCCTTTATCCTTTCCCTTACGGCGCAGTTCAGGTGTCCAACGATATATGAGACAGATACTGCGCCATTTCTTTTCCCCAAAAAACCAATTATATTATCTCGGAAGCAATGACATGTGCATCAGGAATACGGCTGGATGAGTGCGCGCGATCCACTCCAATGCAGTTAAGATCTAAACTTCGTGCTAATAATCTCGAGATCAGACTCTGTTCGGCATGTTCTTTATTTTTTTAACCACAGTGCACCCAGCTTCATCAACTTCTTGCTCGATCCACACAAGAGAGCTGTTTGCTAATAGTAACTGTGTTGTGATTCCACCAACTCCGCACCGAAATTGACCGCCGCGGTGGCTCAGTGGTTAGGGCGCTCGACTACTGATCCGGAGTTCCCGGGTTCGAACCCGACCGCGGCGGCTGCGTTTTTATGGAGGCTAAGGCGCCCGTGTGCTGTGCGATGTCAGTGCACGTTGAAGATCCCCAGGTGGTCGAAATTATTCCGGAGCCCTCCACTACGGTGCCTATTACTTCCTTTCTTCTTTCACTCCCTCCTTTATCCCTTTCCTTACGGCGCGGTTCAGGTGTCCAACGATATATGAGACAGATACTGCGCCATTTCCTTTCCCCCCAAAAAACCAATTGTTATTATTATTCACCGAAATTCTACCCCAAGGCCGCGAGTTGGCATTATGAAAAATGCTGATTTGACACCTCTTGGTAAACGTAAAAAACACCTGGCTTTTTCTGTGAAGATTATTGTGTTGTTGGCCTTGGCGAGAGCGCTGACACTAGGGCGTGTTTTTTTTAAATTGGTTTTGGGGGAAAGGAAATGGCGCAGTATCTGTCTCCCATATCGGCGGACAACTGAACCGCGTCATAAGGGAAGGGATAAAGGAGGGAGTGAAAGAGGAAAGGAAGAAAGAAGTGCCGTAGTGGAGGGCTCCGGAATAGTTTCGACCACCTGGGGATCTAACGTGCACTGACATCGCACAGCACACGGGCGCCTTAGCGTTTTGCCTCCATAAAAACGCAGCCGCCGCGGTCGAGTTCGAGTCCGGGAACTCCGGATCAGTAGCCCAGCGCCCTAACCACTGAGCCACCGCGGCGAATGGTGTTTTACAAACTTTTTTCAGTTAAATTGGTTGCCTCTTTGCCATTTGTTAACAACGCCTTTGATACCGGAGCCGACGAACACCACTGATTAGCTGTCAATCCCAACTTCACAGATAGGAGCTCCCATTAGTAGAAGCTGCGAACTGGGCGAGTTGGTATTGATTCATATTTGAACAGCGCAATAAAACAACGGGACACAGCGCTTGTGGTGTCCTTTCTTCGTTGTGTCCCGTTGTTTTATTGCGCTCTTCAAATATGAATCATTAGTAGAAGGGAAGGGCAAAAAAGAAAAAAAAATCGGGGAGTGAATCTTTGCAAATCGTTGCCCCTGCAGCTTTTGTGAAAATTAAAGATCCCTAAGGAGTTCGCCTCTGCGCCTAAGCTGTGTTGTTCATTATGCATCGTCACAGTTTCAAATATCAATTACAGGTAAAATGAGCTATTTTCTTAACCTATCAAGAAGTTAGGATTTGCACGAATACTGCTAGAGCGCCACTACACGGCTTCAAAGCAAACCCTTTGGACTCAAAATTCGGACTCAAATTTTTGACAAAGGCTGAGCATTGATTTCCATGTCCGAGATTCATTGAAGACGAAAACACGTTGAACAAAGACCAGTGACGACAGAGACAACTGTGGAGTTGCGGAATTTGTTGGCTATGCTGACGTTTGTCCGGCAGAAATTGGCGAATTTATCGCCCAGAAAATCGAGTTTAAAAATATTCCCAACATTCTATTCATTCTCATGACGTCATTACCGGAAAGGATGGTTTGCCACCGTTCTGAAGTGAATTGCGGTTTAGCGTAGCCTCTGAGATCCGCGACTAAAAAGGTTTCCGCAGGCTTTTTACTTGAGAAATGGGTCGGTGGTGGCGACACCCGTATTTCGTTTTTTGTTCCTTTTTAGCTTATAAAAGCTCCGTTTTTAGAGAGGGTAGCCTATTTCGAATTAGAAGGCGCTAACGTATTCACACAGCCCAACTTCTATTTGTCCTCGGTGGCCTTTAATACATTTAATATCAATTTTAGGCGAAATATGTAGTACGTATTGTACCCTGAGCAGAAAGAATATTTTTCTACGCTCTCTTCGTATCAGGGATTGTCCCGTTAAGGGCGTTTTGCTTTGTTTATTCTGCTTCGCCAAATGTTTTCACTGTACCTTGCCTTCGCAGGTCTAATAGAATGAAGTCCGTCAAGCAGTTCCTGAACTCCTTCGGAGCCAACGGGAAGGGTCCGGAACGGCTCAAGTTTCCCGGAGAAGATGGCCCTGTCACCACGTTGGACGTGCGGCCAGACATCTTGGTGTCGACCAAGAAGGACTTTTCCATCAAGTTAGAATATTTACCACCCTACTTTTTCTCAGCGCATCAAAAATCGCGTTTAGTTGTTTACATGTTTCTTCCCGATAAAGATTCTCTTTAATCCGAGTTGATCGTTCCAGTAATGGACTTATTTACAAACAAGGCACAGAACCAGCGTTGCTTTGGATTAAAGAAGGAATGAAACAGCGTTTCTGCTAATCAAGACATGTTTGTAGAAACATCCGTTGGGTTCTGTGCGTCACTGCGAGATTTGAAGTCTAACTGCTTTTTGTCATGTCTCAAAGCAGAGCTTCACGCTATAAGTGTTTTAGCCATCGTGGAGGGCTCCGGGTTAGAGTATCGTATCTAGAGGGCCAGCCAGTGCACGAAACCACTCAACCACTCCGGAAAAAATTTTCAGAAACTTCAACTTTGCTTTTCTTTTGTTGAAATGCTAATCTCTGCCAAGAAAAAAAAAAGGATTAAGCGTTTTCCACTGGAGAATGCAGTTCGACATATATGTCCTGCATGTTGACTTCAGTGATTAAGATAGAGATTGTTTTGAGAAAAAGAACCACTGTGAATCTTTTTCTTCCAGAAAATTGAGATGTTAGCGCTACTTTGAGCCCTGAATTATCAAATGAGCAATTAATGAATAAATCTGTGAGTGAAACTGCTTTTACAGCGCGGTCCGTACCGAATAACACAACAGAAATTTTTCTGTCATCAGAGAAGATATTTGTATGGTATTCTGGGATAGGTCCGTGTAGTAGCAAAATAAATTCTTGTAGCAACAAAACAATTTCCTGTAAAGTATTGCGAGGTCACCCATTGTCGCGAATCCGTTCTGTCGCGACTGCAGGCGGCCTCGTAATACTACACAATCCTACAGAAAAATCTGTCGTGACGACAGTACGACAAAAAGCTCTGTCGCTTTTTCGACCGACGTATCTTTTAACCGGAATAGACACTAAGATAGACCAACACCGATTTGTGACGTAAGCAAGATGCAGCGGGTCTGCTGTCGCCGGCTGGGGGTAACAGTCAGGATTGCACCCCGTAGAAATACATCCAAACAAAAGATTCCAAAGCAGTTTTCTGATTTCAAGTTGCACCTATGATGTCTGCCCTTCGTGAAGAAAAACCGTACATCTTAGAACAGAGTGGGACAATTTGTAAGACACTGCGCAACGTGCATGCGATAGCCACCCTCGGCTGTTGGTACTGGGTGGGAGCGCATCCCACTGAAATACTTGTAAACAAAACTTGCCAAAATATTTTTCTCGCTTCGCAATATGCCCATCGAGGCGGCAGTTCGTTACCACAACTACTTTGAAGAGTATCACAAAGCGCGAAAAAAACATTTCGAAGCTGATATCTATTACAGCGTCACAATAAGTGCTTGTTATGGCACAGGTTATTCCCCATCAGGCGTTCTATTAACTGTGTGTTTCTCCGAATCGCTCAAGAATCTCGTAGGACCTGACATGCTGTCGCGTGCGCTACATTTGTTCACAAATACAGTCGTTCAAACTGGACAGCCTAGACAGCTCTATATAAAAAGCAGTTCTCAAAATGGCGTGGTAAGCAAACGATATTGAACCGCGCTCCGTAGCAGGAGACGGCGCAGACGATACCCCCGGCCGCCTCCGGGATCGCGAACGCCCCCTATGTTGCAAACGCTGTGCTCGTAGGTAGATAGTGATTTTTTCTTATTCATGCCTAGTTCTAAGCACGGATAAAATGTTACATAACAGCCGCTAAAACCGTCTCTTTTTGTTTGCTTTCCCCACGCCCTCCCCCCTTCTCTTTAGGAACGGTTGCCGACCAGATGCTCCCGACATCAGGATGGCCACAAACGCCAGCGGCAAGCCTTTCCCCGTCATCTGCAATGTACGCACCAAGGACCACAAGACTTCGAAGCCTGGAACCAGGAATGAAACCTCTCCCCCTCGATCTGGCGGCGTCAGGACTTTCAGGAAGTGCCCTTCAACCACAGACGCCGGTGCCGTGCCGAGCGACAGTCAAGACAGAGCGTGTGGCCAAGCGGCAAAGCGTCCACCGCTTACCCTGCGCGTGTCCTCTGTGCCTTCGAGAGCGGACGAGTTGGGTCCCACTCGTTCCATGCTTCCACCACCAACGGTAACCGCAGCGCTTACAAAAAGGCGCTCCGACGAACCCAGGCCCGATTCCGAAAAGAGGGAGCGACAGGATGGCTGCGTTAAGAGCCAAACCTCCTCCTCTGGATTACGGACGATGAAGAGGTCCATCACTGAGCGCACACCCCTTAACGAGGGCGTAACACGGGGGGACCACAATGTTAATGGCCTGCCCCAGTTGGACGGGCATGCCCTGACGAGGATACCGCGGTTCACCGCTGCTCCAGTGCCAGCTGTACCACCTCGTGTGCAAAAGCCAGTGGCCCAAAAGCCAAGTACTCTGCGCCGTAGCACCAGCGACATCTCTCAAAACGGCTGCACCCCGAGCGGTGGCGCCCACGGCAGTGACCGAGTGAACGGGAGACCTCCAGCCCCCGGTGCAGCGGTTAAGGGTCTCCTGAAGCCAGCTGCAAGTTTCAGCGCTTCGCAGACAAATGAGAGAGCGGCGGCGGCATCTGCGGGGCAGACAGCGGTAACGTCCGAAGACGGAAGCGGTGAAGCAGCCAACTCTCATTCGGGGGCGGGGAACGCGGCAGAACTGGAAGAAGCGCCGGCGGCCGCGAAAACTGGAGGGAACAAGGGCAAGTCGAAAAGTCGCTGCCAACGGCGCATCTGGAGCTTCAGCCTTCCGCGCTTCATGCGCTCCCATTCTTCGCCCAAGCTCAACACGGAGTCTGTTCCGGGCGAAGAATCACGAAGCTCCACTCTTCCACGACTCAAGTCGGCCGAAGACGCCGACCTCTCGGCAGCAAACGGCGGCGAAGGACACCTCTTCAAAATCACGTCCCTCACCTCTCTGCACGACTTGCCGGCTCAGGGGCCTCCGAAGACGTGCTTCAGTCAGGGCGATCTCAACCAGGCGACCACGAAGACGACTCAGTGCCAACGCATTGTGATTCGGGAACCACCCGATGTAAGCTGCCGGTCTGGCCAGCTGGCGAGAGACGCGGACGGGAATGTGACTGAAACCAAGACGTCCAGCTCGCTGACTGAGAGTCACTCCAGCTCCGACAACGGAACAGATCACAGTGGCACAGAAAGGCCCTACGTGATGCCTCCGAGAGCACTCCGGAAGTACATCAAAACAAATTTTCGCAGGTTGAACATGCAAGAAGCGGCCGAAGCCGACGTGGAAAAAAAGGATGGTGGGGATGTTTTAAAGGTGGTTGTCAAGGCAGAGCCACTTGAACAAGAAGCTTTGTCGACGACGTCAGACAAAAGTGCCGAATCCGTCGCTCCCAGCAGTTCTTTGCTGTCCTCTTCCAGCAGTATTACGAAGGAATGGAACGGCAGTCCAAAGTCACAGCATTACCTCAAGGAACCGGAAGTTTCTCTAGAGACTCTCTCCGAATTTACAGAAAAGGTCGTCACGGACCGCACTCATACGGCTAGTTACACCAAAGAAGCAGAAAACGACGTGGGCTGCGCTTCAAAGGCGCAGCAGTCATCGTCGCCCAATATCCAAAGACTCTCACCGCCGATGACCTGTTTCGACGTGGACGCAGAGCTCTTCTCAGAACACGCGGGCATTCACAGAGCCATACCGGCGACGGTTAGTATAATAGGCGCCGTAAGCAGGTTATCCATCTCGGAGACTCCAGGGCCACGCGCCACGCCCGCGGCGCAGGAAATGGACACCGAAATTCCCGGCACACTCAGCGAGACTCCCGTGAGAGTTCTCGGCACCTCCGCGGCAGGAGCTCCGTCCGTGCAATCGCTTGACGTGAGTGAAGGCAGCACGCAAGGGTCCTCTGAAAAAACAGTTACGGGTAACGACGGAGGCGGCTGCCCGTGCACGGAGATTGCGCCGCCGGCAAAAGACGAGAACGTGCCCGAGGAATTGGACAGGCAGGTGGACGGTGCCAGCTGCACCGAAAGCCTCTCATCTTTCGAGTCGGAGGTGACGCTTCCCGAAAAGCAGGAGAGGCGGACGCACGCTGGCATCTCCAGGAAGCTCAGGGTGCTGGACAGGCCTTCGTACGGCGCAGGTAGGCGTCCGTTTTTTGTCTTCTTGCTTGTGTATTGTCTTTACGATGCGCGTAATATGACAGTCGGCGTGACTTGACGGTATCCTTAGAAAAACGCGTCTGAAGTTGTCTTCCAAATTTAGGCACTAGCTCTACTTGTCTACAGCAACAAAGCCCATGGGTTCTCGTGTTTCTTGCTGCTTTTAAAGAAGCGGCATGCCCTTATACCATTTTTCTACAATTCAGTCTAATGTCAGCTTTGTGAGATGTTTCCATGACACACGTGAACTTTTTGAAGCACAGCTGCATGGTCGCAGAATTCACCTACGCTTCAATTTGAGATAGCTATACTCCGTTTCATACATCAGGTGCAACGCTCTGAAAGGTACGGAAGTAGCCCGCATGAAAAAACAGAGAGGTGTTACTCCGCGCTTATTTTGTGTCCGATTGATCTACGGCACGATAAGGCGGCAGCTTGTCGTCAGCAATAAAAGCGCATTTACTCAAGCTCGTGACTCATGCATGATGTAATAAGTCGACAGGCAAAGCATGTACTGCTTTTCGCTCAACAAGGAGAACGCACTACTTTTTGATCGCGGATGTAGACAACGCAAACAAGGGCACTAGCTTTGGCAGAGTTGCGGAGTATACAGAGCATAGGCTCAACCGAATTATCCAGGTTGGTCTCGCTAGCTAGCTCACTCTTTCACTCACTCACTGAGCCGCTCGCTCAGCCGCCCACTCAGCCACTCACTCATGTAGTCACATTGCCAGATAATTGCAAACACCTAAGCGAAAGAAAATAGTTGGTTGTGTGAACCTGTTCACATTAAGAAGAGCTTCACTAAGAAGAGCAGTTCACACTGCCAGTCTTGCATACTAACCCGGAACGGCGTTCCTTCGCCATCTTGAGCGTTCCTTCTCATCGGGTCTCGTCACCACCGGACGGTGGACGATAAAGGGACAACCGCACGCGGCGAGACGAATGACTTCCGCCCAGCTCGTACAAAATGAGTGGCGGGGGCATCTTTCACGCTCGCGGCGTCCACTCCGCGTACAACACCACGCTCTCGTGCGGCCGCCGTGCCATTAGCGCGGCGTCGGACCGTGAACTCCCCTCTCTCGCAGGCGCTGCCGCGACTCGCAAGCCCGGAGCGGGCACGGGCCCGGGCTGCTGCTCGGCCGGCGCGGGTGCATCGGCCTGCTGCCGCCGGACGACGGCCAACAGCAAGAGGCAGTCGTGCGGCGACCGCGTCCGTCAGCTGGAGAACGAGGTGTGGCAGACCGAGCGGGAACTGCTGCTGCTCAAGGAGAAGGTGCGTGCACTATAATACTACGCGCGGAACACACTGCTTCCACAGGGGCAAGGCGCTGACGCCAGGGAATGCGCGAACCTTTCCGGTTCCATCCGCGGTCATTTGGGAGGTTCATCACGTTTCGCTCAGGTCTACGTATCTCTTCGTTTTGGCGCAGCCACACGGTGTTGGACGTTGATGATGCATCCAAGTTGAGTGGCGATTTACTTTGTTGGCGTTCTTTTTCTTACACGCTGTTTTCGCGAGGACGTGATTGCGGGGCTGGATGTGAATGAAAGAAGCGATATAGGAGGTTTCGTTTCTTGAAGCATCATGCGCAGTACACACTGGGGATGTCTACCAGGCTCCGTAGTGATGTGATCATTCGCATGCTGTGGGTGTGCCATAAACAACGCTGAGCGTTGGTAGCGTGATATGAGAATCAAGACAGGAAATGTCAACACCAAGTCCCACTCTGTGCTAAACCATACGTGGTGGCGCGCAATTGTTTAAACAAACAATGCTCACCCGCTCGGGATGAATGCAGGCGAAGCTCAGAGCACCAGATGGCTGAGTTTTTTAAGTATACTATATACGTGGCTTACTAATGCAAGAGCGATAAAAACTATAAAGCAGCGCGCCCATCGCAGAAGGGCTGTTCTTGCGTGATAACTGCTGTCATGCCTCCTAGAATCTACTTGCTTCGACAACCAAACTTCCTGTTCCTCAAGATGAGCAAATTGGTTCATTTCAAGTGCGTCAGAAAGGAATGTACACCGTTGAGCTAAGTTCAGGATGTCGGATGTCCTGAGTCGCTTAGGTGGGTTAGGCTGGAACGAAAATGCCCCGGCTTTGAGTGGAAGCCGAAGCGAATACATCTACGCGTTCGCGTGTTGACTTTCCGGGCGGCATGCGAGATATTCAAGGTACAAAAAGCGCGTCTTGAAGCCGCGAAAGTAATTATATTTGTTTATAGCGTAAGATTTTCACTTTAATCCCACCCCGTGGACGTAACCTTCCAGGTGGTCTGACTCGCCGCGAGGGGTTGGCGCTGCGGAGAATTAGAGCAGGTGCTGTGCTGAGTCCTGCGGTCACGATGTCCTGGACATTGCAGACCCTTCCATCCACATGTCCTTTCTGCCGCGCTCCCGCCACGAGGACAACTCTGAGGCGCTTTTTGGGAACTTGCCCTCCGACATGTAGGCAGCCAGGACCTCAACCAAAGTCGTCCGCCAGACACACTCATGTGGGCACACGGACCTTAGCATCGAGAACTGTCAGGTTTCGTTACCGGAGCCAGCCTTTACCATTTCCTTGAATTTATGCCAAAGGACAAATTTGAGTAAATATAAAAAAGACTCCTCCTTACCATTCTTTAAAAGAGCCTGTCGACAGGCATTCAGTTTCTGTTTACAGTGGCAAACGCGCCATCTACGATAGACTCAACTCTTGGACCGATGAAAGAAAGAGGCTTCAAAGCGCCCAGCCTTATGGCCCATTCACACTTGCAGATCACGAAAGACGTGCGACCGGCTGTCGCTATTGACCAGGGAGCGGCTCGACTGTGTCGATGTTCACACGTGAGACGCGCAGGTCGCATTCCCGAATTGGTCTTGTTCGGGACGAGAGTTGTCGATCTTGGCTGTTACCAGCAGCGAGAAGCATCCGTTCTCTTCCTCAGCGCCGCACATTAATTAGCGTTTAGTGACTCGCAAATGCAAACCTAGAAGATCGAGCAGCGTGCAACTGACCTGTGACTGTCGCTTTTCGACCTATGCGACCATTTGCGACTGTCACTTTTGGGCACAGGCAGGAGCTTATTGGTTTACGTTTTTTTTTATGGCAGCTCCACCATACTTTTTGTCACTTTTGGGAATGGAAATAAATCCGCGGGTTCCCTGGCTCGTTCCCGTGGAGGCGGTGGAGCTGGATAGTAGAACCCCCCCCCTTTTTTTTTTCTCCCCCCTTTTTTTTTCTTTTTCTGCAATGCAAACTTCTTAATTGGAGCAATCCCTCATCATTTATCTTACATTGGGTTAATCCTGTTATACGTAGTGGCACAGGCAGGGGCCTATTGGTTTACATTATTTTTCTGGCTGCCCCACCATACTTTTTGTCACTTTTGGGATACCCGCGGTACATTAGTGGAGCGGGGAGTCCTTCCTTCTTTCGGAGTCACCTACTTTATGTCACTTTTGGGCCATCCGCGGTACACTATTGAAGCGGGAGAGGTTGTTCTCAACAACCTCACACTATATTCTGTCGCTTTTGTGCACTTATTTTTCTTTCTTTTTCTTGCCCATTCTAACATACGTCGCTTTTGGGTAAGCCTGTTGTGCTCATGCGGTGCAAGGCAGGATAATGTTCTTATTTCTTTTTTTCTTGCCCACTCTAGCCAATGTTGCCTTTAGGTCCAAAACAGTCGCACAACCTCTGCGACGCGCAGGTATGAATGGGCTCTTAGTCAGCATCGGTGCGCAGAATCCTAGACTGTGGGCGTTGCCGTGCACTATGCCAATGCGTGTTTCTATTCTTCAGTGCGGTAATGTAGATGGCGTCCAGGATTGAGCAGTCCCCCGAATTTCTGCCCTCCTTAACATGTTTGTCCTACCTGAGTAACCTGCTAATGGTAGCCAAATGATGTGAACCTCCAACGGCTGCTGCAGAATTAACAAGGTAGCATTAAAGGCCCCGTGTCTCAGAAAAGCCAACGCCGTCGACGGCGTCGTTGGGCGTCGGAGAAAAATCCGCGAAAATTCCCCAGAAGAGAAAACCAGGGGGCAGATGGGCCACCTAGATTATGTGACCTTGTGACGTAATCACCGCCTGCCCACGGGATTGTGAGCAAACTGACCACCGTGGCAGGTGGCAGTTCAGTTAACGATTGGTCGTGAGGGGTTGCTCGCGAAGAGCAACCTAGGTCTACAAGCCCCTTTTGCCACGATCTTGTTCCAAACTTGTAGATGGGCTGGATGGTGCATAACTTTTTTGGAATGAAATAACAGCGCAGAAAGAGACACTCACGAAAAGGTCGGCGGTGTGTCTCAGTGGCTGTTTTCCGCTTCGAAGAAGCTCGCCCAACTTTGCTCACGAATTTCGGGTGCTGGAAAAAATAAGGGTGCATGCATGAAGAAGCATGTTAAGCGGAGTCGTTTACGAAATTCTGTTTACCCCTGTTAAGGCCTACATGGGCCAGACTTTGCACTACTTAATTGATCGTGCAGGGGAGCATTTGCGGGCGTTAAGGGGTGGAGGCCCAAATTTGACAGAACATTGTGCGAACTGCAGAGCGTGTGAGCCGCTATAAGGATGAATGAGATAAGAATTTTGGGCAGAGGTCGCGATAAATTGGCATGAGAACTCCTTGAAGCTTTTCACATTGGGAAGAAGAGAGATAGTATTATTAGCGATAACTCTTTCAAGCTCTTGAAGGCGGAAATCAAGTTCTTGAACGGTTTTCGTGATTTTTTTTTGTTTTCGACCCTTGTCATTGTTATGCAATACTGGGCATGCTTTGGTATTCATTTTTTGCGTATGTATTTTATAGCCTGGCAGCAAATAAAGACGAGAGATGAGAGTTAACGCGTGTCCTTATGTTTCTCAGCCGTTTCATGGGTGCCTCTTTCTACGATATTATTTTATTAAACAAAATTGTTTCAAACCGTTGCCTTTACCTCTTGAAGCATGTGTCATAAAACTTGGCAGTTGGCACGGTTTCAGTTGCGTCATTCGCTACCTGAACTGTTTTATTTAGTGTCACCATTTCTTTCAGCAACCGCACTAACGCACAAAACCTAGCATAGTACTCCAGTGATGCCTGAGCGACCTCCGAAAGCCGTTTCAGCGCCAAATTTCTTTGTCACAATTGGTTAATTCCCTTCTTTACCCATGTTCGAATGTCGCTACCATTAAACTTCTTGCCTGCACCCGTTGACACAGTTATCAACAGCACCCGGTGAGCAACACGGATGCACTGTGTACATTATAAGCCAAAGAGCCTAAATTTATTGCTTAAGTTTGCAGAAAAAGAATATTTCCGCACATATAATTTGGATGGCATTCCCCAGCGAAGCCCTAATTGCGGCAGTGCGTTTCAGCACTGTACGCATGTTTACTGTTGTGATGCCAATTCGATAGGTATTTACATGCATCTTTTACTTTTGTAGCTATTGGCGTGTATGGCACTATGCTTGAAAGAAACAGTGGCACGGTCCTGTATCAAAAGCGAAAATGGTCGTGCTATCCGCTCGCTAATTATAATGCTATCCGCGTGGACTTTAACTACAGCGAACTAGAATGACAGTGTATAGGGCGGGGTCGCCGCATGACCCCAGCGGAGTGGCCAGTAGCGGCCCGTTTTCAAGGGTCTCCGATCGAAACGCCGCCAGAAACGGGTTCGAGTGCTTTCGAGTGGTCGAATTTTTAATTCAAAAGCGTTAGGAGGGCCATGACGGCGAAAACTGTCTGGCGTCAAGCGTCAGGTTTGGCGTTTGTGTGAAGCCTCACCTGCTAACCATGGCAGGTGGCGTTTCGGGGGAGTTCTTGCTCTCCACCTACCGCCTGCCATCTGCCCTCTTGTCATCTGCTAAACACTGTCTATAGAATGAAGCACCGGATATAATAACCCACTGGATAGAACGAAACACCGGCTATAATAAAGCTCCAGCTCTAATGACACATCGGTGGCAGCAACCTGGTAAGGGCACTTCAATGACAGGTGATAGTGAATGGATTCTAGTGATGATAGTCACTTAGTGCAGTAGCAAGTAGCGGTAGTGGTCGTAATGGTACAGTTCGTGCAACAGGCTTCAGAACGCTAGCACAAAGGAAGAGAAGGCCGGGAAGCATGCTGTCGCATTCCCTCCGCATCGATCCAAATGAATGTCCCTCTGTTTTTCTTGTGCTTAAGCACCATCGAAGTACTAGCTCCGCTACCAAAAAGAAATATTTTGTCGTTTTATGCACCAGGAACGCTGCGCAATAAAAGTTACCAATTCTGCTTGGAGACGAACTCAGCAGCATTCAAGAGTGGCCGATTGCAGCGCCGCCGTTTCATACGCCAGTTGCGGGGTCAGGCGCCCAAAGCGTTACCTCGGCCACGCGTTACATTGCCTCTTCTAGTACAATACTTGTGCAAAAAAAAAGTTATGTCGACTTGCGAGTGATTGCTCTAAAGAGCTTTCCACCCGTGGTCATGCATACCATCATCTCTCCTGACGATGGCAGATAAGTCTATTCAGTTTCTTGAGCGCGCAGTTTGGCATCATTCTTGATGTTTACTATTTCAGGTTGTCCTGGCTAGAGAACTAGCGTGGGTGACCGTGGAAATTAATGCTCTCGGGGAGAATAGGGGGCGCCTTAGAGATAATGTCACCACTGTTGATTGCTCGCAGTGTGTGGCGGCTTTAAGTGTGGAAGTTTTTTGTCTCGACTATCACGCACGTCATAGTCGCATCGCTTGGAACAAGCAGGCAGTCTTCTTTGAATGCGGTAGCATTAAAAGGGTGATGAAGACGAAAACTGTCGGGCAGCGTGGGCGGCGGCGGCGGCGGCGGCGGCGTCTGTGTTAAGCCACCGCCTGCCAACCGTGGTAGGTGATGTATAGGGGGGAGTTCATCTCTCCACTTGCCACCTGCCAACCGTCAGCTGGCAGTCGTTTCCACTTGCCACCTGCCAACTTTGTATTTAAAAAGGTGACATATTTAGATTTCGTACGAGGAACACTCGATCCCTTTAAAAATACGAGACAATGCAGCTGCCCAACCTCTTTCCCACAGAAGCATATCTGTAACAGCTCAAGCTAGATGTTAAGTGCCTCTGTGCAGCTGTTTTCACCTCGCTCACTCTTGAGGACGTTTTGTTCTTTTCTTAAAATAAATAGTGTTCCTCCTCCTTCTTGACGGAGGCAAATGTCTGTCTTTCAAGTGTGTTTTTTTTTTCGAGGGGGGGGGGGGGGGGAGGCGAGAATAAAAAGGGATCACTGGGTGCGAGATCCTGTGAATGAGGAAAGGGTTGGGATAGGGGACGACAGTTTATTCCGGAAAAGCCAAATACCGGGCCACAGACAAAGCTTAGCGAGCTGGGGATTGTCGTGATGGAAAAACCAGTTATCCGATCTCGTCATTTCTGGGCGTTTTCTTGGCATGTTAAATTTCACTCTTCTCAAAGGCTTATTGTAAAATTTCCGGTTCACTCTCTGTTCACGAAGAAAAGATACCCTGCGCCTGATTTCTTTCACGTCTAGAAAAAACAATGAGCACCACTTTCATATTTGACTTCACTTGTCGTGCTTTGTTTTCGAATAGGGTGTCTTCCACTGGCAGGAAGCTTGTTCGCTGTCGGGGTCGTACCCATAGCATTAGCTTTCGTCGCGTGTGATGACCTGAGAAAGTAAGCTTGGGTCACTTACAATCTGATTTGTCAATTCTTGGCGCCCCGCCACGGTGGCTCAGTGGTTAGGGCGCTCGACTACTGATCCGGAGTTCCTGGGTTCGAACCCGACCGCGGCGGCTGCGTTTTTATGGAGGAAAAACGCTAAGGCGCCCGTGTGCTGTGCGATGTCAGTGCACGTTAAAGATCCCCAGGTGGTCGAAATTATTCCGGAGTCCTCCACTACGGCACCTCATTCTTCCTTTCTTCTTTCACCCCCTCCCTTATCCCTTCCCTTACGGTGCGGTTCAGGTGTCCAACGATATATGAGACAGATACTGCGCCATTTCCTTTCCCCCAAAAAACCAATTATTATTATTATTATTATTATTATTATTATTATTATTATTATTCTTGGCGCAAATTAAAGGTAGTGCTTTTTCTCTTCCTTTTGAGCAGGTGAGGAACCTACAACGCAGCAGTGCCTGTCATGTTGAAATCGACGGTCAAAGTTCGCAGAGAGGAGCGCCAAACCCCATCTGTAGCTTCTAAAACCTTGTCAAGCTGTGTACCGACGATCTTCTTAAACTTTTTCTCAAACTTTTTCGATACTCTTATCAGTACGACTTCTTGTTGAGCGCCCAGAATGAGGATGACCCTGAGCGCTAATTTCTCCTTTTGATCCACGCTAACCATTCGAAAACTTGCGTGCAACTCACTGATTGTTTCCTAACGGCATTTTGGAGCATTTCATATGCTTCTGTGGCAGTTTTTTTTTCAAGGCGTAAACAAAATTTCAAGCAGATGATTCACTGTTCTGTACGGTCTGACATCATGGCTTCGCAAGAGAATTTTAACAGCGTTGGGAACAATTCATAATGCAAGCCCGTACAATCTGCCTACGATGATGCCCGCCTGGCTCCTACCTCGTGTCATATTCAACTACATTCATCTAGCTTGGGAACACTCAACAACAATTAGCAAGAGCTCTCCAAATTACAAAGTCAGTAATAATAATAATTGGTTTTTTTGGGGGGAAAGGAAATGGCGCAGTATCTGTCTCATATATAGTTGGACACCTGAACCGCGCCGTAAGGCAAGGGATAAAGGAGGGAGCGAAAGATGGGGATCTTTAACGTGCACTGACATTGCACTGTTTCGTTTTTTTTTTGGGGTGGGGGGGGGGGGGGGAGGGGGTCCTCTTCCAGTCGGTCTCGCAGCCATGCAGATCCATATTGTGGGGGTCAATAAATCACGCTCACTCACTCACTCAATCAATCAATCAATCAATCAATCAATCAATCAATCAATCAATCAACTAAACAATTGTTCGATCGATCGATCAATCAATTTTGCTCCATTCACTCTGCTATACTGTACCAATAAGATACAAGCTTTGGTTATGCAGAAAAATCTTGCGAACACACTTCAGACATAACAGTGTATCCTTCTGTAGAAAGGTGCGTGATCAGAGCTGCCTAAATAGCCTGGGCGTTTCTTTAGGCGATAGAAAAAAAGGTATTAAAAAATTTAGGGCTGCTGTCCCTGCGAAAATTTCTTACGCATTCATGAGCCTAAGCGTGGAGCTAAAAAACTACATTTTCTGGATGCTCACAGAGCAGTAGATCACGGTAGCCGTTTTCGCTCGGCTATCAGACAGGATGAATAACGTTATTCATTGCTGCGGTCTACTCCGCTGAAGAACTCTAACAACTGAGGGTCAACGAAAAATAAATATCGGGCTCCCATCGAAGAAAGCATGCCCACCAAATCCTCCGTGAAATTGCGGGTATATTTTCTGCTGCAGGGTATATTTTCTGCTGCACACACACAACAACTCGGCATAATGAAAAGAAGGGTGACAAGTCCTAAACTGAAAGAAGGATCCTGCGAACGACGCGCGCTTACGACAGGTCATAAACAACATGCTTCCCACTGCACGCACTTCTCCTAAAGCGGCCGTAACAGCGTGGGAACAGGAAAGGATCGAACGGCTCTCAGCGCTGATACAACACGAAATAGGAAGCCTGCCCGAACACTTTCCACCTTTGCTATACTTGGCCCTGTACGTGAGCGCTTTGGCAAAGCTGTACACCGCGCAGAGGTCCAAGCGATCGCTTATCTTTTATTTTTAGGGGGCCACGCAAACCTTTTAACTCTCAATACACGAGTGGCGGGCGGCGCTGGCTTTTGGCAATTACCGAGCGCTGGCTCCGTTTTTTTTTTTTATTCAGCGTTTTTTCCAGACCGCAAAGTGACTCGCGCCGGCGCCTCGAAACAGCACTCCCGACATCGTCGCGAATGCTGATTTCGAGAGCCCTTCTAATAGAGGTTTTCGATATGGAGAGCGTATATAAAGGCGCGAGGAAGATGCGATCTTAAAAGAGGGGAGCCGGCGGCTGTGGGTTAAAGTGCGCGGGAACGGCCGGGCTCTGCGGTGTGGGTACATACCGGAAGGGGAAATGTAGCGAGCTGCGCCGAAGAGGAGGCAATAAAAACCGAGTCGTGATTTCCTCGCGAGGAATCTCGTGCCGCCCATTAAAGTATACCAACGAGGAAATACGCAGGCGACGTGCTCCAGATAGGGGTGCCCAGTACTAGAGCAAAATTGAATACCTCCAGGCGATATGTACAAATGTGGCGCATTACGGCTCCAGTCGTGCTTGTGAGAATGTACGTGTGCTGAAGATGTGCAGGATGTTTGTTATATACTTCGATCGTTAAACAGCATCGCAATACGCATCGATGGCGTCGAAGCACGAAGGCTGGGCTACTCATGGCAGTGGGTATACATGATATGCGCGAAGTAAGATGGACTTCTATAAACTGCGGAGGATGGCCGAACATGACGGCACAACCATGTCGCGGTTTTATTTGCAGTACACTCAATGGCTTCCCGAACCAATAACCGATTGAGAGAAATTAATTAAAATGGAAAATTAGATATATTTCGCTAATTGTCTATTCCATTGGAAGTGCCATCAATTTTATGTTCACTGCTGTGATTTCTTACGCTCAGTTTTTCGAAGCGAAAATAAACACACAATTACTCGCAATCTCTGAATCGCACGTGACGCTTACATCAGGCGGGTAAGCTAAACTCAAAAGTACTCAGGCCACTTAGCTGTAGTGATCTAACCAGGGAAAGTGCTGTGCGGTGGAGCTCCTGTGCCGCTTTTTTTTATCTCCGAAGCACAAGGAGCCCCGTGTGCATCAGCTCTCACACCTTAGAAGATCCAGCAGATCCGCGCCAGCCTTGCAAGACAGTTGTCGAATGCGTTGACAGCGTGAAAAGCGACCTACCTGCGTCCTCCGGAAACAAAGGGCATATGTATCTCATGTTGATTATAGCCACACGAATTAAGTTCACTGCTACTAAATGGTAAGTCGAATAAATGGATACAAAATGCACAAAAAATGTACATCAGAAAGCCGCTACTGCTATACTATTGTAGTAACCACTGCGAAGCAGTGTCATTGCTATAGTTATGAATCCCGCCACTTAAATGGGCTAATTTCCGATGGGTAGTCATTGGTCCAACTACTAGAGCTTGTGCCATGTGCCATTAAGTTCTGAAAAACTATAGAAACTTTTATGTCATGCTATTCTTCCTATTTTTGTTGCAAGCAGGGATGCAGTCTTATTAACTCCGCCTGCGTAACGCCTCTTTTTAAGTATTCTTCTTTTCCTTGAACAGTAACTGATTGGAGTTCTTAATTACTAATAACAAAGTTTGATATCATTGTCAATGTTTTTCTTTTTGGTCATAATTTCAGTGCGCGCGTGCGTGCGCGCACCAAGGGTTATTCTCGCATATTATCGAGGTTACGTCTTCATTGTTACCGGCGCCGCTATAACGATGATTGTGGCCGAGCTATCCGCATCATCACTAATGCCCTCGCAGAATTTAAGTGACAGTGTAGGACGTACGACATAGGGCGGCAATTGTACTCTCGTACACCAAGCAGCCACTTCACTATGTAGTTTTTTTTTCATTTATTACTTTTTCATTCCTTGCGTTTAAATAGTCCGGATAATTAACGTATAGTTCTGTACACCTGGCCTAAAACAAAGCACGATAGCCCGTTGATACGTTAAGCTTATAACATATCATCATGCTCCGTCACACAACGTCGCATTCGCCACAGAAGTTATATTTCTGGTTGATTGCTTGAAAGTTGCGCTCTCACTGTCAGCAGTGGGGCAGCGCTTTAGCGTAGATGCGAAAACGTAATAGGGCCATTTTAATGGCTCCTGAACGGAATTGAAAAGACAGGAGAAGGTTTAGTAGAAATAAATAAGCGGAGAATGGCGTCACTTTGTAGATAACGACGTACTGTACGCACCTTCACTGCTTCCATCGGCATTCTTTATAACGCAATAAAATGTGAATATTAAGCACCTACGCTTTAACGCTATACTGGTTATTTTCTTTAAATGCCATTAATAATGAACTTCCCGGCATCCATGCAAAACTTTCAGGTAGAGGGTTGAAACGCTCATCAGCCAGTGAAATAACCCTAATGTTGCGCAACCAGCACAAGTCCCGACCGCATTATGAGCCAGTTGTGATTGTGTCATACCTGTTCCGCTGTAAGCAGGAAATAATAATAATAATAATAATAATAATAATAATAATAATAATAATAATAATAATAATAATAATAATAATAATAATAATAATAATAATAATAATAATAATAATAATAATAATAATAATAATAATTGGTTTTGGGGGAAAGGAAATGGTGCAATATCTGTCTCATATATCGTTGGACACCTGAACCGCGCCGTAAGGGAAGGGATAAAGGAAGGAGTGAGAGACAAAAGGAAGAAAGAGGTGCCGTAGTGGAGGGTTCCGGAATAATTTCGACCACCTGTGGATCTTTAACGTGCACTGATATCGCACAGCACACGGGCGCCTTAGCGTTTTGCCTCCATAAAAACGCAGCCGCCGCGGTCGGGTTCGAACCCGGGTACTCCGGATTAGTAGCCGAGCGCTCTAACCACTTAGCCACCGCTGCGGGTCCGGAAATGGCACGAAATCATGCGAGGTAGATATCTGGTTGGTGCAAGTTTTTGCTGCGGACGGCCCCGCGTAATCTGGCTCGTTTGGGAAACCGTTACAGACGCGCACCGTGTAGGGATCGACATGGAATCGCGTAGGGCTGGTGTTACGGGAACTGGTCAAGTCGATTTAAAAGATTCGTATTCTACGTAGCTCCAGACGACAGCTACAAATCGACCACTAGAAGCTAGCGAAAATACAAGTAAGTCTGCTACTCTCAGTGTGCCCCGCCGCGGTGGCTCAGTGGTTAGGGCGCTCGACTGCTGATCCGGAGTTCCCGGGTTCGAACCCGACCGCGGCGGCTGCGTTTTTATGGAGGAAAAACGCTAAGGCGCCCGTGTGCTGTGCGATGTCAGTGCACGTTAAAGATCCCCAGGTGGTCGAAATTATTCCGGAGCCCTCCACTACGGCACCTCTCTCTTCCTTTCTTCTTTCACTCCCTCCTTTATCCCTTCCCTTACGGTGCGGTATAGGTGTCCAACGATATATGAGACAGATACTGCGCCATTTCCTTTCGCCCCAAAACCAATTATTATTATTATTATTATTATTATTATTATTATTATTATTATTATTATTATTATTATTATTATTATTCTGAGCGTTAACTGTTCGAACACAAGCTAAAAGCGTGCGCAGGGACTCTTTCCCGCAAGGCGCATGCTCGGCGACACTTTCACACACTTCATTCTCCATAGAATTCACTCCGTGTCGTCTCAAAACTCCAGAGCCCAGGATGTGCAGCTGCGTTACCTGCGCAGTCACGCCGCTTGAGTAGGGTTCGTGGGCGTCGTTCCCGAATCGCGCGCTATATGCTGCAATCGTCCTTATGCCCTTATAAGACTTTTGCATATCATAGGGGCTGCCCCCTGTTCGCCCAGGCTGGAACCGTGCATGATTAAGGCTCCTCGCTCCGCTAACCTCACTATTCTTTTTACCTCCTCTACCACCGCCTACGCAGGGTGATTTTTTGACTCGCTGCTCCTGATCTTCAGGAAAAGGCATCTTTTCTAATGTGTCGCTACGAGAGCTTAGTGGGAAACTGAACAGGCTTTAGAATTGAACAACTTTAGAGAGATCGAACCTAAGAAACCGGATGGTAAAGCACGCCATTTTTTTTTTTTTGCGCTAGCTTTTGAAATAGCGACGCAATAGCCGGTCAAAGCTGCCGTCTACGGTTGCAGTGCATTTACAACGCACAAACCTTTTGCTGGAAAGGTTAAATCGAACGCCGCTGAAGTTGAAGCTCGCACTGCGTTGCTTGGCGGCATTCGACGACCGCGGCAGGGCGCGTGCCGAAGCAGCGGAAATCTGACCACATAATGCGTCACTAGTGTGCTTCTCCGCATAGCACAAAGCTGTGAGGAGAAGCATCCTGTCGGTGCGGCTTCAATCGGCGATTAAGCCACCTATTTAAATGTCAACACAGAAAAACCAAGAAAACTTAGCATGCTTTATCTACAACCTTGATACATTCGGCCCCTTGAAGGAAGTGTAACTTTCAAACAAGAACAAAAAAACAGTTCAGTTTTCTTTTAAACATTGCCGACTTCACACTTTCGATCGTTTATTTCTCCCCTTATTTTTCTGTTCATTACAGAATAAAATAAACGCTTTGAACAAATGCGGCACGCAGTGCAGAACGCTACGGTTTTGTCCAGTCGGATCTAATGGCGACAAGAAGTAGCAACCTGAACTGTACGGTCTTGGAGGCGGCGTTGCCCTTGCCACGCCAGGCAATAGCGGGAATGAAAAAAAAAAAAGAAAGTCGCGGGAGAACCGTGCCCTCGTTTTTACCGGCAGCCTTTTAACGTGCTTCTTCTGCACCCCGAGAGATGGCGTCGGTGCGGCTTTACAGGGCGCGGATAACGGCGCGCTCAGGGCAGGCGCGTGACCGGTCCTACGCCCAGCTCGCAGGTACTCAACCGTAGCAGTTGATGGCACTATATGAACATATTTTAAAAATAAAAGATACGGCACAGGGTTAAGATGCGGGGGTAGAGGGGGGGGGGGGGGGGGCAAAATTTTGATGCGACAACCGCCGTGACAATTTTTTAATGAATGAAGAAGTGGACAGCACTCACCGTCCGCTCTGGCAGCGGAACACCAATTGACAGTTGACACCAATAATGCTTTTAGTGCAGTTGCTCTACTAGGTGCATTTTTTGATTTGGGGCATACGTACGTGCATACGTCCCTCAAGCCTGCTTTGTGCCAGGCAGCCCACCTTTCCGCTGTGGCAGGCCTTCACCTGAGTGAAGGCCTTTATGCCTTTACCAAGGTCTTTACCCAAAGGCCTTTAGGGTAAAGACATGGTGGCAAAGGCCTTTAGGGTGGAGGCCTTCATGGTAAATGCCTTACGGGTAATTGCCTTTACGTTAGATGCCTTTTCACGTACAGACCTTGAATGACCACCTGACTAGTGCTACTGCATGATATTCCGCGCTTAGTCATGCTAAACTGTCTGCTATTTTTTACTGAACCACATATCTGCCCTTGCGACATCTTGAGGCTACCTCTGGTGTGCAAAATTATAGGCTGCCGCCTGGGGTACGGAGCCACGAAATACTGCTTTATGAGTGAGGCATCTCAGTGACGAACACAAAATAGCATGTGAGGTTTAACGTCCTGAAGCTGCATTTAGGAATATGGTAGACACCTTATAGCGGAGGCTACCGGTTTAACTTCGACCACCTGGGGTTATTTCATGCGCACTGACATCGCACAGCTCTCAGACATTGCTGCATGTCGTCTACTCCATAATACGCAGCGCCGCAGTGGCCAGGATTCGTTCCTACGATATCGTGTTCTAAGGCCGCAAATAATAAAAATAGAATCGCTGTAGCTGATAAACGGTTGAAATAGATCGAGGCGCAGATGCAGTTTGAGACGGGCGGGTTTCTATTACAAGCTTTGTTGAGCTTTTCAGACCGTTGGGTGCTTTCGGTTAATTAGGCCGAAAGTTGGTTTGATTTTTAGTTTAGGGAAATTGCTCGAAACGCGTGCTTTCTTTGAGTTTTAAGAAACGCCTCTTCATATTTGCGATGTAAGCGTTTGTCCTTAAGCTAATGATCAAATGTTCAAGACCGTACCTAACGTGGTATTTAATGCCTACACAGCCCTATAAATTAGCGCAATACAGATTATAGCTGCGTATAGGCATCATAGCTCTTTAAATGTAGTTTTGTAAACTTAATCTGTTAACACACGTTGTATTTACGTGCACGTTGGTCGCATTCTGCTTAATAAAAAAAAGTGCTGCCTGCAACTCCGCAACTTTTGCACAAGGTAAATTACCTACACTTTTTCTGTTAAATGTTGTTCTGTGCGTATGCACAGGAGTCGTATTTCATAGCATTGCTTGGAAATTTTATACTTTAGTTTCTCTCTGTCTCGGTATGCCAGTCACTCCAGCTTTTTCGTCTTGAATTAGATCCCTTTTTACTTTCTTACTCAGCCTGCACCAATTTCCCTCACTCTTAAGCTGCGCTTCTAGTGTTTACGCACGTACTTACTTTTAGCAGATGGCGAAGATTAGCTTTCTCCACGCAAGGGAAAGCATGCTGGCTCCCCGGGGCCGCAGAGAGATTACGTTAATGGTGGTTAAGTTACCGGCGGCTTCTATATATTTTTTTCCGTCTCCACCCTTCCTTCGCGTGTTTTCTCTGCGGCCGTACACAGCAGCCTTCGTCGCGGTGTTTTTGTATAACGTCTGGCAAGTTTTCCTCTTGTACTGACGCCAGCCGGCGTAACGTCGCCCTTGCGTGAACGTTGCTTCCGTTCGCGCCGCAGTTAACGCTCGGAAGCCCTTGCAAGCTCCGTGATAATCACCCGGGGCAGCGGCCTCCACTTGGGGGCTGAGCTGGGCTCCTAGCTTCCCGCCGCCCCTCTCTGGCCGCTCCCGTGCGAGCAGGTGGAGCGGCCTCGGAGTCATTCTCGTTTTCTGCCTGCCTCATCTTCCCGACATAGCTTTCCTCTCCGCTGCAGGATTAAGAGTCGCTTCCTTCTCGGCTGCTTTGCATTCGTGGAGAAAAACAGGCCCACCCTATCGAAGAACACAACAGAAAATTTTCTGTTGACGACAACCAACAGGAATATCTGTTGGAATATCACGACAGATATTCCTGTAGCATTTTCTATGATCAGGTCCCTAAATACTACAGAAATACCTGTTGCAATATCACAACAGATACTCCTTTAGTTTTTTGGTAAGTGACAACAGGAATTCTTGTAGCAACAACAGGATGTTCTGTAGTATTGAGCAGTCTTCTGTCGTAACGACAGAGCCAGTTCTGTCGCAACAACAGACAACTTAACAATACTACAGGAAAATCTGTCGTAACGACAGGACAACCGAATTTTCTGTTGTATTTTGAGACCGGCTCTGTCGTATTTTTAGACTCACTGTGCACACATGTTGTCACAATATCAAGATTAGCGTAACAATAGGGACGCTTTGGGCATGCAGCCTTGCAGTACAGGAATTCCTGTACCTCGCGCGCTCTTTTTATAAGCTCTGTTTTTCGAATGATGCAGTACACTCGAAAAAGGCTGGTCCTCCAGCCGAAACGTCGTGAATTAAATCCTATTATGTTTTCCAGCTTCTGGTGACTTTTCATACATTGATCAATCAGATGCCAAGAAATCACCTTTGATCTATATATATACATATTATATAATTTTTCAGCCCCGCCCGCGCTGTAGCAGCGAAGTGGCAAGACGCGGGAGCCCTGCAGCACGGGTGGGGCTGAGATTGTCGCGTGGTACGTGCGTTACAGAGTGTCGTGAATTGATTGACGTCGCTTTGCGCCCTCCCGCAAGCGCGCGGTTTTTGAATGGCGCGAGAAATGGCCTAAGTTACTCGAGCCATGGCAATTACTAATTTCTAACGGCCGGCTACAAATCTCTAATCGCAATCACATGCCTATCAGTAATAGTTGAAAAGTTAACTATTAGAATCTAGTTAATCAGTGAATATATCTCGTAATCTCTCTCACCCTATCTTTATATTTCGGTAACCCCTTATCTCTGCCTCTCTTTCTTGCTGGCGAGAAGGGTCCGGGGTGAACCGCCGCCAGGCGGCGCGGTGAAAAGGAGGCCCGTCTCTCGCGCCCCAGCGAGCGCGGGTCTAGCAAGTGTCGGGCCTAGCAAGTGTACGCGTCTCATCAGCGTCAGGACCACGCCGACGAGTGAGCGAAACAGAGCAGCCGTCAGCGCCGCGCGCTTGTCGGCGGCTGCGACCACGGGGCATTACCTCGGGTCGCGACGCCTCTTCCACCAAAAATAAGTCGCGCGCGCGCGCTGCTCTATCGAGAAGAGGGCGGCTGGGCTGCCAGCACGTGATTCCTCTGCCCGGATGAGGGCAACGTCCTGCGCTTCCAAGCAAGCGTTTCCTGTCTTTTTTTTTTTTCAAACTGTTCTCTTCTGAAACCGAGAGACACCAGAATACATCCACTAGAAGGATGCCGGTTTTTAAGTCGCTCAGAACGAGACGAGGCACTTTTGAAGGTTATAGATGGCCTTAAGGAACGAAGGATTGTTGATGAAGAGGACAACGAAGGAAGAAATACGCGCTTTTGGCGGGTCCCAACGCTAGAGAAGAGGAGGAAGGCCTCTTCTTCACGGTCGATGTCAGGAAAACTTCTGTCTTCATCGCACTCCATTCTCAACGGTACTCGAGAGAGCTGCTAAGGAAGAAGGTTCTGCTCAATGCCCTTGTTAACAGATGCTCTGTGCGCACCGACTTTTCATTCCTGCCTTCGACCGTCTCGGATGATGAACCCACGCAGCGCAGCAGGGGTGGCGCCGTGAAACTCTGCCGTGACTCGAACGAGTGAGTCTAACTGTCTGGGTTGAGTCGGTCGCAGGGCGCAATAGCCTCTCTCTGTGATGGGTAGTGTCGAGCTTCTTATTTCTGTTTTTTTTTTCAGCTCTCCCGTGCCATTACCAGCGCCGTTCCACCCAAATGCCTTTGATATTTCATTACACTTTCCTCCGTTCGTGTCCGCGCGTATATAAACTACTACTTCGACTAGTTGCGGTGACAGTTCAACATTATTTCACTAGATCCAACTGGAAATTGTACTTTATCGCATGGCTTAAGCCGACTTAAAACAAAAATTCGACGTTTTTCTTATTATTGTGATGATGTTTGATTATGAATTTCTATGGCGCAAGGGCAGGTTTGGCCAAAGAACACCATGGCACAAGGTATTTTCATTATACAAGGTGAGATCAAAGACCCATTTTCAAGCATTTAGAAGAGCGTGTTGTCGGGCAAGTTGGCTTTGCATGATAAATAAGAAGTTAGCGCAAAACTTAGACGAAGACAGAGAAGAAACACACAAGACGACAGACGAGCGCTCGTCTGTCGTCTTGTGTGTTTCTTCTCTGTCTTCGTCTAAGTTTTGCGCTAACTTCTTATTTATCAAGCATTTAGTTTCGTAAGAACCACGGGAAAGCTCGTACCCTTCGTACCACCGGTGGGTACCCGGTAGCACTGGGGATCGAACCCTGCACCTCTCGCATACGAGGCAGATGCTCGAATCACTAGGTCACCGCTGTGGTGCTTATTTGAAACCGAGCTGGACAGCAATGGCTAGCACGTGACTCGCACTTACGTACGTTGTTTGTTTGTGCGTTTGGAGAAATGCTGAAGTACGTTCATGATGAAAAAATAGCGCAGAAGGAGCACGAGGGACGGAAAGAAAACGACGCAGACAAGCGCTAACTCGCAACTGGGGTTTATTGCTGAAACGCGCAATTTATTGAAGTCGCTTCGTAAAAAAAAAAACATAAAACAAGTAGCCCCGCATTCTCGGAAGCCCAAGTCAAAGGAAAAAAAAAAGGAATTGTAAGCAGCACGTGCGACTCATCGCTAGGGAAGAATCAATTCAGCAAAAGGACCCGTTATCGAAAAGGGTATCGATGCAATACGCAGACTAAATATTCAATTTCACAGTCTGCCATCATCAGTTTTTTTACATTATGAGCGTTATCTGACTCGCCCAACTTTCGCCTTTACTTGCGTACGTGTCCAGTTCCTAGGCAGAATAAGATGAAGGCATTGTGACCAACTATAATAGTACTGTCTCACAACAACCACGCTCTTTGAATTAGTACGCACAGAGGCAGCACGAGAAAAGAAAATTCTCGCTCCACACTTCTGTTAGCTGAGGTTTTACAAGCAAGATATACCCCTCAGTTTGTGTCACCGTGGTTCCTTCTTTCTTTTTGTCTTTCTTTACGCGCCTCGTCCGCAGTGACTAATTTGTGGAGAGCATCCGGAATGCTGCCGGATCCGGAAAGACGCACAAGATAAAAATAAAGAAAATAAGACACCTGTATGCATACCGCGTGAACACTTACTACCCATCAGGAGAGTTGCGAGCAGCACAGCTGGTGCTATGGTATACTGGTTAGACCAGTTAGGAGAGGCAGCAGCCTCGAAGGCAAGGCGTTACTTTGTGCCCTTGCATATTTTGTCTCGGTTTCTTCGGGTACTCGTTCTTTTGCATTGCGTTACTTCGCATTTTGTTTCCATTTTCGCGAAATCGAGGAAGCTGAGGTAAAACCTGCAGTAAGCAGTTAGAGGGCCCTCAACCTTCTCCCCGGTGCCCCCTCCTGTTATTGCGCCGGGACGAGGGGTGTGCGTGAAACTGTACACGTGCAGTTTAACGTCCAGCATGACGCAAAAAAAGAAAGAAAAAACTCATCATGTGCTTCCAAACTGCTGCCATTCTGACTTATTGCACAGAACGGAGAAATCAAAGCATCAAACCGTGCGGTAGCTCGATGTGAACATCCCCGGAGCGCGTATATGGGCGTGCAAACGTGCCAGGACTTTTCACACAACCTGAGCGTCTGCAGTGCTGCACAGAACTAAAGAAGGTGCACTGCAGCGCTGCAACAACCTGTCGATGATGATTTCCTGCCCCCGTAGTTTTCAGCTTTCCTCTACTTCATTTATTTCCTTAGCTTTACTTCGTAGTGGCTCCCGTACGCCGTGCTGAGGACACGAAAAACTCTACGCGTAAGAAAAATAAAAAAAAGGCGTCAAGAGGCGAATAGAACAGAACAAAGAACAAAGTGCGCGCGACGCTCCGCGAAGATGAATCAGGTGCCCCGAGCGCGCATAACCCGGCCACCCGACCACGTTCATTAACTGGTGGGTGTGGAATTGGGGTCCTCTGCAGGGGTAGCCTTAGTGCCGGGCGCTTCCGCGTAGGCAGTTCTTCCACGGACGCCGCGGTGTTAGTCGCTTTTGCGAGCCTGCAACGCTCTTCGTGCACGCATCACGCCCCGCGGTGTGCGTGTGTTTGTAAGCAGTGCCCGCCGCCGTTCGTCGTGACGTGAGGAGCCGGTGCCGAGTTTTATGACTCTGTCCGACGCTCGCGCCATTTCTGTTGGTCGCTTGCAACGCGAGATCGCCGTTCACCGATCCGCTAGCCGGCATGTATACCGCGCAAGAACGATAGCATCGTCTTTGTGACCAAGTTTTATACGAGATGCATGGAGTATGGGTTGGCGGAAGTGTTTAAATGATCCTTCGGTTGTGGGGTCGTAAATGACGTACAGCTCCGAACGACTGCATCCGCTTGAGTGGAGTGTTGATCGGTGATGCGATATCGGATGCCTGGTTTGCGGCCTCGATTGATGCATGTATACCGTCCGGTTTTTGCCACGTCCATGTTGTGTGAAGCCACGTCCGCGCGCGAAACGTTACTTTATGTGACAGTCATTCGTGGCATGGAGCTGATAACAGTGTTCGCTTGGAGCTGTTGTGGAGCGCAAACTCTAAGCCTGCGCAATAATCTAGCCAGGGCGAAACTCGTCTGAAAAGAAGCGCTTGTCTGTTCTCTCATAGAAGCGATGCAAACAACGACTTCAAAATTAGCGAAGTCATGTAAATTAACTGTTCCTTGGTACGTCCATATACTATGAACAAGGTGAAAACGAGACTTTTTTTTTTTTTTGCAGTCAGGTGCTTACGAACACAAGGACAATCAGGCAGTTACGCGTCACGCATGGCGCTGCGCTAACTGCGCTCCGCTGTCGATGACAATAGGAATCGATTAATGAATCGTTTATAGCGCTAATTTTCGACATGGCCCTGGATATCGCCACTGCCTTTTGCTTTTTCCATGCCAGACCAATAAGCAGCTCGGAAACATTAAAGCTTTATCCATTCATGAAGGAAGTAGCTTATTACGATGCGATGGTATTAATCACTGCAACATCATTTTGCAGCCTAATTACATCATCTACAATATGACGGGCTAATAACTTCGAAGCCTCCAGTTGAGATGTCTGCTATGGCGACGTAATATAGGTGTACCAAGGTCAAACAGATGAATACCGGATGAATTCATCTGTTTCGAAATATAGGATCTCGGTCGTATCATGTTTCCCGCAGTACGCCGCAGCACTGCAACCATTCGTTTCTCCTCATCCTCCAGCTGAATTATTTTCCGACACTCTGTAATAGGGTGCTCTTGCTATGCGTTAATGTCTAACGCATGGCTTGGCTCCTTTGCATTGTCAGACTTGCAACAAACCGGGCACTGATATTTGCTGGATTCTTTGCGTGTTTTTTTTTTTTCATCGCGAACATGATCTAGCTATGTTTTCCAATTCTGTTCTCGCAGAAATCACTTTCCTGGGGTAAAGGGTATACTGTTGGCTTCAGGGTAGTATATTGATGATGATGATGATGAGGATCGTGATGGCGACCTGTCCCTCTAAAACGGGTGGTCACATTCAACGCGTTCTCGCCAAAATAGGGGAAACAATAAAAATCCGAGAAAGTGTAAGGATGAAAAAGGAAATGAGGAAAAAAGGAAGAGGGGATGGTTGTATCGTGTGTATATCGTAACCTAAAACTGCCTCCTGCCGGCCAAATCGAGTGCTATGGCACATGTGAGCTGCGGTCGAGTGGTCATGTGATCCAATCCAATCCAATCCGATCCAAACCAGAAGGGGTGTTCCATTCGGGGAACTTTCCCGTTTACAGGTAATTTGCGGGGTAAAAATTGACGAAAAGGACATTTTCGCGTAGTTTAAAGGAATCTTAAGAGCCGAAATTGACTCAATTTTTTTTTTCAATTGACCGAGTGTTCAAGCCGCTGCAGGAGGAAATAGCCTAAAAAGGAATTTTGTGTCAAATTCAGGGAATTTTAGGTTTCGGGTTATGGAACATCACTGCAATCCAGTATATTTTATACGCTTCACGAAGACAAAGTTTACCACAGAGGTCCAGCTGTGTCAGGGAATGGCCGCAGTAAGTACGATAAGAGGTGTGTGCAGAAGCTCAGAAGCTCACTATCCCCGTCCCTATCGTTGTTATATACTGCTTCACCCTTCCCACAAAGCCCTGTCGAATTCAAAACGAGTCGTGTTCTGCCTTCTGTGTCCGTTTTAATCACAGTAGTCTCGCTTGCCCAACATGAGGGAGAATGTTAGCGTAGGTATACGACTCAGGTCGATAATCATCAACATTAGCAGCAGCAGCCTGACTACGCTCACTGCAGGACAAAGGCCTATCCCATGTCTCTCCAATTAACACTCTCCTTTGCAAGCTGCGCCCACCTTATCCCCGCAAACTTCTTAACCTCATCCGCCCACCTAACCTTCTGCCGCCCCCTGCTCCGCTTACTTTCTCTTGGAATCCACTCCGTTACCATTAAGTACCAGCGGTTATCTTGCCTTCGCATTACATGCCCTGCCCAAGCCCATTTCTTCCTCTTGATTTCAACTAGGATGTCATTAACCCGCGTTTGTTCCCTCACCCACTCCGCCCGCTTCCGGTCTCTTAACGTTACACCTATAATTCTTCCTTCCATAGCTCGTTGTGTTGTTTCTTAACTGGAGCTGAACCCTTTTCGTTAGCCTCCACGTTTCTGCCCCGTAGGTGAGTACCGGCAAGACACAGCTGTTGTACACTTTTTCTCTCAGGTAGCTAACACCTTATAGAAACAGCGCACGAAAACAAAACAGCCGCAGCTCTTGTACGGCCTTGTCCTTTCGCATTCACTTTTTTTTTCACAGTTATTGTCCGACGCGCGTCGTCTGGCTCGTTGCAGGAGTTCCCTTTGAGTCTTCGACCTCATGCATTCCCAACATCGACACCAGGAATACTACAACCACCTACCCTTAACGAACAGGCAGGCTGCCAAGCTCCTCTCTCTCGAAATGACTGATTGGACAGCCGCTCAGCGAAGCCGGCAAGCAAACAGCTTGTATACACTTCACTTCGCTTATAGCCCGCTTCTGTGACTCAGGAAATGAGTGTCAGGAGTTAAATGAGTACCTAAACATAGAACAGACTCAGGCAGCAACGGCTGCTGTGGCTTGTAGGGGCTCGCGACCTCCCACCCCTATACGACCTACGTGTGACATCGCCTGTTGTGAGTGAACTGGTTGAAAGAAAAAAAAATTATTGGCATATTTCCCAGAGGAGACGTCTGTTATTGACACTGGCTGCTTGAACTAACACAAGAGCTGAAAAACGCTCAAGAACTGAGATATAGTAAAACACCCAATGCTGCACGGACAACAAATTACAGGCACAAAACGATATCAAACGTTAGTAGTGCTATAAAGCGATTATTATTTTAGCGGAAGCTACTGCTACGTTCACACCGCCTGAGCGCAACATAAGCCACATGACTCAAGCCATTATATATCCGCAAAGCCTTACAAGTGGTGCACCCTGTTCGGCTAGTCGATAGAATGCATTAGGTCATACAAAGGCAACCGCAACGAAGTGCACATAGCGTAGCTAAACTCCGCACCAAAATGTATCGGTTCAGGGAGGCATTTAAATGCATGCGTGGTTGTTCGTGCGGACCTGTGTTTATCTTTGCTGTAGAATACAGATCCTTTCACATCTCCGCACTATACTACCCCCGATACGCTAACCCAAATATTTAGTAACACAGAGGTGCGCGCAGACCAGTTACGCGCGGCAAGATAGCACAGAACAAAAAATAGGAAGGTAAAGAAAGAGCAGGCGACCCGGCAACTGGATTCAGCGTATTCGCGCCAAAAAGATAGAAAGACAGCTTCGCGCGCCCCGAAACGTGACCTGTCCCGGGCGCCCCCGACGCTTAGCAAAAGCCGCGCGGTACAGAGGCTATCGCTGTGGTGACAAAGGCAGCACCGTGCGCGAGCTGCGGGAGTGTAACAACCGCACGCAGGCGCGCGTAACTATCCGAACGGCCGAACAACACGCGCGCGCCTATCTGCGGACAAAACGGCTCTCCGCACAGACGCCAGAATGGCAACCAAAAAGAGACGCGAAGGGGGCACGCGTTGCTTGTGGTGTAGCCGGAGTCTGTCGGGCGGCAAAGAAGTCTTCTCGAGAGCAGCTGGCGCGACGCGGCGACGCGTTCAACTTGTGGCAGGGCTGCTGCTCCCCTCTGTCCTGTCCTGCCGCCGTCGCGGCAACACAACGTCGGCGACCCTTTCTTTCTTCTCGCGCGTGGAGGAGAAGAGCGGAGGGAGAGATGGGTGTAAACTTCTCCTCGCCTATCCTCCCCCCCCCCCCCCCTCGTCCCTCCGTCGTAGCCCTTGCCGGCGCCGCCAAAGCCGAGCGGCGGCTGGCGCGCGCGGCAACGACGACGAGTCCCGCGTCGCCAGCGGGCCGCTAAGGAAGCTCTCTCCTTCTCCGGCAGTCTCTTAGCGCGTGTCTCTTCTGCGTGCACCCCCCTTTCGGTTCGTCGAGGCGGCTGGGCAGCGCGATTGGAATACCGGCGGCGAGGCATGTTCTTTAAGGTAGGTGTGCGCAGCAGCTAGGCGCTTTCCGTACAGCTGGTTGCCCCACCGCGTTTCTCGCTAGGTGAGCTGCGTGCATGCGACCGACGAGAGCGCGTGGCTGCTGCTTCGGTTTTGCGCGGTTCGGTGGGGAGCCGCTATAGGTCTGTTTTGTCTGTGTAATTAGAGTTCAGAAGCTTGACAAAGGGATCTTTTGGCGTTAAGTACAGTGAGTTTCAGCTTAGCAAACTTTTTCTGCTTGCCATGATTGCAGCTGACGATCGCCTCCTTCGGAACTATAGCACCCTAACATCCCTTACACCTATGGGCTGAGCGATGACATTAGGAACATTTGGATCAGGCTCGTCGCCATGGCTTTCACTTTATAGCAACCGGCGTGGGCTCCTGTTTTAGGACTGTAATTTCCAGTGGCAGTGAATGTTTTGCTGTATACTTTTGACGATTACGTAATGACTGAAAGAGTGTTACTGCCCGTCAAGACGTTGACACAGCGCGACAAGAACAGGACATTGGAACTGCGCGCAAAAAAGTACAGCAACATGCTTTCAGTGATGAGCCATCACCGTCCAGACCCAACTTGCTGCTTTATTACCGCGAGTGTTTGTTTCACCGATTCGCTCACTGAATGTTCGCGTATTGTGGAATAGGATTGCGGTGGAAAAGGGAATGCACACCTTAGTCCGGGGAACACAAGTTGATCGTTTGCTCTTTTACGGAACGCATTTCCTCTTGGCACCAGAATAATCTTCCTAAGTATGCAACAAGTAGCCTCAACATAGCCCTCTTACGTTTACTTAAGCATAGGCCCTGTGCCCTATAATACCACAAAGCAGTTCCGACGATGACGGGAAAACTGCTGCTTCCTGCGCGGCTTTAGTTCTAACGACGCACTAATTAAGTTTATTTTTAAGTGACACTTGTATTTTCTCTTTTCTTATTGCGATTTGGGACTTTCAGAAATAATTTCGTGTGGACTTGCGTCAAGGTTTGGCCAGTACCTTCTTATGCGAACCTGCCATTCTATTTGAGACAAAAAAAAAATTCGCGCCAGAGATTGCTACTTCATGGATTGTTTTCCAGGTGGAGGGGAATCGAAACTGTTTCACATAAGCGAGCGAAGCACTCTTTTCGGGCTTCTATGAAGGTGAACGCAAAGCCGTCAGTTGAAGAAATTGTACACATTTGCTTTCTGCTGTTTTTGAAAGAAGCAAGGGTACAAAAACTCAATTCGACTGCGCTTCTATTCTTTCATTTATACCCGCGTTCTTTCTATCGGAAGAATACATGTCTCTATTCAACTCGCTCCCTTGCTTTCGGTCTCTTGTGCTGTGTCTGTGAGTGTAAGAATGCCAAAAATCGTATTATGAAAGTAGCGGCAGTTATCGGAAAGCAGAAGTTATAGCTTGTGATTTTTGTAATGCGGAAAGGACAAAAATACGGAGCAAGAAGACTAACGAAACGAGACAACAAAAAACAGGAGAAGTATACGGCTTAACTTGTGCAATTAATCCTTTTTTTTTGGAAAAAAAAACGTTATGTATCAATTATTAGCTAACGGCGCACACTGTGTCAATCCTGAGTTTTCATCAAGCTGCGAACGGCTGTGGGTATGACCGATCTTAAACATACGAGGAAATAATAACTATGCAGGGCAAAACATAAACAGCATAAAAGAATGGGAGCTCAAAGCTTACGCTCGTTACAGTTGCAAATGTATTCGCAGTTTCTCCTGCCCTGCTGAAACGAGCCGATCCGCGTGAATTTGACGTCCACATTCGATAAGGCTGTTTGCAGAATTTATTCCCTGTAAATCCACGAACTCGTCGCCGCGGCGACAAAAGATTACACAGTGTTGTGTGCGGCGGGTCTCGCGTCAGCCCCGATCCGCGACCGTCGCGTCTTGAGCGGAGAGAAAAAAAAAAGCGTCTCGCAGACCAGCTGTCTGCCGACCGCGGCCTCAGTGATGGCCGGAGAAGCGTGTCGGTGACGCCAGCCTCAGCGAAGCAAACAGGGCAAGGAGAAAAGGAAGAAAAAAAGGAACACAAGTAAATAAGAGTCATGGTGGGGTGAAACGAGGCGAGGACGTAAACGCAATGTGTAGCCAGGTGGAACCGAGGAGCGGAAGCGTTGCGTCACGCGGCCCTAGTCTCCTCTTCTTCTTCTTCTACGCTGACTCTCTCTCTCTCTCAGTGCGTACTTCGGACTCAATGCGTACTCCGCTCGAGATTACCGCCTTCGTGTACGCAGCCTTTCCTCCCGATGTGGCAGTCAGCACGCGTGTGTGTGCGATTTTTGTGTACACACACATATAGGTGCCTGTGCCGAGCGTTTCGGATCGGAAGGGCTGGGCCCAAGGCACACGCCCCCTTCGACCCGGAGTGTCTTCTGCTATAAGGAACGGTCGTTAAAAGCAGTTTTACGCCTCGCGTTTTCTCTTCCGCTCTCTCTTTTACATTTGCTTCTTATTTTCGTTTGAAGAGGCCCTCGGAGTGGTGCTGCTTTTTATAGTCGTTGCAGTGGATGAGAGTCTCTTGTCGTAAACAGGAAAAGGCGGGGGGGGGGGGGGGGGGGGATATAGCTCCGTTTTTGTTTTTGTCCGTATTGCAGTGGTTTTGCTCCTGAAGTATTTTCTCGTTTCTCACTTAGACACTCTCGTTCTTCCTGTGCAAATGCTGATGGTAGCTCAGCAAATAGTTCAGGGGACAGAGAATTCTGGCTGATTAAAGCAAAGTACGTCAAGGAAGAGAGCGGGTAGTGCATAGAACAATTTTCGTTCAGCGCGTTCATTTCGCTTTTCATCCTTAAAGAAGTCCGGTTGAATGAATTGCTGCATTGTCCAGCAATTAAGGACAGTGCAGGAAGACGTGAAGCTGCTTTGTGTCGTGCCAGTCTTCATCAGCCTGTAAACAGGCGTTACTGCCTGGTGTGTGCGAGGCGTTATTCTCCGTTATTATCTCGACATTTGTGACGCAGGCAACGCGTGCACACAGAGCTCTGACGAAAAGAATATTTCTTTGGAAACAGACCTCCCGCAGCGAGAGAATTCGTAGCAACGCTAACTGCATCGTTAACTACCGTAATTTACGTAGTATACACGAGCGTTCAGTCGAACCTCGTTATAACGAAATAATGGATATAACGAACGAGGGACGATTCCCCATGGAAGCTCGGTCAACGCGGGCAATAACGAAGCTACGGCTATAACGAAGTAATCGCCGGGCCCCTTCAGCTCTGTTATAAAGAGGTTCAACTGTATTACGAAACGGCTGGCAATATTTTTCTTGAATTTGGGTCGCCGTGGTTCACCACAGATAGAGGAGGGGGTCACAATATCCTTGCCCCAGAAGCGGGCAAAAATAAATAACCAGCATATTAAATGAGAAAACAGAGAATAACACAAGGCCGCGAGAGTGCCAAAAGGCTAAATCTGCGTAATTGCTAAAATACAATAATTTAACTTCCTGTTTAAACGTGTGCTACTTATATTTGATGTATTTTATGTGCTTGTTATTGTTTTTTACAGTTTTATTTTCTGTTCACGTTTGCTGTCTGTACAAGATGTATGGTATACGCTTGCAAGTTTTGTTTTAAATTGCACCTTATTGTCTGTCGTTACTGCTCGATAGAGCAGGAGCCCCTGTCAGGCTACGCCTTTAGCTCCTGCTTTATTGCACGTTTGCTAGCTGTTATCAATGAATAAACTTCAAACTTCAAACTACCTCGAGTACGACCGCCTGTTCCTTAGGCAGCCTGCAAAAGAACAGCCTTTGTCATGTGGCGAACGCTCTCTGGGCCTCTGGCCGAGAGCCAGGGGGGTTGCTAATGTAGTAAAGACTGGTCGAGAGCCAGGGGGTTGCTAATGTAGTAAAGGCACGCTGAGGGGCGTTTAAACTTCACTCGTCGTCTCGTGTACCTTCAGGTGCTAACGACTATGACTCGACGAGAAACGCGAGCCACGCATGCAAGGGCAGTCGCCGTTCAAGGAAGCCGGCTCTCAGCCGTTCTTCGCCTCGCGCGCTCTCGGAGACCAGCCGGACTGGAACAAAGACCCGCTACTGATTGCCCTCTACGCGCTGAATGGCTAATTATCCGCCGAGATCAAATACGGCCCTGAGTGGACGGGTCGTCAACTCTTCCTGCAAAGATTCCCATGGCGGCGCACGTCGCGCGCTCTGCCCCCATACATGTAACTCGACGTTCGCAGAACCAGTTCCTATTCGTCTCTCGCGTGCGCTGCCTACAAATGCGAGATAAAGCGCGAGCCAGCGAGTGCGCACTGCTGCGGCGGGCCCGAAAACGTACATAACCGCGCTGCGGGCAGCCTACGAGCAGAAAAAGATATTGGCCGGTAATCTCTCTCTGTCCATCCACTGGCGGAGTAGGGGGTGATAGCCTTTGCCGGAGACCACACGCAAGCAGCCACGACAAGTCGAAAGTACGGTATCAGCAAAAGAAGGACGACCAGAAAAGGACAACATGCCTTTACCCAGGAGGAAAAAGAAAAAAGAAGTAGGAATGAGATTCCGCGCTCACCTACAACGGTTATATATCTCGTTTATACATCGCCGAGCCAAGGTTAATCGCGATGCGAAAACAGTTTTCCATGGCTGTTGTACAAGTGGTCGTCATCGTCGTCCGGTGACTTAATTCACGGACGCGCGCCAAGGTTTCGGCGGACGGACCGCGGTTAATGTCTTCATTGCATTCCGGCTGGACTACAGAAGGCCGTGTGTGTAGCGCATGCTGATAAGAAACGTCCGCATTGGAGGAAGTGCGCGAGGATGAACTTAAAAGCGCGCTACTCGCGACGTGCGGGTATTTACTGCGACGCACGACTAGTAGTTTTCATATATACCGCTATACCCAGGTCGAGCGGAAGATGGCTTGTCGGGTTCGCTTCCGAACTCAGCAAACACGCAAAACCACTCGAGCACGGAGCAGTGGCGCCCAAATATAGCGGAGCATTATCGCCGGTCACACGTGATGCTGGGCGCGCTGAAGAGCTCACGGCTCGTAAACTCGAATCTAACTTCGTAAACTCGAATCTAACTTCGGGTCATGGCTACCGGATAGATGAACTGTTGCCGTGTGGTTCCCTGCTGTAAAAATTCGGATTTGGATCGTGCTGTAGACCTCTTCACATTTGCCGTTTGGAGCGAAGCCATATTTTCACCGGGGCTTTGCCAGCAACGTTCTGAATGACGCATTTCAAAGAGGCATCTATCTGCGCATGCGCAGCGCTGTGCAACACGCACGTGCGCTCAGTCAAGCTGTAAACAGTGAAAATTTCTATACATCGACCGGCAGTGTTAGGGGACCAGGTCACCGCAAACGCAACGGGCGGCCACTTATGCGTGATGCTGCTTCGATCGGTATACAGCCAAGTCTTGTCTGTCCAATGGATTTTCACAGCACTAAAAAGCGCGAGAACGACAAATTAAGTCCACCTTTCCAAGGAAAAGGAGGAAGCGGGTAAAATGGCACAGTTTTCTTCCTGTGTAGCTACGTGATAGCTGAACATTATGCTTAATATCGGAACGCCATAGTCTGAATGTTTGAGCTAACCGCAGAACGAGAATAGCGCGCTGTGTTGCTCAAGGAAAACCGCGGCCGTAAATCAAGCTGATCGATTATTGCCTGTCAACACATGTTGGAGCAATACTACGCCTCAGGAGGAGGAATAAGGGTGCGAAAAAGACGTAGTAACATCGAGTGCAAAAAGAACTAAATATACTTTGAACAGTGTTTACCGAAGCCTTGAGAGAGTCGGTCGAACGCCTCAATCTCGTCACCCTGCTTTGCGGGCACCCATTAGGAGCGCTTAGATCTCTCAAGGATATTTCGCTGAATCTTGGGGCGCTTGATAACAAGGCGCGGCACGAGCTTTTTCTGGAGGCGTTTGCATCTGCGCGCTTTGAATACGCTATGCTGCAACCCGGCTATCCTCTCCATGAGGCTGCGTAGTTGTAAACACCTAGCCGTGTTAGAAAGGGCGGATATCTTCGCTGGCTTGCTTTGCGCACTTAAGTACTAAAGCAGCCCTTTACCACTTTTTATTCGCCTTCTGCCTGATCGCTGTTCGCCAAGCCTGTCTTTATATCGGAGCCAGCGAGTGCTATTGCTTGTTAGTGCCAGTCGTGCTATCATAGACCGTAGCCGCAATTGGTAGGATTAAAAAATTGGCGGTCGTTTAGCTCTGGTTAAACTTGGAGTGACGCGATAGCTACAGCTGGCCGAGTGGAACTTGCTCAGCAGCTGCTCCGCATCACGTGACCAGCCACGGCGCCACGCGAAACACGTGACCAACCACGTGACAGCGTGGCAGAGCAGCCGCGGGGTGGCGGCGCCGCCACGGTGAAGGCTCGAAATGCTACCGCAATGTAGCTATCGCTACAAAAAATTGATCGCCATAAGAACCATTATACTCACTGCGCTTCCAATAATGAGCAGAATCGTCCTATTTCTTACAGGGCATGGAGCCCAACTGTGCGGCTACCGTGTCCGTACAATTCGCGACGATATCGAAAAAAGAGGAAACAACGTGAAATACGCCGATCGCACCTTGTCAGGATGCTGTTTTCCTTCGTGAACGTCCGTGCCTGATAAAGAACGTAAAATCTACTAGCACGCCACCTGATGGGACATATACCTTTACTAGTTGATTACTGGATTCCTTCTCTTACGAATAGCACGTATCACGTGGAGAATTTGGCGTTCTAATGCGCATACAGTCTAAGGGGCGTGGCATTCGACGACTTCCTCGCCCCAACATTCCGTCTTGTTTTCTTTTGTTATTATTTTGTTTTCCTTGCCTTTGCGAGCGTTCGCACGCCAGCGGTATTGATTGAGGCCTCGCACCGTCCTTGCGTGGAGTGCAGGAAATTTACTGCCATCCTTCCCACTTCCTGGGGCGGAATCGCAATTGCACATTTCATTGGTGGGAGGTATTAATTGTTCCGAGGGGCGTATTCCCCGACCAAAACACTTGGGGGAGGGAGGGGGGGGGCGAATGCAAAGAGATATAAAGCGGCAGCAGGAAAACCGCGACGCAGGGAGGAAACGGTGAAGAGTGTATACACCGCTCGAGTTGAGTGCGGCATGGCGCGGCAACAAGATGCCCGAGTGTGAAGGAACCGCCTATTCTCGCGGCGGTACGAGTCCGTACACACGCGTCCGCCCTCCTCTTTGCGAAGGCAGCGCAGTCCCTCGGGGATAGCGCAGCTGGGCGTCCGCTCTGTACAAAAGCGCCCGCGCGTTGTGCGCCACTGACGGTTGCGGCGGCGCCCTCCCCTGTTAATCAAGGCGCCTTTCATTAGGCACGGGATGGGCTGCCGTCGAGGGGTCCCTGTGCCCCGTGTTTTCCGGTCTATAATGCGTCCCCCCCTTGGCTAGGAGTGCCTAGGGTCAAGCACGATTCAGCCAATGGATAAGAGAAAATGTGTGTAAAGTTTTATCCAAAGATTATATCGGAATCGATTGGTTGTTGATTGGTTATAGATTGATGTATCGGTGGATTGATTGATCGTCACTTGCTGAAGCAACTTGAGCCGCGCCGTGACGGAGGCTGCAGAGGGGTAATTTAGACAAGCTAATCTCCTTTGACGAGTTGGCGTTGTTCGAGTGGTTTTGTCTTTCGTCTCAAAATGCAAGTTTCTTCTATATTCGAATTTGCTTACAGTTTGATGCTCTTCGATATTTGCCATCGTCGATTTCGTCGAAACGGCTGCACTGCGGTCATAATCGAACCCGCGTTCTTGTGATCAGCATGCAAAGGTTATGGCAGCTCAGCCACGTCGACAGTTTATTTTGTTCGGATATTCCTCTAGTCTTATACACTTGACCTTTTGTCGTCGAGTCGAACGCCGCTTTAATTGGCCACTCGGCTCGGTAGACCGCAGAAACAGGACAAAACTAAATTAGATGGATCATTGTGCAAAGCCAACACAGGCTCAAAACAAAGAGTCATGATGTGGCCTTTGTTCCGTCTCATATGGACCGTTGACAGCTTTCACATTGTAACAGGAGTAATGCCCGAGTGACAGTGTACTGAACGACCGACAGGTTGAAGAGCTTTGTGGCCTCTAGCTCCACTGAAGTACGTTCGATTACAACAGCGAGAAATATATTGAGATAAGGAAGAATGTAAGTGTGTAAGTCGCAATTGTTTCAGTGAAAAAATATTTTTGAAAAATTTTCTCACAAATAATTGAGGCAAGTAGAATGCTAAGTAGTTGAAAAGTAAAAGCGTATCGATGGCTCTAAATCGCTTGCGGAAAAAGGTAAAAAAAAAAGGTACACAGGAGGCCATGTTGCAAGACAGCCGAAAGTGGCAAGGAGAATCACCACGGGAAAGAGATCAAACACATCGACATCATCGAAAGCAGGGCAGTCAGACAAAGCACATGGCGATGACACTGTGCTGAATGTGATTTACCGTTTCTTTGACACCTCTGTAGCCAGGGGCGACTAAGTAAAAAAAAATCATGCGATTCTCGTTGCAAGGTGAAAAACACGGCTGTTCGCCCACGAGCGCCCCCTTGGGGCAACAACTTACGTCTCGATCCGTGAGACAAACCGCACGCCGGGAATACGAAGAACCTGTCTTCGGTCGTAAAGTATACCGCTTGAAGGACACGGTAAACGGTAGCGAGAGGAAGGGGGGGGGGGGGTGTTCTGCAGGGTGTGGCATGCGTCATGTCGCACGGTATAAAAAAAAGAAAGCTGCTCGGTGTAGGGCTCCACAGTGGCGCAGCACACTCACACACACGCGCACCGCACACGTTCATGAACCTCAGCTTGGTGGGTCTGCACAAGTTCCCTGCAGTGCACGGTCGCTAACAGCTCGGAAACCCCGCGTCGGTGCGAAGCGACAGGGCTCAAGAGATATGAGCGCCATCCGTCTGTTTACACCGACGCCAAGAAGACAGGTTCTCCTGCAAGGCCCCCGCCGTCGCCCTTCTTTCACCTCCGCAGCTTCGTCCATGTGTGTCTGTAGCAGCGGGGCATCCATTCAAGGTCCCCTTTCGCTTGCGACTCACGCCTCGTCCGCGGGGGCCTTGCTGCGCCTACTTTTGCATACCATCTGGTGCTCCTTCCGACCTCTGTGTTTGCTGGCCTTCGTCCCCGCAGACACGCATTCATGGCTACAAGCTTCGTCAGGTATTAGAAGCACGTGTCGGAAGACATTAATGGACTGATACAGCGTGCATCATGTCGTCGCTTAACAACGTTTCGGGGTTCTGGTGAAGAAGCGAGGAGGAATAAAACACGTACAACGCGGAATGTGCCGTATGGGCGTCATGAGTTCCATGCCTTGCTCAGGTAGAATACGTTAACAGCCATGTAAGAACTTTTCATACATAACCGCCACCACGTAAGTGTGTTCGTTGTTGATGCGATCGGTTTCTTTGCGACAACAATAATTTTATGTATGAGCCACGAGTTTGATCAGGCTTGCAGCTAATGAATTGTTAGTTTATTCATTAGCGTCAAAAGATGATTCGTATGTGCCAGTGAAAGATGGATGGGAGGTGTGTTGTACGAGGTACCTGCGTTATTTACGGAGCCGATTTGTTTGAGAGAAAACGCCGACTAAAGGGCAGAGTTTAACTCACACTTGAGGGAAATAATTTTTCGGTCTGTGACGGGAAGACGCGAAAGTTAGCCGCAAAGCAGCTGAGCTCACTGATGTTTCAACAGCTGTAAAAAAAGGGAGGACGGCCACTTTCAATAAAAATTTAATGGGACTGTGAGAGCGATGCATCGAACAGCACGGATATGTAATGACATAGCGTCCAGTGGTGTCTGTGAGTGTTTGCGTATTTTCTAGAAAACAACACTTGCAAGCTATAGCCGTTTGTTGTTAAATGAGGCCGACAGATACATGTACAGACGTGAGCATGTTTCTCTGCAACGCTCAAGTTGTGGTCTGCGGAGCAAAAGATGCGAGATTTTAAAACAGATGGCGCTTTTCACAGGTAACCCTCGTGCTCAAGGATTGCCGCAGGGTTACACAAAGCATAAAATCACAGCGCAGCGCCCGCAGCACACCGCTCTAGGGGTCTAGACAAACTTGCCCAGCTCTGTACAAGCTAGGGCGAGCGTAGGCTACTGCAATTTTCTTTATACAGGACGAGAATTTCGCCGCCAACAGTAAAAATATCTAAGGGAAAGTGTGGAGAGGTGAAAAGAAAGTTACAGCAAGCTCTGTTCATAGCCGGAATGTTGGATGGCACTCTACACAGATACCATAGCACCAGCGTTTAAGAAATTAGGGCATTGCAGGAAAGGCCTTAATTATAACAGCACACCATGCCCCCTCCCCCTTTCGATGTAAGCGACAGACCGATCGTGAGAACTGAGCGTGCTTATCGACATTCAACAGCACCGTTATCTGAAACGTCGGAACATTAATTGCTGCAATGAACGATTGTCGTCGAAGCTGCAGGAACAAGCCGTTTAGCGCTCAGGCGGACTGTAGGTGAGGGCGCACCCTGGCTTTAGATAAGAACGCAAGAGTCGCCTCGCTGTGTCGCTAAGCGAACGGCGACAGGGCACAATGGGGCACACACCAAACCGTGAGAAAGGCAGCACGAGCTGCAGCAGCCACTGGCAGTCGGGGGAAAACTGGTCTCCACGGTCCGGGCGTGTCCGCATGCGAGAGCTCTGTCGTTTCTTTCCGTGGCGTTCGGGGTTATGTGTACAGCCTGCTGCGTTCTTTTTTTTTTCTTGTTCTGTTTTTCATCTCGTGTCAGCTCCTCTCGTTTCCTCCAAGGCCCCACGCACAGCCCTGTTGTGGCCAGCGTGAGACAAAAAGAGGAGTTCACGTTGAGCCGTGTGATTACCGGTGGCCTGCCGAACACAGGACACCTATACTCGGGGACAGCTTTCTGTGGATGTGCAGTGGAAGCTACGAGGGCGAGGCTCGAGGCTTCCACAAGTGCGCTCTTATCACGCGCTCACGAGGGAGAGAGATAGGCGTTTAAGCTGGCGACGCGCGCTCGTAGCTTCCACTGCAGAGCCACAGAAAGCTGTCCCCGAGTATAGCTGTGACCGTGTTATTGCCGAGGCGGCAGCATTTCGACATAAAGACGAAATACTAAAACACCCCTGGACTGAGATTTCGGAGCACGTTAAAGAGCATCCGAGGGTCAAAATTGGCCCCAAGCCTCCACTATACTGCAGTGGCCATAGCCATTGCGTTGCCGTGCCGCGTCAAAATAAATAAGCAAACATCGCGTATTACCTCTTGGGAGCTAGTGAGCGCGCCCGTCCGACATCATGCCGGAATAGCGCAGAACCATTTCGCGAGCCCGAAAATGTGATTGAGTGATTGATTGATTGATTGATTGATTGATTGATTGATTGATATATCTGAGTATTTGGTAAAGAATGTCCTTTAATAACGTTTTCCATCTGCTAATACGCCTTATATTCGCAGAGAGTGCTCTTCAGTACGTGTGCCTTCCTAATCAAACGGCTCACGACGCCTGCGCTGTGCGCAGGCAGTACCGTACATCTCGCCTCTTGTATATGCACCGTGAACGGAGAAAAACTGATTCAGGTGGCTGTTATAGCCCGTTCCTAAACAACTCGCCCTCCGCCCGAGATTGCCTCCTCCGACACTGCAACGCCCGGCGAACGTGATCCGCGCGCCGTGCACGATGGCAGGTATAGACCCCGGCACTGCCGCACCATTTCTACGATCGCTGCCGGTCCTATCGGCCCCGAAAACGCTGCGTTCTTCTTTCTCGCGGATAGAAAGCATGCCCCGCGGCACCGGGGGCCAAGCGCGCCCTCTTCCTCTTTCTTCTCTCTATTGCCTTTCTGCCCATGGCGCACCAATCGCCAAGTGCTCGTCCGGAGCGGGGAATTTCATTAGGAGCCGGCTTCGGCGGGGCCGTCAGCTCGGCGGCGAGCATTGTCTTTCTGAGCACGTATGCCTGCTCGGTTGCAGTAACGTCAGCCTACATTCCTGACTGCTCTTGGGCTCTCCTTCGACGCGTTGAAAGATACCGGAGAGAAAGTGTCCGAGATGTAGGTCGAATGATCCGGGGAAAAAAAAAAAACTCATCAGCGTCCGCTAAGTGGTGCAGATATAGGCACTGTGCATGCAGCCTGTGGGGGCCGTGAGACGCTAATTGACCCTGAAATTGGGTTCTGAGGTACTAGGCATATGCATTGTAATGACTGCGATGCATAATTAAGTGTGAATGATCGGCACAGATCGGCAGGCGAAGTCCTAAAGATAACGGTGAGATCCAGCGCTGCTTTTGCATTGACGTGTGCTATCGCGGGCAGACCATAGCTGGTAACTTTCCGGTAAGCGCCGTTCAAAGCTTTTTATGGCTACGTGAGGTCGACGAGGTTCTACTTCATGGAACCACCTGACGGAATCGGACCAACTTTCTTGCCGATAGCTATTCCAGTCTACACTAGCGTCCGTTTCCATTCTTCAATAGAGTATACTGTTTTGGGACGATATGGTAGTAGCTTAGAAACAGCGTCCAAAAATCGGAATAGTGCGCGCCAATGCGAGGACTACGCATTCACAATAATTGGCACAAAAACGAAAAAAATCCTGCCTTATTTCAGCATTACCTTTACAGAAATGGTCTATAGACAGTCTATAAACTTCTTATAGACTCTACTGCCTTCCTATAGATATTTCTTTTTGTCTATTCATAGTCTATAAATCTATAGATTGTCTATAGACTGTCTACATGATTTGTATTGCCTATAGACTGTTCTCTAGAGTTTATCTATAGAGAGTCTATAGATTTATAGACAGCGATCTATGTACAGTATATAGACTGTATAAAGAAATTTTTGTGAGGGTAGACTGTCCATTTAGGTCCTCAGAAGTCCACAGAGGCCTTTTTAAGAAGCACAACCGAGTTTCTAAACTTTGCTCCATGGAAGGGAAGAGCGGGAAAGCAGACGGGCCCATCGACGTCTTGTCTGCTTTTGCTAGATCTTAAAGTCCGCTAAGACGTCCCCGCTCTGTTGGCACAGCTTTCCACCATCGCCACTTCGACGTCGCTCGTGTCACCGCCTGCACTTTGCGGCTTTGTTTGAGCCAGCTGCTTTATCCCATGCCGACCTCCTTCTAGAATCAAACATTTCAGCCGCTAACTGGCTTGAGTTCAAGTCAAACGATTCCCTCCGAGACGCGCTCGGTTGTCTCGGCGCGCCACTGACCTATAAGCCCGGACCGAGGACCCTTTCGTCAAACTCTTCAAGAACCACGCGATCCGAAGCACGCACACGAACGTTTAGTGAAGAGGCCTGAAACCGGGCAGGGAAGCCCCCAGGGGGGAATGTATAACGGGGCAGCAGCAGCAGCATGATAAAGAAGAGAACGTGCCTGTGCCCGCAGAACGAGGGTCGACACGGATAAATTGCCGTTAATAGCGGCCGAGTCTCGATGCATGCATGACCCGAGGCGCGCCTAATCGAGTTTTCGAGTGTGTTCGCAGCGATTGAGTGGCGCCGCCACGTGGTCGTGTGTGTCCCCTCCCCCGTGGGAGCGCAAGTGGTGAGCTGACCAGAGTGCTGAGAAGGTGCTGTGTGTGTGTGTGTGTGTGTGTGTGTGTGTGTGTGTGTGTGTGTGTGTGTGTGTGTGTGTGTGTGTGTGTGTGTGTGTGTGTGTGTGTGTGCGTGTGTGCGTGCGTGCGTGTGTGTGTGTGTGTGTGTGTGTGTGTGTGTGTGTGTGTGTGTGTGTGTGTGTGTGTGTGTGTGTGTGCGCGTGCGTGTGTGTGTGTGTGTGTGCGCGTGCGTGTGTGTGTGTGTGTGTGTGTGTGTGTGTGTGTGTGTGTGTGTGTGTGTGTGTGTGTGTGTGTGTGTGTGTGTGTGTGTGTGTGTGTGTCCGGATTTGCTCGATGGTTCTAAAAACTGTACAGACGAGGTCGAGCAGCCTGTGTGTGCCGCTGGGCAAGGCCGGTTTTTGGGAATATTTGAGAGCAGTCCACAGTGTACACTGCTGTGCACAGCAGGTCGAAGCGATCTCTTTTTCAGCACACTGACAGCGAACCCCCGGCACCGTTTTTTTTCTTCTAAAAAAGCATAAAATAGGAAGGCAGAAAAGGCTTACTCAGCTGCTTATATCCTTTCGCGCCCATACGTGGTCCGAAATACAGCTTATGTTTGTAAGACCCTATAATCAACAGCGGAGAAATAAATGCACGTCATTTCCTTGACTACTGCCAGACTAACGGAGTTTATCGGTGTAAGTGCCGTTAAGTGTGCAAAGTGTGCATATTTGGATCATAAATATGTGACGTAGGTCCGCGGCTTAAGCTTGGCAGTCCTCTATATTTGGCAGAACACGTACCAAACCGTAGCATACGCATTCAAATACAATGTGAGAAGCCGCACTGTCTGGTATAGTTCACGACAAGAAAAAACAAAACTGAGCCTAGACGATCATCCGGCACTGAAGTGGCACTGATCATTGGCACATTCACGTGCGCGTCACATTTACAGCGATCTATTCTCATAACGAGGCCACACGCCGATAATAGGATTTCGTGAGTGACGAAGGCAGTGCTCGGCTGGAGGTGGTGCGTCGCCCAGGCGTATACTTGTGGTGGTCGCGCCGCAGAAAAGTCGGCGTGAGTGAAGATGGAATATACGCCTAGATTTCAGCACAACCCATGCCCTCTCCTCCATTTTCTTCTTCCCCTTGCTATAATATGAGCGGTAATAGCGTGAGCGCATAATATGAGCTCTACTTCCCGCTCATGCTATACTCAGCGCAGCAGCCTAATGTATATAGGTGAGAGCTAGGTATACCTCTCCGTACTTTCCCGCGTGCCACGTCGCTCTCCTCTTCTCTCGCTTTCTTCCATTTACGGGACCACCGCGTTGCGTCAAGCTCAAACACCTTCCACGCTACGTGTCACACACGTAGTGCGAGACAGCCCGGAGCTGCAAGCGTAGATAACATCTACTTGTCCGCGAAGCGATCAGCATCAATTACCGCTGCTCCTTCGCGCGTGGTCCACACCTTTCCTTCACTCCGCGGGCGAACCGCTTAGCACGTTCCCGCAAAGGACTTAACAGCCGCAGGTTAGAAATGTAACGTTCGCCACGCCATGTATACGTGCTTGTCTGTCCCGCAATCGTGTCGTGGTCCTGGAATAATAATAACAGTACTGAAAAAAAAAAGAAATCGTGGCCAGTAGCGATCAGACACATTCTCGGTTCCTCAAAGGGCAGAGCTGTGCACGCTCTGGTGGTGGTATCACCCCGTGCCCGAAGCGCATTCACGAGAGATGACCGGGAAGAGGGAGGGAGGGCAGAGTTCTCGCGCGAGTAATAGCCCCTGGCGAGTCGTGAATGCCGTGGTCATCTCGAACGCTAACAGGCGTCGGCTATCCATAATTTGCCTCCGCGTGCCGCAGACGAGCCGACAGGCACAGTAGCCAGTAGCCGTGTTTTGGCTTCGGCCGCTGGATTGGCTTGCATCCTCCCACAGATGCATGAGCTGTGGTGAAGCGCAGGTTAACGCCTCGGTGTTTCTATTTAGTTGGATGCCGCGGGAACGTTGGCGCTGGCTGTTTGTTTCTGCGCTCAAGGAACAAGCCGAGGCGAGAACGTGTCCTTACGATGGGAGGCCCTCGGGGTCATAATCCCGAAACGAATGCGTAATTGCTGTATCGGGGTCGCCTGCAGTGCGTGTTTGCGGAGTTTCTTCTGACCGTTAAACACGGTTACGTCATAAGAAATGCTCGTGGCGTGACTGTTTTACCAATTTCAGCGCTGGTTATTTTCGCCTTCGAGTAGAGACAACACGGCTAAAGAATTGTCTTTGTACTTTTCTTTAACCGTGTCAGTCGTGAGGTTACTTATAGGGCCCGTGATTCGAAATCAGGGCCGTTAATTTCTCCAAAATTTCAGGGTTACCCGAGTGTAGCGTTGTTTACGACGTATAAATCAACTGCTCACTCGGCCCGCTCGAACATGGAAGAAGGGAATCTGCAGGGTGGCACCGAAAGCCGCCTGCAAAACTCATAGGTGGCGCGTCAGTCTCTTTTAGAAGTTTGTTGTACTCAGTTGTATTCAGGGGCCTTACCTATTTCCGGAAAAAGGCCGTAAACGACGCGCAGAATTTGATTACCAGTTTCTTTGGTCTGTAAGAAAGTGCGCTATTTTGGTTGTCTTCCATGTTCTTTGAAGTAGACAGACCAGAGGCCAAGCTCCTAAACCTTCTGTTTACTATACTTCGAGCGCTACTCGATGTGTGAGCTCCGACCAGTCGCGACAGCCGAAGAGAAGGAAGTCGACTAGTGACGCACCTCACTTTCTTAAGAAAATCATCCGAATATCATCGCCGGCTGAACAAAGCTTTTCTTCTTTTCTATAGCGTACAGGCTGAAAAAAAAAATATCCACCACTTACACAACAGTTAAAATAAGCAAGCAAAGGAACAAAGCAGTTTTGCTCATGCGGACGAACCGACTAAAGGAATGACGACATTCAGAGAAGCGGCGCATTACAAAAACAAAAAACAAAACGAACGCAAAAAGCAGTCGGCTCGAGAACTCCGCGGCCGCAATGTGTGCGTAGCGAAATGAAAATGTTTGCCGTTCCGCTCAGCGCTAACACTCCGGGACGGCGTGACGACCCACATACGCTGTCCACGCGCAGGTGATGCACAGAATCATTACGCAGTTCGAAATGCCAGTAATCATGCGCGAATGAGCCATTCGTCGTCCGCTGCCAAGCACAATTGCGTTGCAGGGGGCCGATGACGCCAAGGGATAAGGAATGAACCAAAAAAAGGTAAAAAAAAGAACTAAACAAGCTGACACTACGATGTGCCGCTCAGAGCAGGCACGTCTGAACCGCGTAATGCCGCACAAAAAGTGCACTCTAAACGAGCTGCGGACAAAACGACTCTGCAGGTCGTACTCGCAGCAGCGGCCAAGACGACGCAGACAGTAGGGAAGTGAGGGTGTGATGGGAAGGAAAAATTATTAAGTTGTAGACAAAGGGCAACGGCAAGGTCGTGTTGACGGCAGCGGAGTGTAATGACAGTGATTCGGAGATGCTCCTCTGCAGCCGCGCGCATCAAGAGCGCATCTGTCGTTGTCTAGCTTTGTCTTTCCCAACAACCGCCACAGGGCGCTGCTGCTGCTTTCGCAGTCTTTTTCGATATGAAACTTTGTGTTTGCGTTTCACGGGGAACACGGCGATTTTGGACGCCGTCAACGCAGTCGTGTGGCGGTGGTCCGTGTGTACTAAACTCGCATTCGTGCGCGGGCAAAGAGTTCTATACGCAAGTACGCAGTATAAACAGAGGCTGCTCTACATAGCCAGCGTGGAAGTTGGCGTTCCTGCACGAGACCCGGCCATCTGGATGCGAGTTTGGTCACAGTGGATGGTGTGGATGAGCTGCCTTAAGTGCCTTCTGAGGAGTTTGTCTTCGCTCCCGCAGCGAAACATTTTTATCCATCCGGCAAAAGAAAAAAAAAATAAGAGAAATGGAATGCGTAAGGGGAAGCTGATTACTTGGCGATTAGGTAACTTAATCAAATTTAGAGCATGGCTAGGAGGGTGACCTTGCATACTTCACCCATTCCCTGATAACAAACAACTTACGTTTGGGGGAATGCAACAAGATGGACCAGTTCTCGCGGTCACCATTCGCCTGGGCTCTTACGATGCGCTCAGAGACCCTTCCTTGTATCGACTCTCTCTGTCTCTCCCCAAATAGCGTGAAGCAGTTTGCCCATTCTGGAAAAAGACAAAACCTAAACTAGTTTGGGTTTATGGGGGTTTAACGTCCCAAAGCGACTCAGGCTATGAGAGACGCCGTAGTGGAGGGCTCCGGAAATTTCGACCACCTGGGGTTCTTTAACGTGCACTGACATCGCACAGCACACGGGCCTCTAGAATTTCGCCTCCATCGAAATTCGACCGCCGCGGCCGGGATCGAACTCGCGTATTTCGGGCCAGCAGCCGAGCGCCATAACCACTCAGCCACCGCGGCGGCAAAACCTGAACTAGTGTAGAACTGCTACACCTGCTATAGCGTTTTCTCGCTGGAAACTACTCTTTTCTCAACTGCGATGTTTTAGGGTTGCCTTCCAAGGTAGTCGCAGCAACTTCGCTTCCGCGTGGAACATCTGCATGGAGATTCCTGAAGAAAGCCTCCCAAGGTCACCTGTGTGTCGCATGAAAGTGAAAGCCTCAGCTCGAAGCGAGGAGCGAAATTGCACCACCTCACGGCCGCGCGCTGTTTCCACGTAGAACCGTCGCCCGGTACGTTTTCTAGAAAAGATTCCATCCGAATCCGTTAGCGCTCTCGTCGCTTGCTTTTAAGCCGCCAACTAATTCGCCTCAACTGGGCGCATCTGGTTTGGTTTGTAGGGGTTTAACGTCCCAAAGCGACTCAGGCTATGAGAGACGCCGTAGTGAAGGGCTCCGGAAATTTCGACCACCTGGGGTTCTTTAACGTGCACTGACATCGCACAGCGCACGGGCCTCTAGAATTTCGCCTCCATCGAAATTCGACCGCCGCGGCCGGGATCGAACCCGCGTCTTTCGGGCTGGCAGCCGAGCGCCATAACCACTCAGCCACCGCGGCGGCTCAACTGGGCGCATCTATGCGCACTTCCTGTCCTTTTCGAAGTACACGTTATCCTAAATTACGCTGCGTGAGCTGACTCCACGGGGTTGCTGACTTACATGAAACTGCAATATTCGTCGTTTATTATTTTAGCCGCATCATTGCGCTCTAGGGATTTTCCTGATCCCAGTGTACGTGTGTACGTCTGAAAAGGCGTTTTCTTTCTTTTTTTTATTTTTTCTTATTTATTTATTTATTTATTTCTCACTGAGAGGGCATTTCATTACTCGCGATTAATTACAACCCGCCTTGCAGATAGCCAGCCGTGCCACAAGGCCAGCTTTCCGCGACCGGCAATGCCTTCAGTACAGGCGACCCCAGTTCATCGCGTTATCCCTGAAACCGCACTCGTCTCCGTTCACCGCTGCGCGACTCCAGTGCTGTTGTCCGTCCCCTTCGCTATACGGGGGCAACCAGTTCACGTAGCGGCGCAGGCAACAACGGTCGCCACCGGGCAGTGTAGAATGAGCGACCGCGAAGCTAAGGTAAAAAGAAGAAGCGAGCGAGTCAGCGGCGAGGCTTCCAAAGCTTCGCGGACGTCGTGGGCGTCACTGCAGCTCGCTCTTCCTGCGCGGCGTCCTTGCGGCCTTCGGGCGAGGGTGAGGCGGAGGGAAAGAGGGGGGGGGGGGGACGGCATTCCCCAGTGCTAACGTCGTCGGCCGACCGGAATCACCCTTGCGCAAGCCGCCGCCGCCGCGTTGAATTCCAGTTCTCGCTGCCGAGCTTTCCCCGGCGAGAATGAATAGGAGCATTCACGCTCAGCCTCGGCAGTACCGTGCAGCACTGTGGAAGCGACAGAGTTAGCGTCATCTAAGCAAAGGCCGTATATGGGAGCCGGATATGGGGGTCAGCTATGGGGGGGGATGCAGGGGCAGGTTATAGTATTGCTGGCACACCAGACTGACCACGGCAGGTGTGTGTTCTGGTTACTGGCCCAAACAGCTTAGCGAACGATAAACTGGAACCAGTTCTGGGAACCGCAATACTGCACTGTTCTACTGAGACGCAACACACAGCGGCTGCGCCAACGGCAGCACGCTCTGATATTAGCGAGGCCGACAAGGGGCCTCGGCTTCTACCTATTCTCTCCCTTTGAGTCTCAAATGCAATGCTTTATAACGCGCGTGCGCGCGTTCATATATGGATGTGCGTACGTGCGCGCGCTGGCCATGCTTGCCACTGTGCTGCAGCCGCCATAGCGTTGCTGCTCTTTCTGCTTTTGTGCTGTCTGTACGGCATCGTGATATTACGGGCTCAATGGGCGGCTGACGATTACGCATTAATGGGGGCTTCATTAAAAGCTGAATGCGAGATACATTAGCTGCCTGCCGGTACCGTATCCCCGCGTGCCTCGTGGAAACTCTGCCAGCTGTGATATGTTGGCTCGATGATAATGTTGACGGCCAGCGTTCGACAGCACACGCGTGCGTTGTCTAATGGTCCCAGCAGCGCAACCTCGATGCACGCTTGGATGTAGGTTTTCAGATGGAGCGAGTCATGTGACTTCTAGGGGAATGTTTATTATTATTTTTTATGTGTAGTGCTAGTCACTGGGTTAATAATACTTAGATTAATCTATCGCTTAAAGAAAATTACTTATAAAGCAGCAGAAAAAACAACCATGCCGCCGGTGGGATCCGAACCCACGACCTCCGAATATCGCGTCCGGTGCTCTTACCAACTGAGCTACGGCGACGGCTGTCCAATCTGCTGCTCTCGTGGGTATTTATGTTTAATGGGTGTAAGTGAACCTTGAGACTGTTCACCAGCGCCACCCTCGACCATATATATATATATATATATATATATATATATATATATATATATATATATATATATATATATATATATATATATATATATATATATATATATATATCTGTAGGGTTCCAATGCGCCCGTTTACACGTGTAAGTACAGTATTACGACAAACGCGACTGTTCGTTTTAAAGGTTTACTGTACCAACAGCTTCGGGAATGGTATTCCCTTCGTTAGGGCAGGCTTACAATGAAACAGTCTTGGCAATATAAGAACACAGAGCGAGCGAGGATGTATAATCTCCGCCCTCAAAGCAAACTTGAGAGTAGGGCAAGGGGCCGTATGTATATATATATATATATATATATATATATATATATATATATATATATATATATATATATATGTGTGTGTGTGTGTGTGTGTGTGTGTGTGTGTGTGTGTGTGTGTGTGTGTGTGTGTGTCTGTCTAGTTTACACGAGGAACAAAAAAACGGTTTCATGTAGAGTATACTTCTTTATAAAAACTTGAAATTCGGTATCTCGAGTCAATTTTCAGTGTACTATGCGCAACCCTAAGCATATTTCTTTTTAGCGCTTCCAGGTGTGTCGTTTGTAATTCCTCCCCTCCTCCCCCCTTCTCGAAGCAATCGACGGCGTCATTTTTGAAATCGTCAAGAAACGCGTCAAAAATCGCGTCAAGCATCGAAACCTAAGCTACAAGAGAAGGTGACGCCGCTTTTTTTTTTTTTTACAAGCAAAATCTCTCTGAAATGACATATATACGCATGCAAATAACAGCATAATAATTTTGGGAATAACATTGCGCAAACTGCCATAATGATGCCAACCGCCATGCGTGATAAACCTCGGGTTTTTTTTTTTATGTCACTGACATGATCGAGAGATGACACACGTCACGTGAATTAATCACGCGAAGCCTGTATTGGCTCGCCAGGCTTGCCAGGCTTCTTTTATGTATCTGCGTTTTATAAATACATAACGACTGCCGAGCCGACATAAAAGACAGAACAGTGACCTACAGATCTTACTCTGCCATTTTTCTTGTTTTGTTCATCATTATTCATTTGTTCATCATTTCTTGTTTACTATTAGTAGCTGTACACGCTTGGTGTAGACTTCATGCAAAACTGCAAATGGGTTACGAGGGAAGGTGCAGTAGTTGCCGCTTTCTTGGTGCACACCTCAAGAGGTAGGAAGGAATAAAGTAGGCCGTCAAAGGGGACGAAACGAAAGAGGCGCCGTAGTGGACTGCTCCGGATTAATTCCAGCAGCCTGGAGTTCCTTGGCATGCGCTACGATCGCGCAGCGCACGGACGTCTTTGAGTCTGGGCTCCATCAAAACGCGAGCACTGCTCCGGGATTCGATCCTGCGACCTCGTGCTCCGTAGCCGGACTCCGTAACCGCTGAGTCAGCGAGGCGGGTTTACAATCACTGAGGGGACAAGCGGCCCCGTTCACGGAAGAAGAGCCTCTTGAGCAAATATACGCGTCTACGATCACAGCGCCCTTGCCATCAATCACGGCGCCCGACCATGCGGCGCCCTCAGCCGCTCTGTCAACTTCCGGCAATTGTCCGGTTCAGTTTCAGTCTCGCGCTTAACGATCTAGCAGAGCCGGTGCGGTGTTTTCGCGCGCGCTGGTAATTACGGAATGCAATTATACGGCTATGGGCGTCGGTCTCATGACCCATAAAGACCGAACTGAGGACACTGAGCTTTGCAAACTGCCTGCTTGCTTTCTTGCTTCGCGAGCTGCAGGCACGTCGAACAATGCTTCATTAACGAACCAATGAAATAGCCGTTGGGGAGCGAGGGCCTTGTAACAAGCGAGTGATAAGAAAATACCGAGATCGCCTAGTTTATCACATCCAGTTTGGTGTAATTATACTGCGGAAAATAGTCTATCCGTTTCAATTAGCAAACAGCGGAGAAAGAGAGATTGAACACTGAGAAAAGCCGGCGGGAAGTTACAGTGAGGGATAGGCTTATTGCAGTGCTCTGGGGTGCTTCGTGCAGTCCACTTAAACATAATACGCTTTGAAACGCCATTTTATGTTGTTTAAAAGAATCAATTATGGGTGCTTTATTTTAGTAGCCCATTTACGTGGTCTAAATCAAGATAAAGCGAAAACTCTTGGTGAAGAGGAAATGAAAGGGTTAGCGAAAACTAGGCATGGACAAAAATCAGATGTATGCATTAAGAGACAAAGGAGGCAATGTTATTAGCAATATAGATAAGATAGTTAAAACAGCCGAGACTTCTACATAAATCTATACAGTAGACAATGTAACCAGCACGTTAATGAGAGGATCAGTCATGCACAGCAATGGGACATCCCGCCAGTAACGAAAGAGGAAGTAAAGAAAGCCTTAGGAGTGAATCAAAGGGCGAAAGCACTTGGTGAGTGTTAGGTAACGGCAGGTCTGTTGAAGGAAGGTAGGGAGATTGCGCTAGAAAAATTAGCCGCCCTATATACGCAGTGCTTTATGACCTCGAGCGTACCAGAAGCTTGGAAGAACGTTATAGCATTGTCTTAATCCATAAGAAAGGAGACGTCAAGGTCTTTTAAAAATTACAGACCAGTCACCTTACTGTTCGTTGCCTTTAAGGTATTTACCAAGCTAATCTCTAATACAGTCAGGGCAACCTTAAACTTCAATCAACCAAGTTACCAGGCAGGCTTTCGTAAAGGATATTCCACCATAGACCATATTCACACTATCAATCAGGCGATAGAGAAATGCGCACAGTATAACCGCCTTCATTCATTACGAGAAAGCATTTCCCTCAGCGGATACCTCAGCAGTCGTGTAGGCATTGCGGAATAAGGGTGTAGAAGATCCTTTTGTAAAAGTACTGGAGGATATCTGTAACGGCTGCACAACTGCTATAGTCCTCCATGAAGACAGCAATAAAATTCCAAATAATGAATGGTATCATGCAAGAAGACACGATTTCGCCAATGCTATTCACCGCCTGTTTACAGGAGGTATTCAGAGGCCTCAATTGAGAACAGTTGGGGATAACAGTTAATCGAGAATACCTTAATTACTAATCTGCGATTCGCTGATGACATTGCCTTGCTAAGTCAATGAGGAGATGAACTGCAAAGCATGATCAAAGAGCTAGGCAGAGCAGTACTGTGGGTATAAAAATTAATATGCAGAAAACCAAAGTAATGTTCAACAGTCCCGGAAGGGAACAGCAGCCTACAGTTAGTAGCGAGGTGCTGGAAGTGGTAAAGGAATACGTCTCCTTAGGGAAGGTAGTGACCACAGATCCGAAGCACGACAGCGAAATAAATAGAAGAATAAAAATGGGTGGGGGGAGGGAGGGAGTGCATTTGGAAGGTTCTCTCGAACTATGAATGGCAGTTTACTAATGTCCCTCAAGAGTAAAGTATACAAACTGGAAAAATTGCAGCGCAGCAGTAACAAATACGAGACGAGAAGGACGCAAACACAAGCGCTTGTGTTTGCGTCCTTCTCGTCTCGTATTTGTTACTGCTGCGCTGCAATTTTTCCAGTATGCAGAACCAACTAGCCAGTCACTATGTTTAAAGTATGCAACATTGGTATCTTACCACTACTCACCTATGGGGCAAAAACGTGGAGGATAACGAAAAGTGCTCAACTTAAATTGAGGACCACGCAGCGAGCTATGAAAAGGAAAATAGGCTGATAGATTGATAAATTGTAAATGAAGTTGTAATAGATAGAGTGAGAGACAGGAAGAGGGCAGAGTGGGTCAGGGAACAAACGCGAGTTAATGACATATAGTCGAAATTAAAAGGGAGAAATGGGCTTGCGCAGCGAGTGTAATGCGAAGGCAAGATAACAGATGGCCCTTAAGGGTAACGTACTAAATTACAAGAGAAGGTAAGCATAGCAGGGGGCGACAGGAAGTTTGGTGGGTAGATAAGATTAAGAAATTTGCGGGGATAGGGTGGCCGCAGCTGGCACAGTACGGGGTTAATTTGGAACGATACGTGAGTGACCTTCGCTCTGCAGTGGGCATAGTCAGGCTGCTGCTGCTGCTGATGATAATCGTTTTAATATACGTTAAACAGCGCATTCGTGCGGTTCTACATGTTTTTTTCGGATTTTGCATGATATTTTACCGGGCTTGGAAAAGGCTCTTACCTGCCCCAGAAGTTTGCTTTGTTTTGTCAGTGCCAACGCACACTCTTGTTGTTACGGTTGTAAAATTAAATGTAACCAATAATTTGGACGCTTCGACCTGTGTGGTACCTCGTAGCAGAATGGCTGATTAATTAATTGGCTTTACACCAAAATAAGGCCTTTCGAACAGCAGCAGCATAGCGAAGCGGCTACTTCAGACGAATAACAATATGAACGCATCTTTAGAACTTATAGCTAAACGGTGAAGATTGGGGGTGTCTCCCGATAATCTCTAGCCACCAGGAGTCCGTTACAGTGATCCGAAATCGCAAGACGAAGCTTGCGTTTTGCACGGCCTCTTGCCTCGGTTCGAGGATAGAATAGAGGATATCTATAGCCTGCAGCTCTCTGGCCCGCAGCTACCTGTCCCTCAGCTATCTAGTCCACATCTGCCTACTCCGCAGATATCTAGCCCGGAGATATCTTGCCTGCAGCTATACTGTCCCGCAGCTATCTAGCTCGAAAGACCTCTGCGTAAGGATAACAGTGCATGCGCTCGGATTCACAAGCACCCGGGGTGAAGATTTACGGTGCCTTCACCGTCCCGTGTACGTGTTCAACGACGACATCATCGCGGGGTCACGTACTATTTGTTTCTGCGGCTGTGCACCGGTTTCGAGGAGCAGGCCGTTATGTATGGGCTCGAGTCGAGCGAACCTTGTAGATGGGCAAAGAGATACACGCACCGAACGCAACAAGCAGGCATACATGAGTGCAACAGCCAGCCGCGTGCGAAACTCCTAACTGCACGAGCGTTCCTCCAGTTTTACAACCAATAACTTTTTTGTATTTTTATTTCCCTTTCTAATAACCCCCAGCATGAGTCACGACCTTAGCGAAGCGGAAGATTGCTATGACCGGCATTCACCTGTAGCTCACTTATCCCGGATCCGCAAGAGTTTGCGTGGTGAAATACAGGCTGTTGAGTACACACTAAACAAATTCTCACCCTTAAGGGTATAAATCAGGTGTCCCCAGACGAACACCCATTCCCAAATGTTGGGTGCTAAAAAAAGTGTGCAGAGATCGGCACCCTTAAGGAAGGGTGCACTTAATGATACTTTAGAGAATGTAATGGTTGCACCCTCATTAAAGGGTACTATTTTTCCGTAACACCTCTACGAATGCATGCTGGAAGGGTGCTCCACATTGATTCACCCATGAAGAAAAAGCCTTAATTGGATTGATGCGCGCCCTCTAAACTTTCATGCTGTGCACCCTTCCTGAAGGATGCTGATCTTTTCACCCTTTCTAGTACCCAAAAGGGCGTTCATCTGGGGACAGCTGATTTGCACCCTTATGGTGAGAAATTGTTTAGCGTGTAGTAGGTAACTGTCCAGAATGGATAAAATGGCTTTGTGACGTCACCGTGTTCTCAGTTGGTGCGTTAAGCCAGACATAAGAGGTGAAATGACGATGGAGCCATGGTACCTGTAGATTAATATACGATAACTGTTATTTAAGCTCACACCGGCCTCGATACGCGTCATGTGGCTTCGCCGTGATGCAGTGGCTTTCGTGAGATGCGACATTGTTGCAATATCCTATTCGGGCTTGATGGAACGGACAAGCTGAGCAAACAATGACAGCTAAACGATGTAGCAAGTTGCGTGTTTTATTGCAACGGCGTAGGAAAATACTCGCTCCTGTACGTAGCGTCTCCTATGCCCACACTGTGTACGCAAAAGGTGTACCGCAAAGCTTGCAGTTTTGGACTCACATCCACCAATCTCTACAAAGCTAAACAGAATTAGTTTCGTCGCAGAAGGTTGGAAACTACTTTCAGACTTCGACACTCAAGTGTAGTTAACTGAGAAGCTGTGGGAGCTGTGAGAGGTTACCCTATGAAAACAGTTATATTGTTTTCTTGCCGCGGAGTCTAATGTCAGACCAAAGCAGCTGCTTGCCTCACTTCCTTGTGAAAAAAAAAAAAAAAGATGTTCGCAACATCGGCTGAGCAACATTACTGAGCACAAAAAAGGCAAAAATGAATCCACTCCCCTGAAAGAAAAAAATTACTTTTCGGCCGTCCAGTTTACAGCAATCGCTGCGCGCTCCATCTACTCGCGCACAGCTCACTGCAAGGCGTGCGCTGTGCCAGAACTTTCGCCTAACGACATTACCACTGCCGACAATTTTAACCTGGCTCGTTCTGGCTAATATCAGCGAGCGTTTTTTCTATGGTGGGCGGTTCATTCATTGTTGGCTGTTCATGGCATAAGGATTGCGAAACCAAGCTGCACAATCTGTAGAGAACACGCTTTCTCTATTCGTTACATAAATAAAAAAAGTTATCGGTTTTCGCGTGACCAGACTTCGTCCACGACCGCTGCGCCGCTATATTTGTCTTCGTGTTATCGCCACAGGGGGGCAGGGGCGAATGCTCTGGGGGGGGGGGGGGGGGGGGGGGGGGGGGTCTTAATTCAGAGAATAAACGAAACACAAAGAGAAGAGAGTGGTCTAAATTAAGTAAAGAAAAGAAAGAAATGGAAGGAATGTCCGCAGGAAAACGAACCGGAGAAGAATAACGGGACCGGAGAAGCACTTCCCACACCTTTCCGCGGCGATAAATTTCGGGGACACCGGCCCGCGTGCGATATCGGCAGGAAATCAGGGCGGTGCGCGCTCTAAGGGCCTTCGCGACCCGGAAAGCAACAAGATGAGCACCGTAGAGGAGGAGGAAGAAAAGGAGGAGGAGGAGGAGGAGGAGGAGGAGGAGGAGGAGGAGGAGGAGAAAGCGAGCAGAGTTATCGAATTGATTACGGAGACGTGCGCGCTAGAGCAGCTGTGCCGCGCGGCGAGGTCGCTGGTTCGAATTGGAGAGGAGTAAAGTATATAAATACCCGTTGTTGTGAGTACACCCACGATAGATATCGATGCATATTACTAAACTCCGCGCGCAGCGCTGGGCTGTACTTGCTCTCGTTAATACAGTGCAGCATTGGACATCGTGTACTCCGCCTCACAGTTCGTTGGCTGCGCGTTGTAAGCTAAGGCGGGCGTCCGCAAACCGGGCGCCGCATTCTCAAACCTGTTAGACCGTTATCAAGATTGGTCGGCATTTTATTATCGCTCACCGCACTATCATGATTTCTGCAGTTCTAGGCTCGAGCTAGTGAGAAGGCATTCTTGAGTGCGAGTCGCTTCGGGTATTGGGCCGCCGATTTGCTGCCACCGGTTTTAGCAGCCACTCCAGTGGGAGCAATTTGTTGGTGTCAGCTGTAATCACGGGCCAGATGACAAAAGCCTTCTTGCATGCGTCTTTGTGTGGGCCTTTGATTGGCCTGGGGCCCGTGGGCAGCACCTGTGAAAATGGACTCCATATGCAGCTGAGCTCTTACCTTCGCAAAAAGTTCGGTCATAATCTGCTGTACGTGTACATGTAACTTGTGTAAGCAGGGAGAGCGAGCGAGAGAGAGAGAGAGAGAGAGAGAGAGAGAGAGAGAGAGAGAGAGAGAGAGAGAAAGAGTGAGAGAGAGAGATATGTTTAATGCCAAGAACGGTGGAGAGGTCACGCAGAGGGACGTGTCTATATCCTACTTCTCGGCATTAGGGAAGGCAAACATGAAGTACAGAAGGAGGGAGATAGTTCAGATGGGAGGCGATGATGTAATAATGCACTCGGCTGCACAGATGTCCGACAGATAATGTATATATGCACGCACATTCGAACTAATACACACGCCACACAAAGCCTTAACACTTGCTGCACGGGCGGCCACGGCAGGTTACCATGACTCAATGCACTGTCCCGCTCAAACTCGGGCTGTAGTAGAAAACTGTTTTCAAAAATTTCCAAGTGTTCTCGCTATGATGGTGCCAATCTTTTCGAAATCCCTAAGAGGTACACTAAAATCTAAGACGCGCAGACTTGGTGTCCACCTGGGCTATCACATTCATCACAACGGGATCATGGTCCCGTGCCTGGCACAGATTACGTGATAGCATGTGACCGTGGATTTATGACGGCGACGTGGATGGATGGCGATGGTCTGCGCATAGACCATCAACATCACTCGGGGAGGGATCCTTATTTAACAGTTTTCGCTATAAAAACAACCGTTGACAACAGCCATTCGTGGCTTGCAGTGCCCTCTAATTAGTCCGCTAATCTATCACAGCAATAAACGAAATTAACATATTAATGTTTCACTCTAATAAACAAGTCACAGTCATCTAAAATTCTCCAACTCATAATTTCATCTCGTGACTAGCTTTCTCTTGAAGCAACAGGAATAGCTTTAACAACCGACTGCATGCGCATCGCGGAGGGACACTGGACGACGGTCACGGATGTGGGCGGAATTTCAGCGGAGACCTAAGCTGTGCCCGGCTATAACATTTCCTTCAAATATATATATATATATATATATATATATATATATATATATATATATATATATATATATATATATATATATATATATATATATATATAACATAAACTTCCTATTAAGCTTCTATCCTTGAAAGTATTCACCTACGTCTCAGGAAGAGCTGACCAGGCTTGTCTAGCATGCGGAGTTTAAAGCACGTGCTGCCAGACTCCACGGAATTCTCCGAGCTTCCACTTTCGCAGCATTCGTTCGCCGTTATGTTCCCCGCAGCACCTGAAGCGGCATTGGGCGCGACTATACGATGATGTCGTCCAGCGTCGATTGCAAGGGCCTACCCGCATCGCAGTCATGCTGAGGGCTGCATTCCTGAATACAACGAGCGACACTGGGCGTCCAATTCGCTTCGCAACCTAAATTCCAGCTGACCCTAACAAGCGTCTCATTCGATCGCCGCCTCTGCAGGGGCGCATACGCACGCCCACGGCATCGGCGGCGCTCTATGCGTGCTACCGCTAAGGACCTGTCACGCAGCGGCGGCCCTGTTTGACGCCCCGAGAAAGTGGAGGTCGCAAATATTCCCCCTCCCTCCCCCTCCCTTCGTCCCCCTCCCTCACTGCCATCTCCCCCACGCGGTTCGCGTGACCCGCTGCGGCCAGGTACTAAGGTGTCCACAAGGGCTCCCAGGATTTTCGTTGCCCGTCACAGGAAGAAGTGGTAGTAATATAGATGCACCGAATTATTAATGTTGAAGCATTAGGTGGCTAGGTTGACGCCGGAAGTGCCTGCGAAATGTGTCGCCGGAAGTTGGTTCCCTGTGGCGCCACTGGGGTCCTCGTTCATCAATTTTGATAGTGATTGTTGGTGATAGCGATGATGATGATAGTGCTGATGATGATAGCACTAGTGATGCTAGTGATGGTCGGTGATAGCGATGATGATAGCAATAGTGATGGTCGGTGATAGCGATAACGATGAGAGTGGTGATGGTAGTAATGATGATGATCGCGATAGAAAAAAGGTCGTGGTTTCGACCCCGTGTAGGTCATGGATTCGAGTCCCGCAAAGGTCGTGGGTTCGAGTCCGGCAAAGGTCGTGGGTTCGAGACCCGTGACGTTCGTGGTAAATGAAGAAGGGAGGGAGAAAGAGAGGTAAGGGAAGGCTTTCGCATATCTGCTCTTAAGCAGGCCTAAGTGCAACCCTGCAATTCTTTTTTCCGATCACCTGGTGTTCCTTAACACGTGCATAAATCTCAGTACAGTAGGTCCATTGTTTATGCGAGTACCCCAAGGTGAGATAGAGCACAGCCCCGGGCAGGCAGTGGTCTCGGATTCGAACCCCAGACAAGGAAGGACTTTTATGCAACGATGAAATTTCAGTGAAAGCTGTATAGGTACCTTTCCTTTGTAGCCGTATGGCTGCTACTGAGTGGATACTAATGAGTAACTACTCCCTCATTGCAAATCTTAGTACATGGCCAGTTTTATATAATACGGAATATTTACACCCAATAAATGTACGGAACGTAGGAGGAGAGCAGATAAAGGACTCGTAGCGGAAGCACGACCATGCCGCAATGCCCCGGACAGCGATTTCAGCTTCAGAGTTGTGGTGCAGAACAAAGAACGAAATGCCTCCTCTTAAATCTACGCTAAGAAACGCACGAATTTGCAGCAAACAACACACTGTGGTAAAGGAATGAGATGCTTCATAAAAGCAGAAAAAAAAAATGAACGCAAAAAGATGTTATTAATGAACCAGTCCCAAAAGTCTAGGGAAGAATTTAAAGGACGCATATCTTTAACGTAAAAAAAAAAAATCTTAACAGACAGCACCCGCCGCGGCTCAGACTAAACCCGCGACCTTCGTCTCAGCGGCCAGACGCCATGCTCACTGAGCCATCGGTGTGGGCGGTCAAGAGAATTGAAAAACAACAACAACAACAACAAACAAACGAAGCAGGAATTAACAAAAATAGGAGCACCTTGTTAATCATCATGAGAAAGTTACCAGGGTTGCGTTGTGGACAACACGGAGGACATTAGGAATAACCTGTATCGATGAGAAAAAATATAAAAAATGCATTGACTTGCATGTTCTACCCGAAGGGTGCTAGTGAAGAAAAGCACGACTTTATTTTTCTTTAACGAGTAAGTTTTGCTCAGCTATGTTGCTTTGTGCGGGGTCAAAGGCTAACGACTTTTCGTGTCTCTCTTTTTTCCCCTCTCTTAGGCACGGTTAACGGGACAATGGGCGGCAACTTGTTATTTCTGGTCGTATATATATACCAGTCTGGGGCGCGTGCAGGTTATGTCTGATCTGTTGACCTTCACGTATGCGGCATAGTCTGTCGTCGTGTGCCTCCTACACGCGTGCTTCGCCCGTTGTTCGGCCGAGAAGTTCTTGAACGACGCGCGCGGACAGCGGTCAGTAAGAACGAGGCATTGTTTTCTGCGTATTGATAGCGAACAACGCGTGCATGCGTGTATAGTCAACCACGGAGAAAGCTCCGGCGTGCCCGTTGCGGTGTTGTTACTCGCCGTTCTTTTTGCAAGGAGAGCGGCGGTCACGAAGAAGTGACCCAGCCTCGGCAAGGTCAGTCGTGACTCGGCTCGACGCGTGTCGTTATAATGAGCTTTTTGCCGGCTGCTTCGCTGCATCTGCGCGTATAAGAGCCGGATCCATATAGGGGCGAGCTAATGAAGTGTGAAGAAGCGCTAACTTATCGATGATGCTGCCGGTGTCGTTTTCGACAAGCATTTCTGCTATGCAAAAAAAAAAAACCTTGTTATTTCTCGAGTGAAACGAGGTTTTGGGCAAGTTGGTAACTTTCTTGAGACATAACTACAGCGTGTGGTTTTCGCGCTGCTCTTATGTCCTGTTGTTTTTTTTTTTGTTCTGTTCCCTCTGTACTATCGGCCACTGATAAAACGCGAAAGCGCAAACTCAAGCGCGGACCGAAGAAAATGGTGACTTCATTTCAAGAAGATTAATTGCTTACGCGATGTATGATCCCTTCCAAATTGCGATTATCGCTCCTATAGAAAGCGAGAGCAAACGCAGTTTATATTTGTTTATCTTGAGTTATTTTTCGTGTGTCCTTAAAATAGTCCTCGTTTGAGTTTTACCGTACATCCAAGACTCGCAGTTCGCTTTATGACTTGAGTGGGTGCGTTCTGTAAGTAATAAAGTTAGTGCTTACTAACTGAGGAAAGTGCTTACTTACTAGTGGGCGAACAAAAAGAGCTATGCTTGAACATTCAGATATAGTGGTGTCTACTGGCATTGCAGCCTAGAGAAAGTTGCGAAGTATAGTTCATTTCGGCGGTTCTATGAAGATTATCCCTGCCCGTAATATGTGTGCCATATAAGTGCACCCCTACTGAAGCGTTCCATATGAGCCGCGCGCATTGCATTATGAGAATATGGAGTCCTTAAAGTATGGAAAGATATATGGAAATCCATATATTTTTCGTACGAAGTCCATAAGCATTCCGCATAGTTCCATACAATTTCCATACAGTTTGCTTGACGTCATACAGAGTCCTTAAGATTTTATACGTGCTTTCTATATAGTCTATATATCGACTCTCTATACTGGACTCCATATAATCTATATTGCAGCATATGGACTTATGGGACTCGTCATATGGAAACTTTCATTCATGTTTGTACCACAGAGTTCGCGTGGTCGGCTATAGACCTCTCGAAACTGAAGCAAATGCTACGCGATTTAAAGGTAAACAAAACAACCTACGCGTACATACAGTTCCCGGTAACAAGTGTTCAGGAATGCTAGCGTGCAGCGGTTAATGCGCTGCGAACTTCTTAGGGCAATGCACGCAGCTAGTAGATCACGGGCGTTCTGATATGGGAACGCATGCTGGGTGAAGCCGCTATAAGTGACCCAACCACAACGGTGATTGCGGTATACCAAGCCCAACGTTTTCTGCCCTAAATCTGCGACCACGGCCCCGATCTACTTTTGATCTCCATATAGATACAACGGCGGATATAATGCGCGATTATCCGGAGTAAATAATAATAATGAAAAACGCGTTGTTGTGGTCAGTTTAAGAGTCCCCGCCCCCAATTTCGTCTCTAGGCCAGCTTTGTATCTCACGCTTCGCATGCTCAAGAACGACGAGCCGCTCATCTCTTCTTAGCGCGTCTAAAAAAAAAAAATGATGACTTCATACAGCCCTGCGAGCGTTTTTCAATCATTTGCATTCCGCGGCTCGATCAAGTGCTGCCCTCTGCTGACCTCGTTCGCAGCCCATACGTCATAATTTCACCCGTCAAGAAAGAACGAGAGATTGCGCGGGCGGCCCAAAGAGGGCGCCGCTAGCTTGCTTACGCTTTGAGAACAAAAGCAGGAAGCTTATCCCACGGCGGAGGAGCCGAAATATAAACAGAAAACAAAAAAAATAATGAGAAAATAGAGACGCAGGCTTTTATGACGGACCGTCCAGAAATCAGGAGAAGAAAAGAAGAAAGCAGCGGCCCGGATAAGTCTTTCAATTACTACTTTCTTCCTTCTTTCTCTCTTCTATCAACTCTTGGTGGCGTGACCTTCACGCCGTATAGCTTCCAGGGCAGTCACAGAAGTGGGCGGGGCACAACCACATCACGGTATACCGCCACTTGACCCATCGTGAGGCGAGAGGCTTCACATCGTGGCCTGAGCTCGAGCAGCGGTGCAGCGCTTGAAAACAACGCCGGGAAAAGCCTACTTCGCCACCACTGCTCCTACACTGGCGCTGTTGCGAGGGCGCCTTGCAACGATGGCCTCACTGTACTATACTGTAGTGTGGCAACAAAACCGTGCGCGTCACTGCCTTCGCGTACCTCTGTGTACCAAATCCTTCACGGCGGTCCCCTGCCTCCTCGAGTGGTATCCCACCCCCGCCGCGTTCATTCCCTTGTTCTTCCTCCCACCGTATTTATAGCCCTACGCCTGTATCAGCGGTGGCGGCATCAACAGCGCATCGCGATCGCGTGCGACCGTCCGTGGCACGTCGTGTGACCCGGGCAAGAGGTGCAAGCCCCCTCTCCCCCTCACCTCGCCCCCTTTTTTATAGGGGAACTCGATCTCGGGCCGAGACAATGGGAGAGCGTGTGAGAGGTCTAGCCCGTATCGTGTATGAGGAGGTGCGCCTTGCACACCGCCCGCGGCTATGGCGCTGCTGTTGCATACGGGCCGCAAACGGAGACAGCCGAGATCTCCAGCGTGTATGTATGCTTGCTACGCAGAAAAAAACAAAAAACACACGCGAGTGGAATGCGAACAAGTCACTATACGTGCCTTCTATTTGTCGCCAACGTAAGGAGCACAGTATGGGGGCTGGGTCGATTTGGACCCCTTATTATGTATATAAATACTGTCAGCGTTGCACGTGTAAGTGGGTCTATGGGGAAGAAGCTCTCGGGGAGTATGCGGGCCACGATGAGGCAGCCTAAGCGTGACGCAGCTCTCGGTTTATGCGAATGCTAGACAAGTGGCGCATGCCTCTAGACTTAAAACAAGTTGGGCTGTGATACAACGTGAAATGCTGTCGACGCCTATTTGTAAAGAGGTCCCATCAGCAGATTTATCGGTTTGCTATACGCCAGAGAAGTGAGCTTCATGCTATAGGAACTGAAGCGGCTTCCGCTTCAGTTTCTAACCGGTTTCTTCATCCCTCCTGAAAACTGCGGCACGTGTCAAGTAGAACAGGTGTGTAGAGCAAGCTGCGTTGTACTGATATACCGTGTACAAATAAAAAATTCGTTGGACATTACAGCACTGTAAGCTCGGACATGTTTCCTCAAAGCGAAGCTTGCCCAAACAGGAAGAACGCGGCCAAGTATGGGAGATACTTGAATAAAAGGCAGTCATCTGTACCAAAACCTTTCGTGTAATAAAGTTTGAGGAAGCGCGTTGCATGACCATTTATGCTTGCTCTTCACCGGTACATGCACGAACCCCTCGAGTGTTCTTTTCTTTATTGAAATGTCTGAGTTACGGCACCGAACTAGTCTTTCTATTTTCTAATTATTTTCTCTTTTTGCCCACGTTATGACGTCACGCACAAGGCATTAAATGCCTAAATCGTTTGTTCAAAAAGCGCTTGCCCTTCACAAACCTCATCAAGACTCTCGGGCGTACACATGCAGTGTCCGCATTACGACGAGACACGCAAGCGGAGAATACCGAGAACGGGTGTAACGCTTAGGCATAATGAAGCCCACAAGACCTCGCCGCACCGTTTCTGCACCATTGGAGCGTCGTGTCTTCGGAAGCGTGCACTTGATGTCTCGGGGGAGGGGGGGCGGTGCCGGGCATCTCGCGAAGCCCCGTGAGCGAGGCCGCCTTGCCAAGCGTTTGGAGACGATTATTGGCGCGGCGCGCGGCTTGAAGATGAGCGTTGTTAGCTTCGGGGGCATTGCGAAATAAAGTGGTGGCGCCGTCGCCTGTCGAACCCCTACCAGAGGCCCCCTTTTCCTTGGCGTGTTTTATGACCAGTTCGCATCCTTACGACGCTGTACCACGTGGGATGCCATTACGTGCCGGTGGTACGCAACGTAAAAATTCCGCTTGTGCCTCGTGGCGTCGAGGCGCCGTTGCTCCGCCCGTGTACGGCTGTGTAAGCGAGCTCTTCCAGCGTCCAGTTTGTTAGAACTAAGGGCTTGATGTCTTTCACGTTGTCGCATCCTATAGCCTGGTATCTGTCATTGTACCTAAGAAATCGTACTTAATTACTATTCGCAGCTAGATGCTGGCAATGACATCCTTGATGTGACGAACATGACGGATTTGGTGAGCTGTCGGTAGTACGATATGACTGCGATAGAACGGCGGGAAAAAAAAAATGAAAATGTCCCGACCCGTGCCGCAAAGTATACCGGGCTAACGTGATTAGACAGGCACTGTGGTAGGACGACCAACAAATTAAAAAATAGTGGTGGCTCAGTTGAAGCCATGTACTTAAGTGTGTTTGGACAGGTGGACTTTCTGGTGTTCTGGGCGTCGTCCCGTAAAGTTTCCCGCGTAACTGCGTAGGAGCGTACTTGTGTTTAGATCGCCTACCCAGTGTAAGACAATTCAATACTCTAGAATTCATTAGGATTATGAAATTGTGAGGTTTGCAGCTGGTTCTGTTTCGTTTAGGGTTTACGAGTTTACGGATGTTTAACGTTCCAAAGCGACTCGGGCTATGAGGGACGCCGTAGCGAAGGGCTCCGGAAATTTCGACCACCTGTGGTTCTTTAACGTGCACTGACATCGTACAATACACGGGCCTCTAGGAATTCGTATTCATCAAAATTCGACCGCCGCGACCGGGATCGCACCTGCGTCTTCCGGGTCAGCCGCCGAGCGCCGTAACCACTGAGCCACCGCGGCGACACGGGTCTGTTTCGTGTTTCGTTAGTTAGTGCCGGTATCAAAACTGCGGGCCTCAAAAGTGATGCAACGGGTTTTTATTCTGGTCCTATTCACTGCATGTTTTCCTTTTTCTCGAGTTCATTTCACTGCAGCAGTACATAAAACGAGATGCGACACGAAAAAATTGAATTTAAGTTATTCTAAACGATTCTTTCTTGCACTAAGGCTAACAGTAATCTTTAGATTACTACCATTTCCTGTCGCTCTCTTTCTGGTGTCATATTCATTTATTTATCTGTACTACAGTTCCTTGGCTTCGGATTTATAGCAGGGTGGGAATAAATAAGCAGTTTCACATAAACGACAAAATATTGGGGTACACTTAAGCTCCACCTTTATGGGTATGACGCTACAGCGGTACCTCTTTCCCACGCAGACGTGGACCCTGTTTCTTCTTTCGCGATCACAATAATTGTGCGAAATATCACACGACATACATATAAAGCCCCGCTTTAACCATGCCGTACACGAACTTGTAAGCGTGGCGTAGGGGTAACGTGTCTGACTCGCAACCCGAGGGTCAGGGGTTTCCGATGCGCCGCTGGTGTGGCTGGCGCCATCTATGAGGGCCTCTTGTAATCGACTAGCCCTAACTTTTCGGTCACGCCGACGGCAACGCCGACACCGGATTTTCTGCGACATGGGGCCTTCACGCTTTCGCGCAAGTAAGCAACAGAGTAAGAGCGGAAGTAGACGCTTCAGTTTCAAGATTTTACTCTACACGCAGAATCATCAGCGCCTCCTGTTACCAGTTTCGAGCGCGAGTAAAAAAAAAACTGCATCAAACTTTTGCTGTGCGTCTTGTTTGATCGTGTTCGTCACTAAGTGTTCACAGTGAGTGAGCAAGTTCGAGTTCTAGTTCGGAGCGAGAGTTGAAGTTCGCACTGAGTAAGCAAGAATCACGTTTAACGCGGGCAATGGCCGTCGCGCGTGCGTGATTACCGAATGACCCTTATTTCCGTTGACTGAGACAGAAACATGCAAGCCAACCGTTTCGAACAGCACCAACAAAACCACTGTTCCGCTGTTCGAGAAACCGTCTCGGCAATTGGTTCCGGCCACGGCGTTCTTACTGCCGCACGCCATCACACTGCGTTCACAGAGCTTCCGCAAAGCTTGTGGCAGGGATGTCTGTCCCACTCTCGCGTGGTCGGTCGCAGCTGCATGGAGCGTATACGCACAGTCACTGCCCGCCCGAACAGACTCTGAGCAGAGTACTATCGGTGCCGCGGGGTTATTGTTCGCTTCACACACAAAGGTAGGGCAGGTGTCAGGTGGTACGCAGCTCACGCTTTATGTAACATTCGAGTTGAGACACGCAACGGGAGCTGCGAACTAGACCACTAGATCAAACATCACCCGTTGGGCACACCATACCCAATAATTCTGGACAAAAGCATTTTTGAACGGGAAATACAGTTTATAAACGAAATTTTTCATGTAAGGTAAGATTTCAGTATAAAAATCAATATACCCGCAGAACACCCGACGGCGGTCTTGCATTTTTTTGCTATTGACGTTTTTTGCTATCGTCAAAAACGTTCCTCATTGGTTTCTTATGGCAGTCTTAACTGCTCGATACGATCGATGGAAACACGTTAAAAGAAAGGTTTTGCTACACACCAGAAGAATGGACCATTACCTTGAATATTTCCATAAAAGTATCTTACAAATTTTCAATATTCTAAATTTTTGTACGAGAATGTTGGACATGAACGCTCCCAAAGATAACCAGTCAAAGGTGTAATAGTTTGCTAGTCCAATCACTTCTTCACCCTGTACTGGCCCGAGACCAGTTGCGCCGAAAAAAAAATAGGATTGTTATCTCAGTAAGCTCTGCATCAGATATAGTAAGGATAATAATACAGTAGAACCTCGTCATAACGGAACGAATTATAACGAAATAACGGATATAACGAAGGAGCGACGATTACCCTTGGAAGCTTGTTCAACATGGGCTATAACGGAGCTATACGGTTATAACCAAGTAATCTTCGAGCCCCTTCAGCTTCGTTATGACAAGGTTCAATGTAGTTGTAAATATTTGATCGCCTTATGTCCGTGATGACTTCGTTAGGTGCGGGCTCCGTCCGCTTTTATCTTTCCCTTTTATTTTCTTCTCGGAGGGCCCCAAGAAAGCGGGGAAATATAGGCGACATAATGTTACGGGGTGCTGAAGTTTCCTCCATTTTTTTCCTCTTGGCTCGCTGAGCTTTTAAGGCAGGAAACGGATGTTCTAAACCTCCATGAATATTGAACGAACACGTAGCAGCGCGGGTGGGGCTGACTTCGTACTTCGGAAGTTGTCGTTTTACTTGTGTACGCACTCGCCTGGAGTTCGAACGTCATTTGGCATTGGGTACGCGGCAGGGCCGAGGCAAATGCCCTGTAGTGACGCAGATCGATAACACGGCCCTGCGCGTTGGACCCTTCCCCACGAACGCTATATAGTGTACGCTTCGAGAGATACAAATCTGCATGAGTGCAGAGGTACGCATAATGACGAGGCGTGACGACAGCACTTCCTTACTCAGATCCGATGACGCCAAGGACCTTTCCCTGAAAATAAAAAAAAAGATATACGTGTTTGTCGACTTTAACGTCCTCACTTACACAGCTCACCAAAGGACATCGGCCGCTTCGGGACTTGTATAAGTACATAACGCTGCTCGAAAGGAGCGCGTAGAAAACAAAGCTTGCCACCCCTAAAATACCTGCCTTGAATACAGAGATCTCAAGCGGCATTCACTCAGCCCCACGGCAGGATCTCAGGCAGAGTTGACAGCGTGTGCCTCAATGCATCAGCAATTTTAGCCTTTTTCGTTCAGCCTCTCTTCTTTGAAGGCACTATATTCGACCCACAGCCACGGTGCGCCAACGCCTTTCGAGGGTCACAATGACGGCAAGAACGTGGGCTGGGCTCCGCCAGGAACAGTGCATCCGGTCTGCAGCACAGCGAGCCTTTCTCCGCCAAAGTTTTCTCTCTTATCGCTGTTACCCGTGGCGTGTGGCGGCCTCCCAGTGACAGCCGGAAGTTCGGCCCCGCTCGCCGCTAATACAGACGTATAGTCGAACAACAATCGTGCACCGTGTGGTCGTTTATTTGACGCCCCCTCTCCGAGACTATCCCCCTCAATGCACACACAGACACACACATATATACCCAGTCTGCCTCTGGCCCACTGACTGATCTGCGCTGGCGCCCCGTAATCACGATCATTTAGGAGGCCCTCCTAGTCAGCGGCGAGGCTGGCCGGCGTGCCGGGATGCAAGTGCATGCAACAGCGCTCTAAAGAAATAGTTTCTTCGGCTCTCGCTTTCGGACGCGCGCTTGCCGCCGCTCCCTATACGAGCTGACCCCCGTTGGAAACGCAAGGGAGTGCGCGGAGTGCTGGCTCCCTCATCAAGGCTGCTCCTGCTGCCCGCAATGTTCCGGGCCACATTCTCCATTGCTCCCCCCCCCCCCCCCCTCCTCCCTTCCACCTCTGCTCCTAATACACACACATATACTACACGCTTGCTGAAGTCAACCGCCGCTTTTCCCAAACCTGGACCACCCAGGTTGAACGCTTTTACGCACTAAGTTTCTGCAGCTTCTTCGCTTTTCTGTACAGCTGAAGGTGTGTGCGCGCGCCACGGGACCCCGCAACTCCGCGGAGCTCGCTGCCGCTGCGGTGTTCGTGCTAGCGCTGTCGGCGTCTGTGCTACGCCTCCGACAGCAGCGAACTTTGGAAGGCAGATACATAAAGCGGGATTGTTCCTTTTCCTTTCTTTTCTGGCATGAACGTGAGGGCGGGCTCTCGGCGCCTTTTAATTTGTACGTTGTGAGGCAAGTATTAGCAAGGAATGTCCCGAGGTCGAAGTTGGGAGGCTGTGGTGATCGGAAGGGGAGGCAATCTTGCGGGGCCATGAATTCCCTTTGAACGCACTGTGGGGGACCTGCAGGGAGGATGAAACACTAACGCGTGCTTTTTGTGGTATGTGTTTGAAACAAAGTAATGATCGTGTAGGCACTCGTTTTTTGCAAGTTAATCTGCACTAGGGTGATTTTGTGGAGGCTCCCTTCAATTACTTTGAATCGCTTTATATCCAGTCGGTCTTGGATCATCCAGGTTCTCAACTTGTGTCTCCGTCCTTTGAGCTAGTTTTATTTCTGCAATCATGTACCGACACGCCCAGCTCTCCACTCTACTGAATCAGGTTATCAACCGTTGATCAGTTATACTAGAGAAGGAACTGCGATCGTTCGATATCGTGCCGATATATAATTGCGGGTCAGTTAGGTACCTTTTGCCATTAAAAAAAAATTTCTTCTTTGTGAGTTCTTTTGCGCTATCATGTTTTTCTCCACCCAAGCACACATCGATAGCTTGTTTCAGTATCTTCTCGCTGGGGTCCTTTAGAAACTGAGGGGCAAGCATAGTAACTATTAATGCGCATTAACCATCAAAATAAGGCAAGGAACGAACTTGTCAGAAGATGGCGCATTATTTAGCGTTCACTAAGATAATCTCCGCCTCCTGTGTGTGCAAGTTTACTCCATTGCCAGTCACTTCTTCCACGGTAATTTTGTAGCCAGGACCCACTCAGCATGCGCCCTAATGGTATGCCCTGGATGTATGTAGTCACAAGAGGCGCATGCATACCTCGCGTAGTGGTAATTGCGGATCATCATGCGCGTTTTCTTATTGCCTATAGGGCAGAAAATTGACCAAGTTCATTGTGGAAAACTTCAAGCGCTTGGAAACAATGACACAGAATGGAACACTGCTCAAGAGAAAGCGCTGTGTCCCCTTCTATGTCATTGCTTGTTAGCGCTTGAACTATTATTGGCTCAAGCTCATGCATTAGCTATAACTAAAGAAAACTAATGCGGTTATACGATTACGACGACAGTATCGGCACGCCCTTAGTAACCGTGTTGGCACTGTGGTGATACGTTTAGGTACAGTACTGACACTGTTTAGATACTGTGCCGATACGTGTTGATGACGAAGCGGAGCCGCTGCGACTGCAGAATGTGGTGCATGTTCTTATTGTTTAACCAATGTAACTTTACTTGCCAAAGCTCCACTTCACTCAATCAGGCGCGCCGCAGTACAGGGTCGCTGATTTGTTTCTACCCGACTTCTTAACGCGCACCGTCGGACACAAGCACGGAGCGGCAAATACCCCTTCAAATTAGGTCCTCCAGCCAATGGCGTGGACTGATATTTTTCACGTAGCGATTAAATCGTGGTTTATCTTCTGTCACCCTAGCATGGCAGGGGATTAACCTAGCGTGACTCAAGACTGACCACGTATTAACCTCGGCGTTATGAAAATCGCTCGACGCCATTTGCGGGAGGGCCTCCTTTGAGGGGCGTTTGCCGCTTCGTTCTTGAGTTGTATACGCCTATGACTCTAAACAGAAAGGAGTAAAAAGGGTGCAAGCAGTCCTCTAACGCACTCCTTTTTATCAATGGGAGTGCCGCTTCGTTCTTGAGTTGTATGCGCCTATGACCCTATAAAACAGAAATGAGTGAAAGGGAGTAAGCTGTCTTCTAGCGCACTCTCCTTCGTTAAAGAGAGTGCGTTAGAGGACACCTTACTCCCTTTTTACAACAAAAGAGAGTGCGCTGGAGGACAGCTTACTCCCTTTCACTCATTTCTGTTTTATAGGGTCATAGGCGCATACAACTCAAGAACGAAGCGGCACTCCCTTTGATAAAAAGGAGTGCGTTAGAGGACTGCTTACACCCTTTTTACACTCATATACGCGCATTCGTGTTTAGAGTGTACAGCTAGCCCCAGTCGTACCTTAGCTTCTTGCAAAGCTGTGCACAGTTCGGTTAACCACGCTATTTCGCTCGTACCAGCAGCGGAAGCCACGACGTTTGGAGAAGAACGAGGTCCTCAAGTCAAAGGCGGAAAGAGAGAGAGAGAGCGGGCGCGTGCAGAGGAGGACGCGTGGCGCGAGGAACACAGGGCGTCCGTGTGCGGGGACACAAAGCGGGCTCGTTGATCGGCGGCCACGTCGTCCCGAGAGGAGGCGGACCGTTCCCACGCGCCGCACACAAAGGAACGACCGCTCGCACAATGCCGCCTCCGCAACGCTGCTGCCCCCGCGTCGCATCCACGGCGGCGACAAAGCGGCCGTGGTTGTACGCCTCCGCCACGCCACTCGGGAGGCAATTAAACGGGACGCCGAGACTGTGCTCGCTCGAATGAGCTCAGTCGAGCTTCGGAGAGGGCGGTGGGCATAAGCGTCAATGGCTCCGTCAGCTATTCGGGTTGAACTCACACGGGCACATCCGCTGGTGTATCATGGCAAATAGTCCCTCGTGGGGGCACAACAAAAGGTACAGGGAACTGGCGCTCCGGTCCAAGTGAAGACGCACATCTCCTTGGATATGGGAAGCGAAGTGTATGGCTGCCTGCTCTCGCGCGATGACGTACAAGTCAAGGATGAGTGAGGGCGTATTCGTTTTAATCTTTCCCGATCACCGTATTCATCTCCACCACCACTATATCAGCGTTTGTACCGTGTGCAGTTCTCTGGTCCATGCACAACCCAGAGTATACGGAATTGGTGCTTTGGCCGATGTTTATAAGTGCACATCTTTTAATAGTAGCATCTACTGATGTGATGACGCACAAATTAAGGTGCGTCTCTAATTCTTCGTCCTCCCGTCTTGGTGCACGAACATCGGTTGAGCTTGTAGCATTCCCTTATAAATATGGCTCACCAACTAGTCCATAGTGCCACCTTAAGAATATCACAACCGCGCCTCCTTGGTGTTGAGGCCCATAGATGTAGCGTGCGATCCTATTCTGCACGCTAAATTCAAAGGTACATCGGAAGTTCCTCGCTATATTCCTTTTTGTTGGCCCAAATAATACGGCCATTATTGCCAGTTCACTGTTATAAATTGCTCTATGAACAGCCGCATTTCCCATAGATGGCGCCATTTAGAAGCGATGCATGCGGTTTTGGTGGTAATGTGCGCATAGCGCTCATTACGCACTTAAAACGCAAAGTTGTGAATTAAGGAAAGCGTGAAAGCGCGCAAAATTGCATTCTGATGATTCTGATGAAACTAAGCGCTAAGATGCCTGTTATGGAAAAAATCAGCGCACTACCGTGCATATTACGCATGTATACTTGTGGCTGAAAGCATTTCGGGAGTATATCAAACTAGCGAGCCTTCGTAGTGTTCGGCGTGTCGGAAAGGGGGAACCTTTTTAGGACTTTTTAAACTCGGCTTTAAGCCATCACCGCGCAATAAAATGCGCATGCAGAACCTTTATACAATGTTCGAACAAACAACGCAACAAAACTGAAATGAAGGAACACCACATTGAAATTTAGGGCCAGCAATAGTCGGAGCAAAGAGCATCAGCTATTGCGCTCCGATTACACAGAGTCAAGGTAACAGGCAGGCGCGACAGCTCTAATGCGGAAGCGTAAGACGCCGCAGACGACTTTTTCAAGAGCAGCCGAAGAAAGAAACAGTGTAATTGGTTGCTTCTCCTTTCTCACACAACCCATGTTTAAAGAAGATGAAACGATTTCACAAGCGTGGCTTTACATTTCGTTTCTGAGGTCTCAATATCGATTGTATAGCTCCCGTTTCGTACCTCACTTTCGCCGAGATAAGAATCGAGGGGAGGGGGGGGGGGGGGCGGTCACTCCCAGGAGGAAGCCTAATTATAGGCGCCGTACGCAGGGAAGCATACACTTTTTATATACGAATTGAGCAGGCACAACTAAATGGCTTGCTGGTCTGCTACGTGTAAACGCCGACCAGCGCTCACGTTGATCACTAGTAGCGCACGTGAATATGCGAGAGAGAGAGAGAGAGAGAGAGAGAAGTGTAACCGATTAAATGGCTTACACGAGATGAGGAACAGACAGCCCCGGCGCAGTGTTGCTTGAGCGTGAAGTTTAACGCATGAAAATCGATGCCAACAGCCTACATACGTTTCAGGACAAATGCACGTGCTTTCCGACGGCAGGAAATGAGTTGATGGGGCCCGATAACGTCGCAACGATTTATGGCCGAACCTACGCGGCGCTTACGCTGTTGTGCTCGTGGAAATAAATGATAAAGGCAAGAAAAAAAAGGGGGCATTGATGGAGCGAACTTGTTTCTTCGAGGGAAAGTACTGTTATTGAGCTTGGACCTCGCGTACGTAACATGCTCCGACTTTGTAGGGTGAGATAAGATCAAACTGGTTTTGGCCTCGGCGTCGTGGCCTCCTAAACGAAATATGAAAACGGGGCGCAGCTTTCTCGATGTGTTTCTCGGCGCTTACTGATATACGTTGCAGTTTTGCAATATCGAACGCGGTATAGTCATATATCTTGCTAGCGAAGTATACCAGTATCGACGACAAGAGCACTTGGGAAATAAGTCAATTTTTTGTTTGAGCTGGCCGCTCGCTTTTCGTCAACTTTAGTCGCACCTTAGCAGTATAATAAATTCAAAGGAATAAGAAACAGCGAGTCGGTAGGAACATGCTTTGCACGTAGTCTATGTTGGCAGGACGATTAACTACAAGTTTATTTTTATTTTACATCCTGAATATAGACGCTGTTATTCATTGCTTTCAAAAGTATACAAGTCTGATATGAGATTCTTTTTGAATGAAGCAATCCACGTGGCACCCAACGTCTTAACATGTTGGCATATGCGTGTCTGTGTGCGTGCGCGCATGCCTGCGTGCGCCCACCGCTTAGCTGCTTGTATCTCGTTCACCATAGTTACAGCGAGATTGTGTACACAGCAGCCCCTTTTTGGAGACTTTTTTCAGAGAATTTTGTAACCCTGCCTCGTGCGAATTGTCGAACTGCAAACTAAAAAATTTTGCGCTCATTGAGCCGAAGGCAGAGCTTAGATTCTTTTTTTTTTCTCTCAAATAGTGATGCTCAAATATAGCCTCGAGTAAGCTTAGTTTCTCGAAAGCGGACACGAATCTCCGAGGGAGGAACGGTGTACGCCAAAGGCGTTACCTTTACCGCGTCTCTCGCTACTCCGTATAAGAAAAACGCCCCTCTCTCATCGCGGACGAAGAGCAAAGCGCTAGGTACGACGCAATGAGTCTTCCGCTGAACGTCTCTCTAAAAAGTGACATCTACATCGACTTCGTCGTTCTCTTGTTTGCCAAGTCGCTGCTCTTGATATCCCCCGCGTTATTTTTTTCTCCCCCAGTTTATTCTTTTTCTCTCGCATATAATACACTCACGCGGAGAATGCCTACGCCTGTATACTCAAAGCTAAGCACATTCCTTTCCCAAAACATTTTTGTTCCTTTTTTGTTTCGCATTTCTGGAACGTTTCACACGCGTACACACTCGAAAGACATTTCCTCTCCGACGCCTCGCCTCATCACGGGCTGCTGCCGCTGCATTCTGCGCTCGGCTCGGCCGCATACATTAATACGCGTAACCTACATTACGGGCGAGAAAGCGCGCACGTTTCGGAGTCCGCGCCATCGCGGGAGCGAAGCCGCGTGGCCGGCAAGCGGGCAGGCGGGGTGCTTCCTTCTCGTGACTAGGGAGTTAGCGGTTCGTTTGCACAGCGCTCGCTTTCTTTATTTTCTTTTTTTCGCACAGCGCGAGTGCTTTGTATACACGGATAGAGAACGGCGTGCTCCTCGGCGAAGCGAATCCGGAATTTCAAGAGTGCTTGGGAAAAAGAGAAAGACCTATGGCTTCGCTCTCTGAATTTGCGGGTCGCGTTCGTTGGGTTTCGCAGCTGGCTTGGGCCGCTGCGCTTGTGGGGCGCCGTGTTGAAACTGCCTTGGCTAGAAACTGCGTACAAAACAAGTTCGCTGTGGGGGAAGGGTGTCCGCTGCAAGGCAGATAAATGTACACAACGGGTCTATACAGTATTCCTTGTTTCTTCTGCCTCATCTCATACTCCTCCATCCCCCTCCCTCCTTGCCACTGCCGTTCCAGGCACACATTTCAAGACGTAGTTACAAGAGTCAAATTCATAACCGAAATCTTAGTTTCTTCCTTCTCCACTCACTCTCAATCAATCGATCGATCAATCAATCAATCAATCAATCAATCAATCAATCAAGCGATCAACTGATTGCGTCTATTATGGTTCAATTTTTACCATATTTAGGCGTTCCCTACGACTACGACAGCAAGCTGTGCTTTTGAATACAGACGTTAAATGCCAAGGCTATACAGCGCGCTTTCCACGCGGAGAGTTTCATTCGGCGATAAATGGTTGAGACAACCGAATGTCGAAGATTCGGAGCAAAACTGCAGTTTCGCATTCATCATCAACCAGATCAGTTGACGAGCGGAGCGAGCAAACCAGCTAGTCGAGTGAAGAAGCCAACAAGGTCACCCTGCCGCGTCCTCGCCTTCTTGCGCGCCGACGCCCCCAGTAGAAAGCGGACTGTGCTCGCAAACGCACACCTGTCGCCGCACGCACCACGCTCGGAGTCTGCGTCGGCGCGCCACTTTCAGCGGCCGCTGGTGCACACGCAGCCCGCCCGCGACACGCAACTTCCCACGGTGGCAGCGGCCTCTCGTTTCCCTGCCTCTGCCGTTCTGTGAAGCCTCTCCCGGCACTTACGCGCAGCGTTGTTCTTCGCTGCCGTGTCACCATGCCTCGAGATTGTCTTGACGGCACGCTACCTAAGAAAAGTATTCGTTGAAAGAAATTACCACCGCGGAGATCAAAGAAACATCGAATTTCCGCGCGGGCTCGCCACCGACCCCGTCTTCCTATGATGTTACTTATGAATGTGGCAGTTAAGCGTAGAGCCACCAATGATATTCGCCGCGTCTCTGAGAGTCGGTCACTGAACGAACACGCAGAACAGAAATGGCTGGCTCAAACGAAAACGTTCGACAGTATAGTCTATCTGGTTGGGAATTCAAGTTTACGTGAGAAATGAAATGAACGTTCACAAACTTCTTGTACGAAAACACGACGTTTCTAAACCTACACGATTTCTTCATTAAGGTGTGAATGCAGGCGAGCTGAAGCTTGGTTTTTATAGTCCACCATCGGGGTCACACGTTCATTTCATTTCTCATTTAAAGAAAGGATTAGGCGTCGAACGGATGCTCAAACGACCCAGTGGCACCATCGTGGCTCGCCTGTCTCTTGCATCCGACGGTTTCGGCTGGGCGGGCGTCAACTTCCTGGTCCTGACGCCGTTGTCTCAACGTCTCGGCACCGCCTGCTCGCGCGTCAGCATCCTCTCGCTGTTAACGCCCTCGCTACGCTGGCACGGGCCGCAACTTCGGATCTTCGCGTAGTCGTCGACAGGGCTCGCGTTCGTGGAGACGTTCGCAATGCTCATTCCAGTACTGCTTCTGACGACCCAGCTTCTCTGCCACTCATGCAACTGTAGCCTTCTAAACAGAAATGAGTAAAGAGGGGGCAATCTCTCCTCTATCACACCCCCTTTCATAAAAGGAAGTGCGCTAGAGGGCAGCTTACTTCCTTTTTACTCACATATGAAGAAGATTAAGAAGGAACGCCCGGTGAAACGGAGCGGCGAAAGACTGACTTTGCAATTCAACTGAGCAAGTTCCACTCGGCCAGCTGCAGCTATCGCGTCGCTTCAGGTTTAACCAGAGCTAAACCACCGCAAATTTTTCACACCAACACTTTGAAGACTCCGTCAATTAAAAAAAAAGGTCATTTCGGATAGTAAAACGTCATGAAACTGTATTTCGTCCAAATTTTGCTCCTCAGGCTCGCCGAAAAGTGAAAATTCCCCTGGGAACATACTTGACAGTTTAGTAAGCGACCGCGCAAAGACTTGAGGGCGCTCGCTTATTTTTTATGATAACTAGATGCATTCAGCTTCTTGTATCCGTAGTCGTCGTTTGGCTATAGATGCACTTTTAATTTTTTCTTATTTTATTTTCTGGTGGACTAATATTATACACAGTAGTCGAAAAATTAAGGGAAATAGAGGGGGGGGGGGAGGGAGTTCGCACATATGGATCTTCTCACTAGCTAGCCCCCGGCTACATAGAATGCTGCGTTTTCATGTGCCGCCGCTTACTAAGATGTCCTTCCTGTTACAAAACAATGATTGCTCCAGGAACTACAATAGCTTTTCGTCGAACTTTTTGCGTCGCACGAGCATAAATAGGGTGAATGTGGGAATGTACCACTGAATAATTTGGTAATGTCCTGTACTCGTCGACATCCATGCTACTCTCAGTTAAGCACAGCTCAGGCAGTGAAGTGTGGCAGCAGTTCTGATGTATCAGGTCTTGGCTACAGTGGCATTCTGATCGAATCGAAATGGCTTGACAGCAGCGGGATTTAAAGCCGAAAGTCAAGCCAAGTCGTTTATTCATACCATAGATGTAAAGCAGCTAGTCGGGCAGTACGAGCCTGAATAGTGTAAGACAACTGACTAACCAGTTTCGACTGTCTACAGTTAGTGAACGTGCATCCGAATTCCGTTGCAGGACGTTTCCATTTCACCCCGTTAGTTAAGCCACCATTCTGAACGAGGATCGAAGGCCCTGTCTGAGGCATGTCAGCAAAGAGACTGATAAGCACCGCCTGTTGTAGCCTGGGGCATACAATGAAGCAGCGCCGCAGTTACGGATTGGGTCATAATAATAATAATAATTGGTTTTTGGGGGAAAGGAAATGGCGCAGTATCTGTCTCATATATCTTTGGACACCTGAACCGCGCCGTAAGGGAAGGGTAAAGGAGGGAGTGAAAGAAGAAAGGAAGAGAGAGGTAGGGAAGGGTAAAGGAGGGAGTGAAAGAAGAAAGGAAGAGAGAGGTGCCGTAGTGGAGGGCTCCGGAATAATTTCGACCACCTGGGGATCTTTAACGTGCACTGACATCGCACAGCACACGGGCGCCTTAGCGTTTTTCCTCCATAAAAACGCAGCCGCCGCGGTCGGGTTCGAACCCGGGAACTCCGGATCAGAGGTCGAGCGCCCTAACCACTGAGCCACCGCGGCGGGGCACGGATTGGGTCGCAAATTTTGTTTTTCGGACAGGGTAACAAAAAAAAGGGGGGGGGGGGGGGCTATAGGTTTCTTGCTGTTCTCCACATCAGCGTTTCCTAGAGCGTTTCTTTTCCTTGAGGAACTTAAAGCCCCGGACATTAGGACGTCGGCTACTGGCTACGAGGCCTCCGGCACCAACTTTCGCCAGCGGGCAAAGTGACGCTATTGTACAATAGCGCCTGGACCTTCTTCCTTGAGGCTCTCACCTTCCACCGCACTGCACTCAATAACTCCGGGACGCGACGGCCTCTGACGCAACGCAAGAAACGCCCCGCGTGTCGCGCTCCACTGCCCAAATTGCGGCCGTCACAACGTATAGGACACGCCGCTTTCTCCGGTCGGCCGACGGAAGGCAGCGCCGAAGAAGACCCCGCTTAACAAGGCGGCCCCGCGAAACGCGTTGGTTCAGCTGTCGCGGGCTACTTCACTTACGCGGGCAGAACAAAAGCAAAAAAAAAAATGAGTAGAAAGTGGTCTCAGACATGCTGGGTGGAAATGCTATAGGAAAAAAAAAAAGAAGTCTGCGGCGATGGCGACGGCTGGTGTGTATGTACGTGTCTATCTGCCCGGTCGACGTCCACCTGGGTACGGAACGAAGCCAAGTCATTAAAGGAGAGGAGCTCTTTAAATGCGTCTCCGGCGGCGTCCGCTCCGCCGTGAGGCGGTGCCTGCTTCTGTTGTTACTGGTGCTGCGCTGGAGCGTCTTTTAGCTTATATTTTGACATTTGCAGCACTTTTTTTGTTCTTCTTCCTCATTCGTTGCAACGAGAGAAAGGTACTTTTGATTACGGGATAAGAGACAGGAAGCACGCCGGATAAAGAGAGTTTTTTTTTGTTATTACTACTTACTCTTCTTCCCAAGTCTAAGCGAAGAAAGAGGGGTGCGCTTGAACGCGGAATAAGAGGCAGGAAGGACGGTGGGAAAAGTGAATTGTACTCTCTCGCTGCACTTACCGCTTCTTTATTTCGGTTTCTTGTCTTGTTTTCGAAGCGGCTACACAGATATCCTCTTTTATTTCTTTTTTGGTCATGAAAGAGGTCGAAGCCCTCTCCTTAATGCGGTGTCTCGGCGGCATAATATCAAACGACGGTCATTTTTCAAGCGCGGGAAGCCTTAACAAGATGCTCGCGGCCTAATTTATAAGGCCACGTCTGGCGACCAGCGTCTTTTGAATGCATATACTCTAGTATATAAAATGTGTTTAAAATCTAAAGAGCAATAAAGACAAAATCTGTAGATTCGGGACAATGAAGCATTGAAATAACTCTGTCCGAAAAACCTGTTGATGCTTTGAAGCGTGGGCTGAGCAGCCGAGGATAGAAACGTCAACGCAGCATTTTTTCGTTCCTTTCCAGCTACTCAGGGGCCATGGCCGACACAGTTCGAGGCCCCCGGACAAGTCGAAGAACGAACGCGACAAAGGCGGTGGCGGTCATCGTGCGAATGTAAGGATGTGCTGACAGGCCTCGACCCTTGCATGCTCACTAATCTTAGCGTGAAATTGTTCAAGTGAGAAATGGAGTTTGACGTCTGTCGAGTCGTCGTGTCCCAGCAGCTACCGCATAGCATGGTTACTGACGAAGCCACAGGTAATGTTAGGGCTGGAGGCTGCATTGGCGCGGAGCTCCACTGTACGGGGTAGCCAGTTCGACAGAGGGACAGCGGACGAATTGCTCACCCGTTGCAGGAATCGTGTGAGCAACTGTGACATGCTCGTGATATTGATGGAAACTGATGTAAGCACCGAAGGGCCGCTAAAAGGGCCGTCAGACTTGAGATTTTATCGAGTGATACATTATATTCCCTGTCAATCGCTACAAATAAATATATACTTTTGTTACAACTCATTTTCTTAATTTACGCTGTCTGGACTTCTTTGCCTTTCCGATACATCAAAGTGCGCTGTTATGCTTTGTGCGCTGCTGGCTCAAAGAATAGGATGGTCATGAACACTATCGACAGCTCTTTGCATAGTTTCGTGCAACTTGGCAGGAAAGTACCACTGAGAAATGAAGCTTATCTTCATAGGCTATCACAATAAATCAGTAATTTTCGTCGGAGTGAACTACGGTCCGGTGTAGCCCTTCAGCGCGCAGCACGCTTGTAAGCTTTTTTTTTTTTTTGAGATCCCCTTCCTCCCTTCCTTTCTAAATAAGTATTCATCATCTTCATGGGCTGCAGTGTTATGAATTTTCCCATTTAATCTTTTTTTTTTGTTTTGTTCTTTAACCAACACAGGGTACTGCGAAAGTTACAACAGAGTCAACAGAGGTCCAATGTGACGCAACTTCAAACCCAGAATCTGTAAGTGACTCCAACACTGATTTCAGCATGGTAATGATTATTTTCGCTCGGCAGGTACAATGCATACCGCGTTCGACGAAGTAGAAAAGACACGCAGATGGGTACCGGTAATTTACGATGTCGAAAATCGGAATTTCGATGTGAGCTTTGCAACTGAATGCTAAAATTGGGAGTCTTATTAGATGATCACAAATGACATCCCAGATTAGTAAGTAGTGCAAAATATAGGCTGCAAGATGAAGCACTGTTTGTTTGTTTATTTTTTGCACTCGGAATTAGTAAGCCTGTCTTACGTCCGCATTCTTTTTACGTAAATGTAAACCTCCAGTTTAAAAACCGCTCGCTTTCGTACATCCTTCGGTGGAGAGCACTCTTTTTCGTAGCTCATTTTTCTTTACTTAGTATAGTTATGGGTCCGCGCATTCCTACGTCATTGTTTGCAAGTCTACCTCCTCGTTTTCAGCCAAATTATGTGCCAGGTCGGTGCGTTTTAGAGTTAGTTCAGATTTCTTTCGCAGACACGCTATTTACAAGAGTGAATATAAAACCGCCACAAATTCTTATTTCGTCATGCAGAGGCGACAGCTTGACAATATTGCCTTGAAATTTTGGGCTAAAACCTGTGGTTCCAATTCTCGCTCCTTGTTTTACAGAGTCTCTATCTTCAGGATGAAGTGCTCTCAAAAGTTTCAGGGGCCGAATGCGACACGACGAGGCGGGTCCATGAAGAAAACGTAAGCACCCTTAGGAAGTCTTGCTCTGAGCTTCTCTTCCAAGTGATTAAACTCAAAATGCGAGGTTATTGACCTTAAATCGAAAATTTCATACGTACCAGCTGCTCGCGAAACATTCCCTTACTACCCGCGAAATGTGTATTGGTTGCACGTTTAGGACACGCAGTCTCTTTTGCGAAGCATTTATTGCGACGCACTAATTTGGCAAAGCCACCTTCAAAAGCGCAAGACAAATGTGTTCAGACAGACGTCAAAATTTGCAGATGCAGTAAACGGTTATTTTTTTAGCCTAACCGGAGCTTTTGCACATATGATCATCGCTCTGTGTACGGGATTTTTGCCGACCAGCTATAAAATATTTGGTTTAAATAGACTGTACACCTACTGTTACGTTGACTCATGTTGGAAACACGGTTAAGGTTTACCCGGGTCCACTTCTGTCCAGATGTGCGCGCAAGTGCGCTTTATTATTATATTTTTTCACTGCGCGCTTTCAGTTGCTGCTTCAGCAAGAGCTCAAGGAGAAATGCGACTTGCTCTCTAAACTTGAGGTAAGTGAAGCCAACAGTCCAATTTCGTTTGCTGGCAAAAATAAGAACCACTTAATAAAATAAAATATAATCCATTAGAATCGAGCAGCTTACGTGTGGAAGCAAGGGCGGGGAGGGGATGTAGAGAGAGCAAATTTTATTCTTTTAGATCTTTGTCGGGGGCTTTTAGTAGTGGCGAGTGAACTCAGGCTCTGAAGCTGAAGAAATGGTAATGGTGACGGTAACGGTAACAGCAAGGCTGACCTTTGCCAAGTCAGCAAGAAACAAATCTTGCGGAAACACTACACGATTTTCTTTTCATTATTCAAAACATCGCAGTGACACGATATGCACTTATGTACAAGGAAAGGAACGCCGACCAAAGGTAGTTGTCAATACGAAGACGTTTCGGCTTCCGTACGGAAGCATCAGTCATCGCAAGAGAAAAGATTTGTCTGACACGTCGATAGCTGGAATCCCTGATAATTCAAACAACAGAAAGAACCGCTAACCACCACGCAGGCAATCTACCGCCTACGTACGCAAGATGCATGGGGCGATTACTGTGACGCACTTGAGCTTTGTGCTTTGGGCTTTCCGCCGAGTGATCAAGGCTTCCGTATGGAAGCCGAAACTTCTTCGTATTGACAACTACCTTTGGTCGGCGTTCCTTTCTTTATACACGAATCTTTTACCCGACCAGACGAGTTTTCGTCAAACTTTAGATTTCGATGTGCAGTTATCCAATGTGATACGCCAGAAAATGCTTCCTGCCTGTTTCCTTTCCCCTTCTCCGCCATTCCAATCTTCGTTAGCCTCTCCTATACTTTCCTAGCGCGTATAGTTGACAACGAACAGGAAGTGGCCGTTGCGTGGCCAGTATCATAATCGGGCCCGCACAGGGTCAATCTCGTGTAAACATTCTACGCGGACACACCCTCACTGGAAACCTGGGTCGCAGCCACCCAGAGACCAAACCGGCCGCCCGCCTCGCTAACCCTATCTCTCGTCATCGAGCCCGCTATCTTCGCCACGAGCTACGCCGCTGGCGGTCGCTCAGACGTTCCAACGTGGGAGGATAATTGCGCAATAAGTTGCGCCGTCGCGACAGCGAGCAGAGCGGCGGAAATTACGCGCCCGCCGCGGTGCCGCCAGCCGCGCGCGCGGAAGCCTGCGTGTGTGTGTGTGATATTGTAATTAATGACCGCAGGAGGAACTGGACCATCGCGACGACGCGACCGCGCTGGAGCCACTGGACCGGACGACGCCCCTGCCGCTCAACCACCGTCCGCAGGTGCGTGCCCCGTATATACGGTACCGCCTCAGCCCCCTTTTCTTCGTTATGGGTCAAGCTGTGACTCGCAGGGGTACAAAAATTAACATTCCTGTATGTTCGCAAACCTGTATGTCCTGATAAAAGGGGTCTGTAGACTGTCCGTAGACTTCTTATAGACTCTGTTGCCTTCCTGTAGATATTTCCTTTTGCCTATTCGCATAGTCAACATCAGCACAGTTGATGTTGAAAATTGATTGATTGATTGATTGATTGAATGGTTGGTTGGTTGATTGATTTATGGGGGTTTAACGCCCCAAAGCGACTCAGGCAATGAGGGATGCCGTAGTGAAAGGATCCGGAAATTTCGTCCACCTGGGGTTCTTTAACGTGCACTGACATAGCACAGTACACGGGCCTCTAGAATTCCGCCTCCATCGAAATTCGACCGCCGCGGTCGGGATCGAACCTGCGTCTTTCGGGCCAGCAGCCGAGCGCCATAACCACTCAGCCACCGCGGCGGCACTTGATTGATTGATTGATTGATTGATTGATTGATTGATTGATTGATTGATTGATTGATTGATTGATTGATTGATTGATTGATTGATTGATTGATTTAGACTGTCTATAGACAAAAGTCGACTAAATGTGTATGGCTATAAATCTATAGATCGGCTATACTGTATGTAAGGTTTGTATTGTTTATAGACTCGTGTGACCCTTTCATGATATATTTTGGAGTCTTGTGGTGAAGCTGCGTGTTCAAGCATTTCTCTATCTGCTTGCGTTGTAGAGCCACCATCAACGCCTTGATGCGGTGCTGACGCGTTGGCTGCCAATGTACTGTAGGCCGTTTTTAGGCTACGCCACTTTGTGCGGATTTGAGCTCTATCCACAATAATGCATTATAAAAAAAAAGAAAACCGTAGGCTCTCGGAGGGCACGCGCTCGCATTTAGGGGATAACACCTGAATAAAGGTACTGCATACTAGACGCCAAAGTAAGGAAAGACAGACAAAGTGTAACTTGCGTGATCGTTTATAAGTGGTGATCCCACAGAGCGTAGCCTAAAAAGAAAAAGAATGTAGTCGTGGTGAGGCATGCTGAGTAAATAAATTGCATGCGCAGAATACGGCATCCTCCAGTGTCAGATGCAACTGCAACACTTGGTTCGTTCACGTGACCCTTCTCACATAAAGATCAGTAGGGCAGGGACACTTGTTTGGATTCAAGTACGAAGCAGGCGCTTACCACTAAGTTGGCGTACGCTTTAAGTTTTTCTTGGAGGACTGGACCGCTCGACGCTTTGCTCCGGGAGGATGTGAAACTGGTTATGTTGATCTCGAGCAAAACTGATAACGGCTACGCTCGCATAAAATGAACCCGCACCCATTTTTCCTACATCTCGGACAACTTTATTTGCTACTATTTTATTTTAATGCAGTCACTCACTATAGCATGTCATGAATCACTATACGAAGACCGTGAAGCCCGCCTTGATAGAATGTCCGCGTGTGGCTTTAGATATAGACAGTCCGTGTTGTCTCCACGATCGTAATGCATTTGATCTGAGCATATCTTTCTTGAATCGCGCACTCGTGTGTAGACATTCGCTTTGCCGCGGCGGGAAGCCTCCTGGGAGGACCATTATTTTGGGTACGAAGTTGTTGGCGACCAGGCATGCTTGGACATTGTTCCTGCTGGGTGACTAACGATTCGACGATGCGCCGTTCGCGTGACTCGGCGTCTTCCCCGAAGCCTCTCGATGCAGTCGTGAGCCGACCTCCCAGCATTCGGGTTCGTGCACAAAAAAAAAAAAGAATTGGTTTGAAATACAGACCAGAACGATGTGCATAGATAGAAAAAAAGAAAATCGGGTCGGTACAGATGGCTGGGATCTCTTTTTTCTTGTTCGTACAGTCGTACAATCGTACAATCGTATTGTACTGGTGATGAGTAATTGCTGTCGTTGTTTCTCTGTACGGTGGCATCTTCAGGCGGCTAAAATTTTGCACGTAACTTCGCGAGGTATTGTGTAAGGATTCATTCATTCATTTGTCTGTTCGTTTTTCGGCTCTTTTCATCAATGACAGTTGTTGCCTGTGACGTTTGTGTTGATATTCTGGAAGCATTGCAGTTCAGTGGCTCTAGCATGACAGGCGTACACACCAGTCTAAAAGGGCGAAGTAACGATTCGGGAAGAGAGAGAGAGAAGAAATTAAATAAAGAGATTTTACCCAGGTTAGCTACCCTGCAAATAATGATGAGGTGATAGATGGAGCGAACGACAAGAAAGAAAGAAACTCAGTTCAGTTCGTGGTATATAATATATATATCACCTTGTCCTTTCTTGTTCGGTTCTTTGTTGTCTTTTTGGTCTGTAAGGACAAACAGCACCCACAGTTCGTCTGCAGTCTGGCGTTAAAACCATGGCTTTTAAATAATTTGAGTGCCTCTATGTCTTTCCTTGTTTAATCGGGAAAATAATCCTGGAAAAACACTGCACCTGAAATCGTTGATTTTCGTGCCAGAACATCCTTCAGGTCAGTACACGTCAAATTGAGACACTGGTTTTGAATGACTCGGATACCCAGCATTTCCACCAACAAGGTTGCTGGCAAGAAGCTTGAACAAAAACACTGTTCTTCGAATGAGCGCTAAATGTTTCAAGTATATTTTTACTCTAGTCATACTGAGCAATGTAGCTGATACATTTTTCGAGCTTTCGTGACACCGGTGAATACCTTTGGGCAGCCAGAATAAAGTATTCCAAATTAACTCCATACTTTTCGGTAATGAAAACGTGTTTTTCTGCCATAGAAAGTGCGACTTAAAAAGCAGCCTGGCTCTTCGGTGTTACTGTAAGAACGAAGGCCTGGTGGGATTATCCTCATTGTCCATTTAACTTAGTTACAAACTTAAGTGTAACAAAGTTCTCCTTAAGCAGAATTCGTTGTAACGTGTGTACACTCTCTGTTGCGTGCAGCAGCGGGAGGAGCTGCGCGTGACGCAGGAGGCCCTGAGCAGTCTGCGCCAGTGCTTCCGGCTGGACGACCCGTACCAGCACACGCTGGACACCATCGAACAGTCGCTGTGCACGCTTCTGGAGCGCGTCACCTGCATGGAGAAGATGGCCGCCGCCGCTGGCTGCTCCTCCACGGTACGCGAAAGCGAATCGATCGTTCACGTGACGTCTCTGTCGATTGAGCTACACCTGATGACATCACTGTGCGTTCTGTAGTGCTGTAGTATGGATTTCTTCACACACTCAATCAGCGTGTGCTCCGATAGGGCACGGCGCGCTAGCGTAGTTGAGCGCGTAATCTATTGATGCAGTCGATCCTGAACATATTAAAGCGCATATACCAAAATATTGCTTATATAAAAAAGTCACAATACCTCTTTGAAAAGCACATGCAAATATTTATCACCGTTCTTATCTTTTTTCGGACCTCGATTCATGGTAGAATTCCATACATCTCGAACGACGCGCCGTTCACCTGAAAGTGGGCTTCTCCTGAAGGTTTCCGTAATCATTTGTAGCGTATGGGGCCATGTAAGTTACATGGCCTTGGACACCAGTTGGCAAAGAAAGCTAGCCGCGCGAAGACTCTATAAAAATGTGCGACGAGAAGAACTTGGGGGGCACAGGGTATGGGTGCCGGTACCCTTCGGTCTGGCGTACTCATTTTTCACGTGGCATTGCTGTCAGGCAAAGAAGCCAGCTTGCGGTACATTGCTTGTATTGCAGCGAAGCCAACCAAACTGACTGAACGCTGCCGGCGGCTTTCGCCCGGCCTGGTTCGCTGCTGAATGCCTCGGAGAAACAACGGGTAGATTAATTCTAATGAGATATTACCCTATATGTTGTGTACTTGCAATAGGATTAAACCTGTGATTACAGGCGATGCGCTGATAGTTCTAAGTCACATCCCGCTCCGTCTTCGGCACGAAGTAGGTTATAGGCCTCGCCACACCCACCGAGCGGCGCTCTATAAGTGCGCCAGCCGACGGCACGCTGCTACGGTAAGCACGCCGTCAGCGTATGTGCCCCACGTTCCTGCTACTCTGTTACACATTCACGAACGCTCTATTGCTATGTTTCATATTTCGAACTATCAACGTATTGAACTATTTCTCGATCTCCTTCGTGTTCTATTTATCCGGAGTCAACTGTAATGGCAAAATTCTGTCGCTAAGACAGGGTCTGCCCCTAAATACACCAGAAACGCCTGTTTATAGACGTTAGATATCACTGCGACCGTTTTTTTTTTTTACTGTGTGGCAGCAATGCGTAGAGAGCAAGCATTTTCTGAACACTACGCCATGAAACAGTTGGATTTCTCCGTTGCTTGGGGCCGTTCGATATCGTTGAGCGGTGCGCGCGCTGTGCAGGTCCCGCAAAGAACTACAACGCACATCAATCGATTCGTGGCTACATGCGTAGCCTGTTAAACAGTTAAGGCGGCCGCATTTCAATGGATGCGGGATGCAAAAGACTTCTGGTTGGTGTGCGATGTGAGTGCGCGTTAAAGAACACCTGTTGATTAAAATTGGAGACCTTCACTCCATGACGTCTCTCATTGCTCATGTGCATGCTTTGAACTTCAAACCTAGATGCCAAAGCCAGTTAGCTTTTCAGAACAGGCACGAACTTTCGAATATGACGTTTAACCAAGTACCTGTTACTTTCAAGGGCCAACTAAGACATATGTTGAGCCCTCTTCCTTCGTCCTGTAGAGTTTGGCTTGATTTTCTTACTGACTTTGCTGGAGCAACATTGGCGTGTAACTGGTTCTAGCCCTCACTTTGCTTATTTTTTCCTTTCCTTTCCTTACAGGGATCTTTGAGGGACGGTGCCGCACGCCGGCTCAACTTCGACTCGACGGGTGACCCCCGGCGGCTACCAATCACAACGTTAGAAGGTTCTTAGAAGTCTATGCATGTCTTCCTGCTATGCGCGCCCCCTGTGGGACGCACCGAGTACCGTCATGCGTCAGCATGCGTTGGGTGCACATACTGCCTGCACGAGTTAGCAGCATGGCAATAATAGAACGAATTTCGGCACACGCACTACGTGCCACGTTTGGCCGCATGCATTCCGCACCTCAAAAAAAAAAAAAGTGCCTGCTTGTTTCGACGCAGGCATGCGAAGTTTTCTGAGAAAGTGTTAACGTTATACCAGAAAGATATTTCCACTCCTGTGAGTGGCAAGAGTAGACACTAGCATGCATTCTGAGGCCTTGCGTCTGACAGAGGTAGTTGAATTATAGCAGCCCTGCTTGTGCGTACACTTGCTCAGTTTTTCTGCTTTAAGAGTAAATAAAGCTGATCACATGAATTGAAACCGATTAATGTTCTTTTTTTTGGCGAAGAAGTAGTATTCCGAAAAAAAGCAATGTAGCATGTTGTAGCTGTTTGTGCGCCTGTTTTGAGCCGGTCCATGTACAGTCATCAGCGCGTCTGTCTAGAGTGCTCGAACGACGCAGTGTAGAGCAACAGAAGGGAAATTTTGTAAGCAGATGCACAGTTGTAGAGACGATGCTTGCGCTGGAGCGAAGCAGCATAGGCACACAATTTACCCTTGCAATTGGACGCATGCTATGAACTTCTTAGTTGCGCACTTAAAAGAAATTGGACATCTCGACAAGCTCTAATTTCATCTAGTATGTTGATCTCGTGCATTTTTCTCGGAGAACTTTGTTAGGCCATTTATCAGACTTTGGACCTCGCCATTTCATGTTACATCGTTTCTCGTCGATGCCGCTTAGTAGGCACTTCATGGCCGCATTTTATGCTTTGCCCCCCCCCCCTTTTTTTTCTTACTCTAATTTGATCTTTTGCACACTCCTCTCTTTCCGTGTTTACCTCCCAAATTCCCTTCCCCACGCAGAGTAGCATGCCAGCGATTTTTAAACGGCGGCTAAATTCTCTGCTTTTTCATTAAAGGGTTTCTCTCTCTGTCTCTCACTGTATCGCTAACAGATGAGCTGAGTCAAGATTTCAGTTTGTTCCGCAGCACATCAGTCCAGTGCTCCAGACAGTCATGCTGACGACTGTACCCGCAGAAATGTTGTAGATGCGCCTATGAGTTGAGGGAAGAATTTAGGAGGCGCGACATTTAGGATACCGATAACCGGATATCCTATAGACTACAAAAGTTTACAGGGTGCGGGTGGTGGAGAAAAAAAAATTATTTCGAAGGTGTGCAGGAACGAGCATGCTACTTCAGCTGGTAACCTTACCAGACGACTGGGTCGCGAGGGTGTGCAATAGTTTTTTTCCCCCATTACACGGACCACGTAAGCTTTTGTGGCTGATAGTTCCTTGCCCTACAAGCGCCACTGTTTCATTTTTTTCCCTCCTTGCTGACGCGTACCGTGTCGTGATCGTTGACGGATCGTCGCCCCTGTCTTTCGTTATCACGCATGCGCAGAGTATCCCGGCTACCGCATCGAGTCTCCAGCATCCCTCGGCCACTGCTCCCAACCGGCGAGCACCAAGGTGATCTACTACACCGAGCGGTCGGTCACTCCGTTCCTGTCGTCCATACCCAAAAGGCAAGTATCCGCGCCATGCTGCTGTGCCTCATTAATTGCAATAATTACGTCGTCTGAATTCCACTCCATCCGGTAGTTCTCGCCTGAACTGTATGGGGTCCCTGTGTTGAGTAAATTGATTCATTCTCTCCCTTAGCTCGTAGATAAACGCAAGGTTTAGGGAAGCACCAGGAGACCGATATCTACAGGTGTGCAAACAACAATAACAGAACCAATAAAACTATGACACTAGCTGATAAAATTAGTGGTCATCAGTAGAGTGCACTGGAATTCAAAAAGAACAAAAATAAAGTGGTGGAGGTTTGCAACATGCCTCATTTCTAGTTTTGTCGCCATGTTGGCCGAAGTTGTTTGCCGCATTGAAGTAGAACGATCACTAACAAAATGGCCTGGAAGAGTTGGTTGTCAACTCTAAAGAAATTCCAGAAATTAGGTTCTGAACATTATTTTTTTCATTTGTAGTAAGTGTTCAAAGGAACAACCTAGTTTTGTAGCAGTTGTTTCCCTATTCATTTTTTATCGGCTGCACTGATAACGGAATCGGGGGTGACATATCTTGCTAGGCGTTACAAGCGATAGCAACCAGCGTGGTATAAGGAGGAAAAAAAATGACTTGAAAGATAAATCTTTAGAAAATTTTATCATAGCATCATCATCATCGCCGTCGTCATCGTCACTGTCGTATTCGTCTTCATCAGCCGAGTGGAGTCCTCCGCAAGATAAAGGTCTCTTCCAATGACCACCAATTATTCATGCGTTGCGCTAGCCACCGCCACGTTATGTCGCAGCAAATTTTGCAGTTTCCTCACTCCGTCTGGCTCATGGCCGCCTGGACCACGTTTAGCTTCCATTGGCATCCACTGGACGACTAACAAACCATCGGTTGTAAAGTTGTGCGCATTACATGATCTGCCCACGTGGATTTTCGTATTTAAATGTCAACTAGCCTATCCTCAACGTGCCTTCGGCACTGCTGCAAGCGATGGAAAGGAAAGCAATAGTTTAGCATCTAGAGACAAAATGAAAGCACCATGGATCAGAGAACATCGTTCTTTATTCTTTCTTTCTCTTTCTTTCTCTTTCTTTGTCTTATTGTTACATGTTCTTTTCTATCCGCCCCTGAGCTGTTTTTAGTCAGACTTCCAGCCTAGAAACTGCATCCCTGCTTTTGTGCCTTAAGGAAGTTTTGCTTAGGTTCATAGCATCATCGTCGTACCACATTGTAAATCTCATGGCCACCTGGTGCCGTAGAGCAATGTTGGCCAGTTCAACCTCAATCGTAGGGAACATGTGGGCATAGGAGTGGGGGCTTCGAGGATGTGACGTCTTAATCACATGATACAAACGTGGTCTGCAAGTGAGTGTTGTCCTGTGGTACAGGGGGTCTGCAACTGAGTGCGCTCATGAAACGAGGTTGTCCTGTGGTACAGATATATCGCTGTTAATTCGTTGTGAAAACTGAGTTTGATATTTTTCTACGGCTAGTGACTAAGTCTTTCCCCTGCGTCTTGCTCTCTCTGCCTTTCTCACTGCCATCAGGCTCAGCGACATCCGACTTCGAGACTTCAAAGTAGTGTTTGACCGTCCCGGCCAGTACAGGTTTCACTTCAAAACACTCGATCCCGAGTTTGGAATGGTCAAAGAGGAGGTGAGTGCAAAAGCCTCCACCAGGAAATGTATAGGGATTCTGGTTTATGTGTGTTTACCGTCCCAAAGCGACTCAGACTATGAGGGACGCCGTTGTGAAGGGCTCCGGAAATTTCAACCGCCTGGGGTTCTTTAACGTGCACTGACATCGCACAGTACACGGGCCTCTAGAATTTCGCCTCCATCGAAATTCGACCGCCGCGGCCGAGATCGAACCAGCGTCTTTCGGGTCAGCAGCCGAGCGCCATAACCACTGAACCACCGCGGCGGCTATATATAAAGATTCTATTTCTCATCTATCCAATGTCAATTGAAGTTGCCCTTTGTAAATGGCTCAAATGAGGCTATCTATACTCAGGCCACCCTGCCTTAGCATAAAAAGAACACAGTTAAAAAGGGCAATGAAAAAAAAAAATCCACATGAAATGGCATGATGTGCAAACAGTTCTGGAACTTTACCATCCCCTTTTTTCTCCTCGTCAGGTCCTTCACGATGACGACCATGTGCCTGGATGGGACGGCAAGATCGTAGCTTGGATAGAGGAGGACATATGAGGAACTCGACTATTGCCGCTTTCCTCCTACGCTCAGGCATCACGTCCATTCACCTGTACATAATCGCATCATTGTGTTCCAAGTGTGTGCCTACCGAGTCCCGCCATTGATATGCCTGACTTGCACAGTTTTGATAACTTATTTGAAGTGCGAGCCCACTTGTTAACCAATTTGAGTCATATGAGTACAGTCCGAGTGGCTTCTTTTGTTTTTTTGTTTTTGTCGTTGCGGTTTGAGACCCATGTTGAGACACTGCCCCGAGTTCAAACGAGAGCCGAGATAGCGGGTAGTGGTGCAAAGGCGAGAGGCTAAGCCGACTTTAGTATGCGTTCCAAACTCCTCGGCTGTGGTGAACGTGTAAAGCAGTACGGTTCATCATTTTTAACGAAATTAATTATTTCTCACACGAATTGTCTTGAACATTAGGTCGTAAAGCCAATGTACTCAGTCGATGGTAAAACTGTTTTGTGACACGTAAATTTAAGCATAGAGAATTTAGTGACATTTGGTTACAGTAAAAGCAGTAAGTAATGCGTACGCTGACAATGATGTATTGAAAAGGGACAGCATCCAGCGGAAACAATCCCATAAACAAGAAAAATTATGAAAAGAAGCATTGTGCTGATAAAGCCAGTAATGAATAAGTATGTCATCTCTTATTTTTCTGCTGATGTCACCGCGAAGACGGGTTCTCGTGTCAGAAGTGTGATTATGCAGCTTTCTTGAAGTGCTTGCTTCAAACAAAGTATGCCAACCACACACGACTCCTACGACAACTGCCGGTTTTCAGTCCACATTCTCTTGGCGCCGGTACAAAGCGAGAATTGTCTACGTGTTATTTCATGCGGTATTTGGTCGAGAATAAGATTGTGGTTCCCGTTCAGAACGTAAACGCATCTACATCGAGAAAAACTGTGTTCATGGCAGCTTCAAAATAGCGTCACTGAATTATGAAACCATACTTTTTTGGGTCATCTATTATCCTCCTAACTCTTGCGCCATAACTTAAGAAATTCCTTTCAACATTTCAAAATGTGGCGCTCAGTTTCATCAGAACTGTTTTATTTATCGCCAACGAAGACGTGCTTTTAACGAAATCAAGTGCAATTCACTGATGTTACTGAATGAATGGATAATAAAACTGTTCATCTACAGATGCGAAAGTGCTCTTTTTATTCTAGGCTACAAATATTTCTTGAGGTATTGACGGTTGCTTGCAGCAAACTCCTTCAAGTTCATTGTTGTGTATCACTGAGAATGGCTTAGGAAGCTCTGTGGGCCTCATCAGAAAGATTCTGGTATTCTCACGCACATTCAAAGGTGAGACGAATGATTGTTCTGATTCTGCATGCATTTATATTTATTGTATTTACAAATACTGCTGTCTCTTCTCTTTGAGATATAGCTGGGGTGGGCTACAGGGCATTGGAATGCAACAAAACCAAGTGAGGCGATTAAACAGTTTTTTCTGAAATTTATTAGTCAGCTGTGAACGCTGAGAATTATCTAAGCTATGCCAAAATACAACAGCCTGTAAAAAATTGTGAAAGGTCATCCATAAGGAGAAGACTACAGGAAAGCCCATGTGTGAACGAAGCTCATAGCAAAATCTACGCCAGATGTGTTGTGGTATTTCCTCTGATTTTTTTTTACTTTACGCCCATCTGAACTGGAGAAGCATAACATCAGTTTTGTTGTTGTAAGGTGCTATGACCTTGCAAAGACAGATGTGGTTGAAGTGAAGGAGGGCAAGGCAAGGAAGAGGCTGCAAATGATGAAGAGAAGGTGTTTAGGTAAAATACCTGGAGAAAGGAAAAGCGAGTAGGCAGCGTAGAGTGATTTTCTTCTTAATTGTGGAAGGTAGGAGTACAAATGTCAAGTGAGAACAAAAAACTTTGCGCAGCGCGTTATCACATCGTTCGAGTGGTAGTCACGTCTCGATTTCTGTTCCAGAACGGTATAAATCACAGAATCTTCTAAATTTTCTCCTTTCATGAAGGCCGTCATTTGCCTGTTTAATACGCTAAATAATCGGCGCGTCAATGTCTACATTTATCAAGAGGTTACTTGTTTTTCCAACTAACGTGACCTATGCTCGCTTAAAAGTTTTTCTCATGCACATCCATCACCTGGATAACAATATGATCATTGTGTGCTCACAATTTCGAAATAGCGTCTGTTCCCTCGCAAATAATCCATTCAACAAACATAGCAAGAGGCAAAATATAGCGTGTTTAAGGGAAGCTCACCAATAAGTTTAAAAAGTAAGTTTTTTAAGGTAACAATATGGTTTTTTCGGCATAGTAATATCAGTGTTGGCAGACTAGTAAACTTAGCTAATTTCTACTAGTCCACTTTTTATCAAGCGTTAAACGCCTGGTTTCTATTAGAGATTTCTAGCTGGCTGCTGGTATTAGCCATATAACTTTATAGATAAATTAGATTAGATAAATTAGATTAGATAAATACATAGAGATACACACAGGGACGGACGGACGGACGGACGGGGACGGACGGACGGACGGACGGACGGACGGACGGACCGACAGAAAGAAAAGGATACACGAAATTATGATGATATAAATGATGATACACGAAAATAATAATACAGAAAATTATCACAAATAAAAATAATAAAGAAAAAAGCATAATAAACTGAACAATGAAAACAGCAAATAAGGCAAATATATCTTTGTCGTAAAAGGTTGAATTATATGTTATCTGCAAACGAGTCATTGGTGAAATGGCATGCATGTCAGGATAAAATGTATCGCAGCATTTCGTGGTTTTTCCCTGAGGCATGTTGAAATCGCAGTGACATCAATAACTGATCACAGTCAATAGAGCCGAGCACAACTTTATGTAGAAAATGCATGTCACGCGCGAGTCGCCTGTCATAAAGAGTAGACATACTAAGGTCTGCTAGAAGAGAATCGTAGTCGTAGAAACAACGGCGCCCAATATATCTGTCATAAAGGATGCGTACAAACTTCCGCTGAACATTTTCGATTTCATTGCCAGAAGTAACGGATACACTATTCCAAGCTACTGATGAAAACTCGAGACGTGGCCTCACGAGAGCACAATAAAGGTAGTTTAGTTTATAGGGGTTTAACGTCCCAAAGCGACTCAGGCTATGAGGGACGCCGTAGTGAAGGGCTCCGGAAATTTCGACCACCTGGGTTTCTTTAACGTGCGCTGACATCGCACAGTACACGGGCCTCTAGAATTTCGCCTCCATCGAAATTCGACCGCCGCGGCCGGAATCGAACCCGCGTCTTCTGGGCCAGCAGCTGAGCGCCATAACCACTCAGCCACCGCGGCGGCTGCACAATAAAGAGTGCGCAGACATTCGTGTCGACGAAATTTTCTTGTTAAACGAGAAATAACACCAATATGTCTCAATGAGTGAGAGACAATCGACAAGACACGTAACCGAAAGTCGAGCCTTCAGCCAACAACACCGAGGTCACGTACATGGGCAGCACGAGGTATTTGTTCGCCAAGAAGAGTATAATTAAATATATTTGTGTTGCGTTTTCGAGTAAGAGACAAAACGAAAGTTTTTTTAATGTTCACTTTAAGCCTCAGAAGAGTGGAGAGTTGGGCTTTTTGGTTTACGATAATTTTGGGAACAGGCGCAGGAAGGAGCGAGAACACAACACAGGCGCCTGTGTTGTGTTCTCGCTCCGTCCTGCGTTAGCGCTGTTCCCAAAATGATCAGATTAAGCCTATTCACCAAGCACCATTTCTCGATGTTGCTAATGTCAGCTTGCAAACCGCGACAGTCTTCCAAGGTCACAATCTTACGGAATAATTTTAAATCATCAGCAGATAACAAAACCCTTGAGTTGACGTGTAGCGGCAAATCATTAATAAATACTAAAACAACCGCGGTCCCAAGTTGGAACCCTACATGAGGCACTCCTGACGTTGAAACAAACTCGTCAGACACACAGCCGGAAAATCTTACCACATTACGGCGGCTGCCAAGGTAGCTTTTGAGCCATTTGCAGTACATGGGACAAAGTCCGTATTTTTTCATCTTTGTCAGAAGTATCTCATAAGAAACAGTGTCAAACGCTCTAGTCATTGCAAAGTAGATTGTGTCCACTTGACTGCGATTAAACAGGTGAGGCCCACTATACCCGAGAATGTTGCATAGATTCGACTCAACAGATCGTCCTTTTAAAAAACCGTGCTGCAGAGGTGTTATCTTTTGTTTAAAATATGAGCTCATGCGTTCGTGCATTACCATTTCAAGAACTTTTGAAAAACAACAAATAATTGACACTGGCCGAAAATTATTCACATCACAAGCATCGCCAGGCTTATATTACAAGAACCACTATTGGCTTCAGCTTCTGAATCGCCGATAAAACTTCATACTCAGCGACACTTTCAAGAGCTAAGCAGTCAGGGCTGTCATCAAGGGTGACAACACCGGTTGTGTTGTCAGGGCCCACAAAGCAAGAGCTAAAGTTCTCAGCGAAAGCTTGGCGTACATCTTGCAGCTTGAAACAGATACTTTCACTATCTTTAGCACAGCAGCACTAACTTTCTCTTTACTTTGCTTGCGCACAGAAGACCAAAAAGAGTTTGGTTCTTTCTTAAAATTTTCTTCGAGATGCTTGTGGTATAGAGCTTCATCGCGTGCAATAAGCTTTTTCAAAATTTGTCCGCATAGTGAATAACTTTGGTACCAATACTAAGTTTCTGATTTAACGTGCCGTTTGTGATACCGCTGTTTTTACTTTAAATAGTGTTTCAAATCACAAGAAAACGAGCAAGGGAATCTAGACCCTCTCGGACGACACCGCGGAATAAATTTTTTCATTGTTCCCTGTACAACTGATTTCAATAACTCAACAAATAAGTCAACGTTCCCGATATCAAAGAATCGAGACCAGTAGTGGCTGTAAAGCTCTTTGTACAGCCCCAGATAATCGCCGTAAGCGTACCTGAAATTTTCTGGTTTCATTTCACGTGCTGGACAAAAATACAAAGAATGACAGAGTAAATGGACAGTGAAACTTATCTACTAAGACAAGAGCATCGCGCGCCGCTTGCACACCAGAAACAGGCACGTTCGATATAACTAGATCTAAAATATTACCAGCGCAGTTCTTGATCACATTATATTGACGTAACTCATGGAAGCCAATAAAGTTAAAGAAACATCGGGCTTTTTCTCGTACAGCTGCTCAGTCACTGCTGACCAAACCAGTTGCCCATTCAATTTTAGGAAGATTAAAATGCCCGTAAATACGAACCTTGCACTTCGAAAAGTCAATTTTTTTCCCCAATATCCAAAAAGTGATTCGTGAAAACGTTAAGATCTGATTTTGGTGGAAAGTAATGACAGCCAACGAGACAGTGAGATTTGTCACGCGCTGGAATTTCCAACCACACACACATTCTTCGTAGGTTTCCAGGTCTTCTAAATCAACCTAACACAGTCCTAGACGCTATCAGAACTCCGCCGCCGTATATTTAACCCGGTCAGAGTAATTTCTGTCGGCTCTGCAGACAGCATACTCATCTGAGAAATAAGAGTTACTAGCACATGATGAGTTTAGCCATGTTTCGGTCAAGCATACAATATCATACCCACATTGGTATGCATTCGCGAAGAGCACTTCCCTTTTAGTTCGAAGCCCTCTCGTGCTTTGATAATATAACCTAATTTCCAGAGCCATTTTATGAAGGGGTTAGAGCACTGTTAGGATTATCAAATTGTCTGGAGGACCACAGGTTTCCATAGAAGGGGCGATACACGCAACCGTCAGGCCACGCTTCAGGTTTGTTAACAAGATCTAACGAATGCTCTTCGAGCGAAACATGGAAGGAGCAATACGTGTCGTACCTCGTTTTGAGTCTTGTGCACGTAATCACCTTGTCACCCACTATATCTCCTAGGAGTTCCTGTATATCAGACGCTGTTGTAGTCGGGTCCAGGCGAGAAACAAATAGTCCCGTCTTTGCCGGCAGTTTGGGCGCTACTTTAAGCACAGACTGTTTAGCTGCGCCAGACGTCGCTCGATGCCGTGATGGCTGGCTCACCGCTTTAGACGGCCGTGGCAGATGACTATGTTGGTGCTGAGGAAGAGGCTGCGAAGGGACGCCAGAATTTGGGGCAGCGATGTTTGTGGCCACAGCAGACGCGTATTCCCGAGGTTCCGAACAGTCGGAGAGCAGTCATCCTGTTTGGCGGTATGCACCAGAACGGATGCACTCAAGCCATTCGCAGCCTCACGCAGGAGCACATTTCCCGCTCGAAGCTGTCGCACTTCAGCCGCAAACGCATCCATTCGACTGGCATTTGTCTGCATCAGCTGAACAACGCTCGACGAGGCACTTGTACCAGCCGCGCTATGAAGATCCGAGGGAAAACGCAGGTTCCTCGTAGGGCGTGTCTGGGCGGCCAGTGCTGCAGATAAGCTCTGCCGACGAGGGGTCGTGCCGCTTCACACACTTAACACATTTGTACTTGCTGGTCCCGGATTCCGTGAGGATATTATATTCCTCGGCCTGTATGCTGAGGCATTTGCAATGAAAACGCTGCCGGCAAGAAGCACACGGCAAAAACTGCTGCCTACCACGAATGGGCTGGGAGCAGCGCGCACATACGCCTGCTTCTCGCCTCGTAACCCGAAAACGTGATTACCGTCAGTGGTGTGGCTGAAAAAAAAAATTATCGCCTCCCGACCATCGCGCCAGAGCGTCCGTCGCGTTAACACAGGATCCATCTCAATGAAGCGCGCACTGACGCAACTCGAACCTTCAACGCGAGCAGACTTGGTCGAAAGTTCCCGGGCCACTGTACAAGGCGTCTGCTAGTATCGTAACCCCGAGCCCTGCAGGTATCTAGCAGGAAGTGGGCCAATTAGTGCGCAATTCGCAAGTCGCGCGCTAGTGGGCAACGCTCAACGACACCCACCAATTAACGTCACTCTGGCGCGCGTGTCACGTGACCTTCCCTACTCTGCTCGTGCTGCCGTACTCGCGGCTCTTCGCTGTACCACATTAAAAAAATGTCCGGATAGATTTCTCGCACCGCCCTCTACTGGTGCATGCATAGAAACTCAATGACATTTCCAAAAACTTACGGTGGGAACTTAAGGTCCTTAAGTGCTGTGAATGCGAGAGCATCCTGTGGCATAAAGGCCTTCACCATAAAGGCATGTGACCTAAATGCCTTTTCTCTGCTGAAGGCTTTCGCCCTAAACGCTTTTGACTTAAAGGCATTAGCCATAGAAGCCGTCAACCTAAATGCCTTTATCATTGCCATTGTCATTAACGACCCTAATCATTATCTAGTAACGTCCTTTAGCATTCCCAAACTACCAATATCAGTAACTACTAATGTCTGCTTCATTGCCTATGATCACCCATTACTATCTTATGGTCTACTGCTGACATCACGCGAGGCAACGGCGACGTCATTGGGGTTTTCGGACCACTGCTGCTGGACAGCAGCGTCGGGTTTCGTTGCCGATGAGCCATCTAGTGCTTTCGCATTAATTCGAGATGTCGGAAGATACGCCCGACAAGCGCCGCCGCCACTCGCCTCGGTTTCACGCAAGCAGAGGCGTCTGACGACGCGACGTTCTCCAGAAGAGATACGCTCGGTGCCTTCGCTTCGCACTAAGTAAGCAGACTCGTATAGTTTGTCACCTCGATCCGGTCGTATATTAAGCATGGTGTCACTGGCATTCGCGCCGTCCCTGATTGCCCGTACCCGGCAGAACACTCGTCGCATCATGCAGAATACGTACTGAAGTTATATAATACGTGTTAATACGTAAGAAATTCTATGCTAAATCTACTTTTGCAGAAATAAAAAAAAACAGAGAAAATAGGATGTACACCATTCAAATGTTTATATCCTACCTTAAATCCATCCCATAACAAGTCATGTCGAATATATTCAAGTCCTACGCTCGTATAGTGGAGATGACCAGACATCCGAGCCCGCTGGGAAGAGACGTGCTTCTCCGCAATGCACAAAGGAGCATCCGGAAAGCCGGAAGCGTGAACGATCCGATGGATAGATGCAAGATAGGAGCGTCCCCTTGGAACCGGGGTGGTGACCGTGGCCACCATACTCGGTTTTTAGTGCGGAAACGCTACTTCACTCGCAAAGCTGAAAAACCCGAGGTACGCGCGAAGCCTCAACAACCACTGACTTTTGACGGAGCGCAGTGGCACTCCCTACGCCTACGTGCGAGCGTGCCCATTGGAAACGTAGAGTAGGTTCTGCGCTAAAGATTATGCACCAAGCGCAGAGAGCTAAGAGACGGCCATGAAGAGGGGAACACCATTGAAGTGCAGATTTCGAATCTGTCAGGATGACAACAGGTCGAGCCGGACGAATTTAGCCTCCGTAAGGCAGTCTCAGCGGCGACGGTTTAAGCCGTTGTGGAAGACACGATTCGAATAAGGCGGGAAGACCAAGAAATATGCAAAGTTGAATTGCGAAACAGGCTAAAACAGAAACTTGGGTAAGTTGGTAATCCAATGAGTAGAAGCAGCGCGATTTGAAACGGGGACGAAGGAAGACACACATGGACGAGTGCTGACTTTCAACTGAATTTGATTGCTTGGCCCGTGGAAATATGCACGACAGGCTCAACCAGCAAAAAAAATCGACAAATAGGGAAAGATACGTATAAACAACTGCTCATGGCGATAACAGTGATGCCATTCGGTTGTGGTGATCTTATAGTTCACCTGCTGTTATTGCCACAGAGGGACTGCCGACACGTGGTTCCTTTACCCTTGATATTTCTCCAGCTTTAATAGTTTCGCGAATTAGCTGATTGTTATGTTTATTTACCACTTCTGTTTACGCGAAGTATAGCCTGCATGTTTTGCTGTCACAGCCCCTGCAATGTATCCTAAGGTTTCATTTCACCGTTTCATGTGCAGCTCCTGTCAAAAGTAAATCGAACGCAATATTAGCAATAAGATTTAAATTTCATCGCTCACACTTGATGCATCTTTGGACAGATGTATGCAGCATAATTGTGATTGTGCGAATTACACATTGCACCAATAAATTTCGAATAAATCTCGCTTCTAATTGGAAGACATAATTTTTTTTTTTAAAGGAGTCGCATTCCGTTTACTTTTGACTGCGGGAGTACATTTTTATGATGCCCCTTCAGGCTTTCATTGAGGCATCTGCTAGTCTGCTCTACATATTGTTTACCGCACGATAGCAGGATGGAGTACAGTACCGCTACGGTTTTTAGACACACGTTTTCTCGAATTATTACGTGGCTGAACTAGGAATGCGTGCAATGGTGCAGCGGTTCAGCGATGCGCCACTCCCCTGAGATGGCAGGTGCTCCCCGGGGGTGGACCTTGTGCAGCCCAGGTTTCTCTTCGTGAGCGACCAATCATTAAATCAACTGACACCTGCCACGGTGGGCAGTTTGATCACTATTCGGTGGGCACGTTGTGACTAAGCCCTAAGGTCACTTGACCTTTGTAGCCCACCTGCCTCCTAGGTTGCTCTCTGTGCACCACCTGCCAGATTTTTCGCTCAAAACGCCGACGCCAACGCCTACGACGCCGACAGGAGATTTTGTGGACAAGGGGCCTTTAACTCCATCTCGTTAAAAAGTGAATTACGGTCGCTGAAACACGACGACCAGGCTTTTCTTGGTCCGTTTTATCAGACGTCGCCATATATTCAACGAATAAGTGGCGAGTACCCCTAACGCCTCCACAGCGATGGGCGCTCGACTGTTCATATTACGCACACCTCTCGCAGGAGCAAGGCAAATCTGTTAACACAGAGCCCGTAGTGGCAGGCGCAGTCACATAAATCTACCACTCTCATGTCTCTGTCGCCCCTATCAATAAGTTAATCGCGCCAAATTTTCTCGAAACACGAGTGCCGTTGTCTAATATATCTGTGTAGGGCTGGCGTCACTGTCCAGTGTTATCACGTTGGTTCCGCTTAACGTATTGGAAAAATCGAAAGCAAACGTTTGGTCCACGCCACACTATACTATAGTATACCCATAACAACGCCATATATGTACACTTTACATACAACCTTTAGTACAACCTTTCGTAAAAACTTTTCTCGTAGCAAGAAACTTTCCATAGAGCAAAGTGAAACTAAGGAGAGGCAAAAATTCAGCGGCTACAGCCTCTCTTCACCCTCCACCTCACACCCGGAGAGGTCCGGCACAGTCTGGCATTTGTCGAGCAAGAGGCCTCCAAACATGGCCGCCACGGAATCGACTCGTCGGCGGCGAAGCGAGCTGCCTTCATCGGAACCATGTCGATTTGAAGCTGCTTTGCCGACTGATCCACTTCTACCCCTTCCGTTGGCTTCAGGCGTGACATGATCGATACGGCAGTTGTCGAACGCATAGTAGAGGAGGAAAAGAGAGTCGCTGTTGAGGACGGTACCGGGAATTACCACGGCTTCGCCTACGCGGGCACGGTATGCCTGCAGCGACACGTAGAACGAGGTCAGCTCTTCCAAATCAAGGCGGAAGTCGATGTATCTGAATCCGTCGGTTGAATTTGAAGGTGAGCGCAGCATGGCGCCGAGATTCGATGAGCGGTGGCCCCCAAGTCGAAACGAAGACTTCGCTTGACTCGAGACGCATCGAAGAAAGCGGGTTTGGTTGAGATCTCGAGAGAGAGGACTGAGGCTGAGAAGGGTCCTGAGTACTCTAGGACCGGTTCTCGCTAGGCTGAGTTCGTGGAGCCAACGGTCACGGCCTGCAGATAGTGTAAACACGCCGGCAGGAACTTCCATAGTCCGTGAATGCATGAAAAATGTCGGCGTGGTCGACAGGGATGGAATTTTGAATATAAACTGCCCGGTCCAGCGCTTCCAAGTTGCGGCCTCGAGGAATGCTCTCAGTCTGGAGACATTATTTGTCGGAGTCTTCTCGTAGATATCTTCCAAGCGCCTGTAGGACGAAGCATTTGCCAAGAAAGATAGTGTTATCGTGGCAGCGCTCGGTATGCTTTTTTCTAAGAGCGCTTTTAGATGCTTCAGTGAGTTACGGGCATCAGCCTCGACCCATGGAGCAAGGTATGTGGTGATTAGGTATGGTATTAAGTCCGGGTCGTACCTGTCTATAAACCGAATACATTTGGCGGATTGCTCCTCTTCGAGTGGATGAGTCAGGCGCAGGGAAGAAAACATTTCGATGGCTTTCTTAACCTCCTTGAGGTACGCCGGTAGGTCATCGAACATCGTCGCGTTGTCGACTGCTAAGTGCGCGGCAGAAACGGAACGAAGCTGCCGGTTTGCCCATGGTAAAGATTCGTGAGATACCAGGCTGAAGACGCACGACATGTTGTGGCTGGACATCTTGGCGACGTAGTGGCACACGCGGCGTTCCAGGCTTAGAAGGAATGCGGTGTTGTCGAAGTCTTCGCCGGTGAACAAACCAGCAAAAGAGTCTGTCGTGCTTTCAGTGGATTGGTCGGCCGATTTTTCGTCGCTGCCATGAACGAACAGCTCGTTCTGCTCCGCAGTGTCGGTAGCAACGAATGCCACGTAGACTGTGCCGTTCACAGCTCGGACTGAGACTTGGAATGATGGCGACAGTCCTATCCGAGCCATCTGGATGACGGCCTGGGCTAAGGAATCCGGCGTCCATCCTCCGTCCGGAGTAACGAGATTCATTGTGATGTCCTCAAGGTCTTCCTCGCTCAGTAGGCTTCCAGAGACGCAGTCGGCGTACAAGGCACGCTGTCCCGGCAGTGGTACATCTGGGCTGGTCAGGAGGCGAGCCAGTTGGCGCTCATAGGCCCCCAGAACAGCGTGGTCGGCGTCGTAGCGTGCTTGAAACTCTGTCGGTCGATCGCTGCTGCGAGCCCACGAAGAGCATACGCGGTCGTACAGACTCCCGCACGCATCGTGACTGGCACCGAAGAGTCCTTCCAGGAAGTATACCATATCCTTGCAGGCCTTCGTTCCACAGAATAAGCTCGTACTGTCGTCGGATAGACTTTGGAATTCTACTGAGCCTCGCGGTTCGTATTGATTCCAGACGTCTCCTTGTTCTCGAGCGAAAGGCACTGTGGTCTCGTTGTGGTCTCCTTCCGTTCCATTTTCGCTTTCCCCGTGATCCAGTACTGGGGTGAACGTGTTGTGTATGACCTGAGTGAACGGAAAGTCCGGGTCGGGCGAGAAGAGCAGCCATCCCGCCATAAACACCAACAGGCAGGTGACAGTGAGGAGGAGTATGCCGCAGACCACGGAACCCCAAAGGTCGTCCTGTCTCGAAGCGGGCTGCACTCTGATCATTCGCGAGAGCTCCATGACCTTATTGTCAACGTCCATGGGCCCTACGGCGCTGGCAGCAGAGCGCCTAGGCTGGACGGGACGAACTGGCGGTTGCAGTGCTGGCTCGTCTTCCAGGTCTTCGTCCTCGTACGCAGGGGGTGCGGCATTGGCCATGGTGAACGGAGTTGCTTTTTTTCGCCAGGGAAAAACAGCTTGCACCCCGCAGACCTCCGCTCCTTCTTCGTCTTCTTTTCTTCATGGTACTCGAGGTATCTGCAATGTTCAACCCCACAATTCCATACGGTCTCGAGCCATCCGCCATAAAACATATTTGAATTTAGGTGTCGAACAAAAATGACTTCGGTTACTGATTTTTTTAAATGTTGCAATGGAATATATACGTGCGCAAATTTTTCTGATCAGTGAGCAGCGTTATTACTCGCATCATTTTCTATGGCATATGCGACCGTAGCAAAGATATTTCTCGCTGTCTGTCAACAATAGGGAAGTAAGAGAGTAATCTAAAAATTCCAGCGAAGCAACAAGATAGGAGGAATCTACCAATGGAAATCAGAGCCCAACTGATAGTCCGATCTCCGATATTTATGAAAACGTACACTTATAGCCAAAAAGTTTGTGGAACACAGAGTCGGTGGAAAAAACTTAACTTCCTTGCCTTAATTTTGCATATAGTGTGGAATAAATACATGAAACCTTATTGTGAATGTGGAAATTACACGGCGGAACATTAAATATTAATCATGAAATGCGCACTGGATGCAAAGTAATTAAATTTCTTCCCGAAAGGCTCGCTCCGCGGACTTTTTACCGCAGGTGTATACTGCAACAGGCACAGGAAAGGGTAATTTGTAGAGATATGGGAGAGGCCTTTGCCCTGCAGTGGGCGCAGTCAGGCTGACGATGATGATAGTTTACACAATCGCAAGAAATTTAGACAAACGCCCCTATGGACCGCAGTGCTGGAACCATGAGCCGCGTGGCCTGAATACTAATTTCGAATCAAAATTAGGATGAGGAAGAGTCAATCTCGATAATCATTATGTTTAGCGCAGTATATCTCGGGATACTCCAGTTTTTTCAACTTTGCAAATTTAAAATGTCCGCTTTGAGTTGCGCGAGGTGCACTAAAGGCGGCCAACAGATGGCGCTAGTTGCTGAACGTCTAAGAAATATGGACATGTGTTACAGAAGCTAGAATATGGATATTATAAACCTCTGCAATAAGCTACAATGTAGGTAAGGTGAATAACATATTGAGGCAACCGAACTTGCTCCGCATCTCTTGAAGACAAGATACAAGGCGTTCTACCTGACAGATTACTGCCGTTGTGGCAGGTTTGCGACTGTCTGGACCCAGAACGATCGCTGCTGACGGAGCGCGCACCTTGACTGCAGGAAATAAATGTCGTATAGCCGGGGGTAACACAGGTGTGTTTTGAGCATTTTTCCAGGTCGAACAGGTTACGCTTGGTGCGGAGCTGTGTCTTTAAAGAGCATCGAATGCCGGCCTGACTACAAGATCGTGCTTTGCCTACTTCTTCCCACGTGGAGTGCCATTGCCACGCAGACTGGGCTGCCACAGAGGGCGGATGAAAATGTATTTTGTAGCGATAGCTACACAGCGCCAGCCACTTCGCGAGGTCAGTGTGGCTGCGCGCTGAGCCGTGGCATCACCGCTCGGCCAGCTGTGCGCATGCGCGGAGTGACGTCATAGACCGCAGCTGGTGTGTGCGCCGCGCGCCTCGCCGCTGCGCCGACGACGGAGCCATACAGTTTCTTACTATTAACTAGAGGGAAAACTGGCGGCGCTGCACCTGAGTCACCATGGGCGCTCAAAGCATCATGGGGCGATGAACTACTTGGGGAGGGACAGTCGGTGTTTTTCAGGAACACAAAGTGGCGCTACTCAGATATCCCGTCCCATCCACGGCGCAGATGACGTCGAAGCAAACGTAGTGCACAAAATCCATAGTAGCGAAAACGCAACAGCACACGACGCAAATAAATGGTTTCTGTTTTTTTAAATGTCATTAAAAGACATTTTAAACCGTTGAAGCGACAAATTTTTTTCAGAAAACATATTTCTTGAAAAAAATTGCCTGTTAAGCACGAAATGTCGGCTTTTTTTCGTCGGCAATACTTGGCCAATAGGAGAGCAAGCCACCGCTTATTTAGGGCAAACTTTATATTTACACGCTTTTCTGCTCATTTGTTGCAATTTATAGACGGGATATTGAATGCTAAGACATTCTTGATTATCGAACAACGTTTGTCTTTTCATTATTTTTTGGCCAAATTTTGTGGTTCTGCAGTCGGTAGCTCTCCGCCCCATGATGCTTAGAGCGCCCATGGTGGTTCAGGTGGTCTCAAGAAAGCTCCATGCAAACTCCCACAGGCGAGGCGCCAGCTTTCCCTTTAGTTAATAGTAAGGAACTCTATGGGCGGAGCAGACGCCGCCCGTCTCGTCAGTTGTGCGCATGCGCGCAGTGACGTCAGAGCACGCAGCTGGTGTGCGCGCCACGCGCCTACATTACGCTAGCATTTCGAGCCTTCAGCGTGGCGGCGCCAGTGGCCACCGTGGCAGCTGCCGGCGGCGCGGCGCGCCGGAGAAACCGAGTGGGGGACGAGTAGAAAGGGGGAGAGACGGGGAGAGAGTGAATCCGCGTCCAGGGACGAAGATGAAAAAGGAACGCCCCGCGAAACGCAGCGGCGACAGACTGACTTAGCAATTCGACTGAGCGAGTTCCACTCGGCCAGCTGTAGATATCGCGTCACTCCAGGTTTAACCAGAGCTAAACCACAGGCATTTTTTTTATTGTTATAAAGGCAGCCGCGAGGAACACGAGAAGACAAGACTGGCAATTGACACAATCACTCGGAACATGGGAGTCAGGAAAGTTCCAGCGTATATACACGAGCGAGCGGTGGGTAGCAGGAACGGTCTCGCAGGAGTGGAAACACGAGGAGATCGTGTTCATCGCCAAGCTTGTGAAGAAGACTGACCTATAAAATCACAGTCCATATCGGTCACGTCCTGCCTGGGCAAGCTCTACGAGCGGGTCGTCCTGACTCGGCTCCAAAGATATTTTGAAGGGAACAATCTCTTCCCCAAGACCATGCTAGGTCTCGGACCACGCCTGTCGACGCAAAACATCCTTCTGCTCATGGAGGAAGTATTGAGAAAAATCGCAAACTTCGGCGAAAACAGTCGTGGCTCTCGACCTCGGAGGTGCTTTCGACAACGTGAGCCACGACTCTGTCCTCGAAGACCTGAGTCGGCTGGGCTGCGGCAGGAAGATGCATTCTTACGTCAAGGCCTTCCTGGCGGACCGCACAGCTGTGATCGGCATGAGCGAGCTGAGGTCGGACTTCAAGATGCCGAATAAGGGTACCCTTCAAGACTGTGTGATCTCACCGATCACCGAGGGGGTCCCTCCCTGGGGCGCAAAAATGATCGTCTCCAGGAAGCGGCGGACAGCGTCGACCAGTACGCGAATGAGTGTGGCTTCCCCTGTTCACCGAAGAAGCCGGAGGTTACCCGCGTACGCAGCAGACGGTACAACGTCACTCAAACTTGAAATCCGACTCGACGGAAAACTGGTACCCGAAGTCCAAACGTTCAGTATAGTGGGCATGTGACTACAGTCCAGTCACAGGGCTGACCACGCGCTGAGGCTTCTCTCCCCCAGCTCCCCGTCACCTGGTCCATGCTGGGACACGGTCCGCTGCGTGGAGTCAGTTCTTTGCGTCGGTGCCCGTCAGCACCAAAGCTGGTTTAGTTGCAGCGTGCGAACTGTAAAATTACTCCTGCTATTTCCATGCCAACATACGTACTTTTCTGTCGTGTGGCGAAATCCGCTTCAACTTGGAAGCTTTTTCCTTGCGGCAAGACTGCAATCGAAGTTGAGTGCACGCAGCATCGCTGCTCCAAATACACGTGCACATTTGTGGTGGCGGCTGAGCAGTGGCCTTTCGGTTCGTACTAAGTTCGCATCCGGGAGGGTTTAAACTCCATGTGCGGGGATAAGCTGCTAGAAGGGCGCTCGTCTTCCTCGCGAAAACGTCGCTGCTTGCCCGGAAGTGGCTCATACAAGCTTCCCGCCTTACGGTTCCTTTTCCCCCCGGTATTGCGTTGGAGCACGCCTTCGCCTCGGCAGGAGCGTTTCATTTCTTTATTCCAGTTTTTCGCGCAATACAGAAACGGGACGGCGAGAAAAAAGCAGTGTTCCCCCACTGCTTGGCAAGCCTCACCGCCCGTGAATATTGGCAGCAGCAGATAATGCACAAAAAAATACATGGAAATTGACTGACGTATGAGCATTCAGTAGTAGAAAACTGAAACAACACTCGGTACAAAATAACTCGGCATGGCGGCAACATAAAGACGAACGCGTCATGTATTGATAATACCAGGTGCTGCTGTAAGAATAGAAAAAAATAGAGAGTACATTCTTATACTATCACAAACAGCACTTCGAGCATCATGCGTTCCAGAAAAACAATGTTGTAGTTAACAGTGCAGTTAGATATAGAGGTTGCGAATTGAAGACAGTGACATGGTACTAAGTTAACCAAAGATGTGTTTAGAAACCGAGGAAAGATAGACCCGAGCATCATGAAACCATAGTTGGTTATGATTTGTGGGGTTGCAGATGAACCCCACCTTCTAATGTCATAAGAAAATTGGCGAGGTGTAAGGGTAACAAGATTAGAAAAGTAGGTGTCATCTTTGGATATTGTTCGCCTATAAAAGCATGCAAACCTGTAATCAAACAAGTGTCTCACGGACACAATCCTATTCTTGCGGAAAATTGGCGTTATTAGTGAATCATAAGGTAAATTGGCAACAGCACGCCACATTCTTTTTTGGAGACTAGAAAGTTTGTTAATATTCGTCACAGTCGCATTCGTCAAGGCCGGTAGTTTTCAGATGAGAGAAAAGAAAGCTCGCGCTCGAAACTATCAAAGAGATTGGCTGCATTTCCCTGCGGCGGGCTATGCACGACAGAGAATGTCAGGCAACCTGACCGCGGAGTAAGCATTTCTATATCACTGTTCGAAATGCTACGGCTGGACAGTTCTTCACACATGTAGCTGGTGCTTATCGAAATAGCGATATCACCGACATGTTTTTCGCTGCGATTTAGAAAATATGAACTATATCAAGATATAGTTATACTGTCAATGCCCGACTGATACCATGTTTCAGACAGGAAAACAACATCAAAAGTAGGTGACAGATTCTGCAAAAACCAGATAAGTTCGTCCGCCTTCTTCACTGCTGATTGCATGTTGAAGTGTATTATTTTAAGGAACTTTGCTTCATCAAGCCTTAGAAAACAGTGTAACTGGGCGTTCAGTAATTTTGGTGCAACAAAAAATGTACTATGCATGTCGAAATCATGGCACAGCCCATGGAATTTTTGAAATGTCATCTCGAGAACGAATTCGAAGAACAGTGGAGACATCTGTCTTACGGGCAAGGACGTTGCCATTTTTGGTCCACACATACTTCCACTGAACTTCTTTATTTTTCTCAACTGCAGCCCCGAGCAAGCGTTTCGTTTCTGGTGTGAGATGCTCGTTCACGTAGATATTTTCTTCGGGTCCAGTGAATCCAAGATCTGTAGTAGCGATAGTCTTTTTCTTTGCAGCACCCAGATAGGCGTCACGCTTGGCTCGAGAGCAAAATCGGATGATCATGTTGGCCTCATTGCCCTCTTTTGTCGGGACACTGCGCGCAATGTCGATGTCAGATTCGTTTAGTGTGACGTTAGGCACGTGCGCAGCCTTCATGCCCATCTCAACTGCAGTCCCTTGATATCGACATTGTTTAATCGGCTGCACCGTTACAGGTCCGCGATCCGGTCCTCTCCATTACTCAGTTGAGCGCTTACATTCTTATTTTCTCGTTTTGGTGCAATACCTTCCTTCGCTTTCTATAGTTCAGAGGTGATATCATGTAGCCTAGTAAGGGCCTGCTTGAGGTCGTCTGCAGAATCTGAACAGTCATTGACGCTTTGATTTACTGTTCGCAATTCGACTCGCATTTCGCGTTTAAAGTCCTGCAAAGCCTTCATAACATCCGATATATCTGAACCCATAGCAATACAAGGACAACAAAGCACAAAATAAGCGGCGTATGGCAGCAGCGACAGTGGAATACTAAAACAGTTTGGTTTATGGTTTATGGGGGTTTAACGTCCCAAAGCGACTAAGCTATGAGAGACGCGGTAGTGAAGGGCTGCGGGAATTTCGACCACCTGGGGTTCTTTAACGTGCACTGACATCGCACAGCACACGGGCCTCTAGAACTTCGCCTCCATCGAAATTCGACCGCCGCGGCCGGGATCGAACCCGCGTCTTTCGGGCCGGCAGCCGAGCGCCATTACCACTCAGCCACCGCGGCGGCTACTGAAACAGTGTTCGACAATACAAGACTAACCTGCGATGACAGAAGAACAGAGTTTGAGCGTTGCTGCTTCGCTGCCGCTTGCTGCCAATTCGTCATTTCCTTTGTGCCAGTTGGCTGCATGCTGTGGGGCAGATTCTTGAAACATTGAAGATGAACACTCTCTTTGCGCGTAAAGACTGAAGAGCTAGCATATGACATTTCTTACCTATTACTTTCGGGTGCTCTGCGGGGTAAGATGCATGCTGTTCCGGGGGCTCGATCCCTGGCAAATATGCAGCTTCGCTTCAGAGGTAGGTGAAAATTTTTCCTGGTGGTAACCTGGCTAAATTATGAGCAGAACGAAGTGAGAGATTACGAGACTCTACTGAGCCGAATTGCGGAGGCGCCGAGCGAACACTACGCTGGCCGATGAGTAGCTATCTGGCCGCCGCCGCCGCTGGTACAGGTGACGGCGCGCCGTGCACGAGCGGTCGTGAAGAAGCCGATGTGTGCGATTTTGTAGAGCACTGCGAGTGTTTCACTGCGTCATAACATAATCGTGTGCATTCGTTATCGCGGACTCTTCGTGCATGTCACTGGTCTTAGTCGCGACGAGCGGAAGAGATGCCGGATATATGGCACACCGTGCAATCTGCAAAGTTACTCCTGGATATCTCTATGCATACGTGTGAGGAACATGGGATCTTCTGCCGTGTGCCAAAATCGCTTCATAAATGCTGAGGCTTGCCTTGCGGCCAGCCTTATCCTCCAGCCGAAGTTGATGCGCGCGCCGCATCTCTGCTCGTGTATGACGAAGGCTGAGCGGGGTCCGTTCAGCTTGCACTGACTTCGAACCCGAGGGGATTCCAACTCCACCTACGCGAACTTTCGCGAGAACACAAAGCTGCGAGCTCGGCGCTTGTCTAGTCTTTCCAAACTACCGAAATAACGTAGCTGTTTACCTAGAAGCGGGTAATTCACGCTGCTGGCTTTCTGGTCGTTCCCCCGTGCATTACGGTGGAGCGCGTTTTCACCTTGGCAGGCCGCGCCGGCCTATTCATCGCCGCTGTACCAGCGTAGGCCTCAAATAGTTTCGACGTGCCTTTTCCCATTTTCACATCGCTGTGAGCTCCATCTACGCGCAGCAAGCGGCATGACAGGCATACTTTAGACGGGGCTTAGCCATGGGCCTACAGCACGGTGGCCTACAGCGACGTCCGCCGTACCTTTAACCGGAATCGACTAGAAACGTCGACGCATCTTTAGACACTTCGTATAATCATCCGTTAATTCATTCAAGGTGTGGTGTTTGCGAAGGCTCACTACCTGGAGGCGTACTCCCTCCTTAGATTTCTGTCTTCCATGGAACTGCAGCTGTAGCACAGCTATGCACAGTCCGTGCGGTGAAGGCCCCTCGAGGAGGCAAACAGAATGAGCGGCAAGCGGTGCATGACCGGACTGGAGAGGAGCGCGCCGCCGCCGCTACTCGGAGCCCGGCCGTAAAGCCGCGCAACTGAGTTTCGCCTGCCGCCACGAGGTGGCGGCACTCATCTAGTATACGCTCGTGAAAGTTCTTGTTCGTTGTAGTTCTGGTGCTTTAAGCGCGTTAAGCACGCAAGAACTGATACGTGGCGGAAAAAGCGCAGCTTATTCAGGGCAAGCCTTGTGGACGAGGCACTTCTCATGCGTGTTGGACTAATCGCTTGTAGGAACCAGGTAGTCAGGATGTATAAAATGTCGCTCATGCTCAATATTCACTTGTTTCGCATGATATCGTTTCACCCAGGACCATGTTTGGTGGCGATGTTCACATGCGTAGTTCAGAATCAATGAACATTCGCTTTAGCCTTGCCCATAGGTCAAAACGCATTTCCCGTAGCATACGTCGTCACCTGCCGCGAGTCAAAGATTCTTTCGCCCGCCGAACGATGAGACAAGGAGTGGCTGAATCCTGAGTGGCGGTGTGGCCGCTCCTGTCGCTTAGTGTTCCTGTATATGCTCCCTGCTCCCTGCGGGAGCATATACAGGAGCACTACTGTCGCTCTCTCTTCCACGATGATGATGATGATGATGATGATGATGATGGTGGTGGTGGTGGTGACGATATGGCTCTTCCCTTTGGAACGGGAAGTAACATTTACCGTGCTCTTTCCTGATTGTTACATTAATTCAAACAAGAAACAAGGAAGCTGGTGTTTCAGTCACCTCGGGACAGGACAACACAGCAAGGCGCCGTGGCGCCATCTCTCGTTAGATAACTATGAACTCGACTCCTAGCAATTTCTCTTCTGTAGTGCTGCTGAGTAATTGGACATTTTGGAGTAATCGGGGAATTTTTCTGGGTGGAGAAAGGTGTCTACATAACCAGGCAGTTAAAAAACACTTATTTCTCGCGCCAAGGGGTAAGTACCATATGGCGTCATGCATGACGCCGAGCCAGGAGGAAGAAACAGAAGGGAGCAGGGCAGCTCGGGAAGTTGGCGCAGCGGCCGAAATAACTCGAGCTGCTGTCTTGTCCGCGTCAGGCTGTTCTCAACAGTCGTGCTTTCGATTGCCCTACGAGGCAGGGGCGTAGCCAGGGGAGATGTTTCGGTGTCAGAACACCCCCCCCCCCCCCCCCCTAAGTTTTCTTGCACTCCTTTTAATTGTAGGCACAGTTCGTCCCAATTAAACATACCTTTTCACGTCAGCCTACTTTTTCATCATTTGCATTGTCTCCTCAAATGACCAAAACTATCGCGAAAATAAAGTGCCCCCCCCCCCCCCCCCCCTCCTTATTTAAGGGCCTCTGCGGCCGGGCGCAGCTTCACATAGATGGTGTAGAAGTCTTGACAAATGCCATTCGTTCCCAGTTGCTGACTTTATTGTAGAGCAGAAGCTTTTGCGTTTTTGTATATTACGTGAAAATATTGTAAATACCCGCGATTTTTCGTACGAGTGTTTTTTTTTTGTTAGAAAATAAATTGTTTACTAATCATGTCCTTGGAGTCCTGCGTGCACTCCTATATTTACGTAGACATTACAGGGAACGAAACAACTAACCCTTCGGCTTTATTAAAGCAGGAAAATGACTAAGATGTTGCTTGGGCGCAGGTTTTCTTTCTATTTTTTTTACCCACGGCATATAACACCTCCTGAAAAATATTTCTGGCTACACCACTGCTATGAGGGGTACGTGTTCAGTAATTTTTGCCTTATGTTCTAAGTTTTAATTAATTGAAGACAATGAGAGACGCCATTGTCAAGCTAAATTGTGAAATGTGCTCTTCTCAGGAGTTAATTTGGGGATAAAAGTCTCCGGGCCACGTGCTCCGTAAACGTATCCGATAGCTCTGTTATTAACCGCCGGCTGGAGACCAAACTTGTGGAGGTTAAAGAACAAGATTTTGCATTTCACTTCCACAAGTGTAGTGTCCAGCCGACGGGTAATAACAGAGTTTTCGGCTTCGTTTAAACAGCACGCGGTTCAAAGACTTTTGTCCCCGACTGTAGATCACTTTCGAAGTGTTGATATAGGGTACTCTTCTCGCCAGCATTCCTTCACACAACTTGGCGAACAACGACAGCTTGATATAGCTTGAAAGAGCGGGAGACATCACTTTCAGAAACAGCGCCAGACATTTTCTTTCCAATTTTAACCTTCGGCCTTCAATACTGATCTACAGAAGCCTTTATTTAAAAAAACATTCTTCTAGTAACCTCTCTCTGCATCCGTGACTCTACGTTTAGCACCCTTTCTCACAATATATAGATATTGCTCAAGTATGAAGAATTATTGTTTACTGAAGTTTCTGTGCATATTAATTAATCGCAGGTGTTTTCTCGCACGACGCTGCAGAAAAGTGATCCCCTACAAGTCCAGTGTAGTTTCTAACTATCGTGGAAGTCCCCGAAACGTGCAAAATTCAACGCCCAGACAGAACTCTTGCTAGCACGCCTTTGCATGGCTACGTTTCTCTGGTCCTAATTCAGTCATCATCACACGACGTTTGAAAATAAACCTGCATCTCTTCGCTATGACTTCCCACATAGGCCCTTGTTTTTGCTTTAAGCCCCCCCCCCCCCCCCCCCCCCCCCCCCCCCCCTGAAACGTGCCTGCATACTGTACGTTAACTGCTCCCACATGCTCCACAGGTATATTTGTGGCCAACCCCTGGCGATGTCAGTGCACGTTAAAGAACCCCAGGTGGTCGAAATTTCCGGAGCCCTTCACTACGGCGTCCCTCATAGCCTGAGTCGCTTTGGGGCGTTAAACCCCATAAACCAAACCAAACCAAACCCCTGGAGGGGGCTTTTGGGATGGCTGTTTATTTTATTTTTTGGCAGTGTGGGGGTGCGAAAGGAGCTCACTCCATTTTTGTAGGTTTCTTCGAAAAAAAAAAAAACCTCACCGTGGTTCCGAAACCCAAAATTTCACGCTCAGCTTAGGTGGTCGGTTGCCCAAATGCGAGTGAAAGTTATATTTTTCCTCCTCTCATATTAGTAAACAGGGCCCACCGACAATCGCTTAGTTTAACCTTCGCCAAGCTTCTCCCCGAGGCTCGCTTCGCATGCGCCTCATTAGGGAGAACCCGGAGCTCCGAACCAACTCGTTCGTTGTTCACATTTCACCTGGTTACGTACTCCCCGTTCTGAATGCGCCGACGCGCCATGCTCGACCGGGCGTGTAAATTTCTCCCTCACGCCGGATGCCGGGAGGAAGCGAGCGAATGAAGAAAACAGCGGCAGCAGGGCAGCGTAACCACCACGGCGTGCCCTGTCTCGCCGCTGTGTACAAAACGACGACGCAGCGTGGGGCTCCCAGGTGCGACTGCGCTGTGTATCCCTCGTCGGAGACATTACGCGGTTTATAGACACACATACGAACACCACTAGTTGATCGTCGTCCCCCAGGCGGCTCCCACGTGACAAGCCGGTCGTGGTCGGCGTGCAGCGTAGATCCCGGCATCTGCCGGCAGCAGAGGTGCGGATGGCAGAGGAGGCAGGGATGTAAGTGCGTGCTCGTAAATAACGCCAACGGCAGCGGGAGAAGCGAAAGTGCGCGAGTGAAGGACCTGGGCACGAATCGGTGAACCGTGAAAACGATCGCTGCGAGCGATGGGCGCTCGCGCGCCATGCCAGCGGGTGAAAGCGATAAGCACGACGTTTTCTCTTAATGCGAGTTTGTTTACAGATGCACGTGTAGCTGCTCGCTTCTAAATTTTCAGATTTTTATTTTCCTCTCTTTTTTTTTCGTCGATTTTTGTACGACCGGTTCATCAAAAGAATGTGAAGTCGAGGACTTGCACTGTTTCCTGCAACGTTTTCCTCATTGATAGAGCACCGAAATTGGGGTCCACGAGAAAAAAGAAACGATACGCATAACAGCAACAACTCGACCACTGATCCGGAGTTCCCGGGTTCGAAGCCGACCACGGCGGCTGCGTTTTTATGGAGGAAAAACGCTAAGGCGCCCGTGTGCTGTGCGATGTCAGTGCACGTTAAAGATCCCCAGGTGGTCGAAATTATTCCGGAGCCCTCCACTACGGCACCTCTTTCTTCCTTTCTTCTTTCACTCCTCCTTTATCCCTTCCCTTACGGCGCGGTTCAGGTGTCCAAAGATATATGAGACAGATACTGTGCCATTTCCTTTCCCCAAAAACCAATTATTATTATTGTTAACAAATGCGATAATTCTGAAACCAAGCTTGTTACCTGCTGGTTTTGGTCCCAAAAATTCACAGGGCGAGCTAACTACCCTATGCTTTGGCAATGCGTTAGCGTTGGAAGGTGTTGGTGCCTTTACCGGAAGTGACAACAACAACAACAACAACTGTCCGTTCTGATGAGGTTCCTACCCTCCAGTCAATAAAATTATCCGGTGAGGTGACGCCAGTTTTCTTCACCCAATGGGCTAATTTTATGACCAACGACACATCTTTTTTCCTGTTGAGGCTTTTAATACAATCGCATTAAAACAATGTGCGTGGCGCGCTCTTAGTGTTATATTCTTGCCCCGCGTGCTTAAGCTGTCATTTCACATTGAGTGAATGTAGCGAATATTGCATTGCGCGCATGAGATGATGTCATCACATAACAAACTCACTTGACCATTGTCGTTGGTCACGTGACCGGTGGGTCACATATGAACCAGTTAAATGGGGTCACAGCAATGGTTGGTGAGGTCCGAACATGATTCTCCTGACCGCGGAGGCCGTATTTGGATGGAAGCGATATACCAAAACGCCTGTGTGCCGGGCGATTTCATCGCTCGTTAAATAGCCCCAGGTGGTTTAAATTAAACCGAAGCCCTCCAGTACCGCTTTCCTCCTACAACCCACATGCCGCTTCGTGGCATTAAGGCCCACAATTTATAATTTTCCATCCTCCAGACGTGTAATTTATTCAGCATCCTCCTTACACATACAGCTGACGCTGAAGCCCGTGTCACATTAAGTGAATGCCCCTTTAATTTTGTTCAAGTAATAAGAGCCGTAATTGCAAAATGTAATGAAGACTGGATTCCACCGCCAGTTTAAACTTAACTTCGACATGGGCTAGTCTAGAGCTAAACTTCCGAAGAATGCGACGTACGCGAACGACGTGCAAGCCGTTGTAAAAAACGAACTGAGTGAACTGAACAACGCATGCGTCTTCCGCCAACGTACCCTACGTTCTCCTAAAAAGAACAAAGTGAGCCGACCCACTGACGTTTTCAAAAAATTGAATCGCGTTCGGTCAGTGCTTTGCAAACTAAAAAATTGTTCGCTGAGCCAGGATTTTACGGGTTGGGTACGTGTCAGTAATGCAGCACGCAGGTAGGCGAAATGAAAGCGAGTAAGGGTACTAGCAATAAAAGGAGTGCGCTGCAGAATGCCGCATCCTGTTTACGCGTGACAACGAAGCAAGCTCTATAACAAAACAAAGAAGAGAAAGGGGAGAAATACTCGCAAGCGCTATTTCCGCTTCCCAGGATCTGTTATTTTCCTGATTCCACGTGTTAGAAAGCTGCCGGTTTGTACGATGCCAGCAGCTGGTGATCTGCGTGAAACTCTCAGCACTAAAACGCCGCACTGCCTTTCATGAGTTATTTCCGTGATTGGCTGGAAATAAGTAGTATGCCGTATTGCTGGAAGCCCTCAAGAGCGCAAGATGAGCAACAAGGTTCTTGAACCACAGTTAAGAATATAAGAACATATTGTGCACCTCCTGGAATACAAAGAAAAACTCGCCTTTCCGGGCTACGTCCTGCTCAGCACCATTTCCTTCTCTTGCCTCTCACACTTTCCTTACTTGCCGACAGGACGTCCTGTGACGTCAATAATAATAATAATTGGTTCTGGGGGGAAAGGAAATGGCGCAGTGTCTGTCTCATATATCGTTGGACACCTGAACCGCGCCGTAAGGGAAGGGACAAAGGAGGGAGTGAAAGAAGAAAGGAAGAAAGAGGTGCCGTAGTGGAGGGCCCTGGAATAATTTCGACCACCTGGGGATCTTTAACATGCACTGGCATCGCACAGCACACGGGCGCCTTAGCGTTTTGCCTACATAAGAACGCAGCCGCCGCGGTCGGGTTCGGACCCGGGAACTCCGGATCAGTAGCCGCGCGCCCTAATCACCGAGCCACCGCGGCGGGTGTGACGTCAACGCCAAACCAGTACTTTTTCCACTCCCTGATTTACTAATATCCCTGCTTTTTCCTTAATCCTCCAGAGTGTTGAGACGAGAAATTCGCCCTCTTTCATGTTATCGGATAATGACACGCCATCTTTACAGTTTAATTAACCTATTTCTAACGACACCCCCCCCCCCCCCCCCTTCATGAGACCATGCGGGAAAAACGACTGAGAGACAGCACGGCTACTAGATAGCCACGGCTGGTGCGGTGAGCCGAGGTGAAGGCCGCCACACATGGAGCCCCGGATTGGGGCTACCAGCCGAGGGCTAACTACTTCCAACTTTCATAAAAAAAAGTTATCGGGAGTAATACAACAGACTGCCGTGAGTAAAGAAGACGAAAGAAGGAAAAAAAGAAGGAAAAGAAGAAAGGGAAGCCCATTCGAAAAAACAAAAAAAGAACTAAAGATTTCAAGCTAGTTCAGGCACGGTTATTAGCACTTGCTAGCTGCTGTCCATTTAAATACATGAATTCCCTGTACATCAGGGGGACCGACGACATGCTGACAAATGCACCTTCTCCGGCTTGGATGCCACAGGTTTCATAAATGTCACGGTACCACTGCTTTCTGTAGGTGTGCGATCTGATGCTTTGCAGTGCTTATCTTAAATGAGTTAGTGCTCTGTCAGCTTTGTTTTACTCCTTTTTTGATCGTATTTCCTTTTTATATTTCACGTTATTCTTCCATCTGCGTCTATTTTACTTATCAATTATGGCAGTGCATTCCAGCACGTGCACAATATATTCTCACCTCTGCGCCTGTGTTCCCTGCCGTGTGCACCTGCGTCCCATTACATTCGCGCTGTTAGCCGTCAGTAATGTACCACTCGAGCTCTCTGCCTCAGCAGCGTCATCAGGTGTTATGGCCACGCCTACAATGCCAGCGTTTGATTGTAGCATCTGACAAAAGGTAAAAAACAATTCTTATATGCTCTATAATCAAGCTCTTTTCCTAGAAGTCAATTCAAACAATTTAAACATCAAACATCGCGTGACGAGCCGCACGAGTAAACAGAAAAAAACTTAGAGCGACACACCAATATATTAAACATTACCAGAAGTATAAGAAGTACCAGCGCGACTTTCAACCATTGTTTAACGTTTCTACCATTTAAACTGCCATCCAGCTCATTAAATTGGCAGTTTCTTTCATTCTCCCCCAAAGGTGCTAAACCTGGCCTGTTGGGCCCGAGGCAAACCTTTTTGAGAGCGAAGTAAGTGTTCATTTGGTAAGGTAAACGTTCATTTGGTATTTGTCATGTTGAATGCCTTGTATAGCCACTCCTGCATGGGCCAATGTATTGGCCTGCAGTATTCTGAAATAATAAATAAAATAAAAATATGCATTTTTTTTTCTGGTACGGTGAATTATGTAGAGTATCTCTAGGCGAGGTATCTAGCGGTGGTCTTTACATTACGCCACTGGCAGAAAAAAATATAAATGAACCATGTAAACGTAGTCCTTGAAACCCGGTATTGCAGCAATGTCCCCGCTATCGGAAGATGCCCAGTACTGCCGATCACGCTCATTCCAGCGTCATTTTCCGACGGCCTCTTGAAGCTGTACTGCAAAAGTAACACGCAAAGTCAATTTAGTTTTTCTGCCGATAATGCGCACAATATCGAGGTTGCCATATATCTAGTCGGCATTTCTTATAGTGCAAGGAGCCTCTGTGCACACGTTTAACCCAGAAAATGTAAATGTAGTAATTTTAAAAGGAAGAGCTCTGTGCTTCTCTGGGTTAAGAACAGGGGACTTATGGGCTGCTCTAATACGCGTGTGTGCATGTACTGGTTTCTTTAGACATATAACAGTCTTTAGAAGAAAAAAAATTAGCAGAGGATTTTAGCATGACTAAGCGCGGAATATCGTGCAGTAGCAATAGTTACGGTGGGCACTTAAGTTCCTTACGTGATAAAGGCATCTGACATAAGGCATTTAGCATAAAGGCCTTCTACCTAAAGGCCTTTACACAGAAGGCATTTACCATGAAGGCCTTCACCCTAAAGTCCTTTCCCCTGAAGGCATTTCTTTTTAAGGCCTTCAGCTAGATGTACCCACGCACGCCTTCACCTAGTTAAAGGCGTGCCAGGTGTACACACATGGCAGCTAGCCCACAACCCTGGGCAGGCAGGTGGGCCGCCTACCACAAAGCAGGATGCAGGAACGTATACGGAAATATGCCCTAAATTGCAAAATGCGCCCAGTATTGCTACAACACTAAAAAAAAACCCACATTTCACCCTGTTAATTCCGGTACGAAGAAATGACGACAAAACTCTAGCACCCCCCCCCCCCTCCCATCCCCTATCCATTTAGTGCCCACTATAAGGCATTCGTGGGTAAGGACAGCAGATTATATGATAGAATCACATGATAATATCAAAAGCACCCGCTCCCCAGACGACGTTGACGACAACTCCTTCCGCCAGGAGGTGAGCACTGGAGTATACTACACACAACACCGACGCCATGTGACTCTGAGAAACCCCTATACACAGTTATCGCTATTTATATAAAAAAATAAAAAAAGCAGTCACAAACGAAGGGAGTGCGCCCGCTTCGCCCCTTCGACCTTGTACAGAGTCGAGTGATAAGCGCTCAGCCTGAAATACTAAAGCAACATGCACCAGCAGGTGTTCTCACGGGAAGTCAGGAAGTGACGTGCACAAATGCACCGATTTATTTTTTAAACCCCCCTTTTTTTTGAAACACCAGCGTCAAAAGGAGCGTCGGTGAAATATGAGCCGTAGCGACCAAAGCGTTCGCGTTTACCTTACTGCTTTATTTTTTTTAAGCGATACAAATGACACGTGAAGCCAACGTTCTCGGCAGCATAAAAAAGTGTTATTCTTGATCACTGATACAGTAATTTGATACAGTAATTTTTCTTGATCACTGATACAGTAAAGGTTAGGCCTGGGCTAGGCCAAGGCGTTGCGTGGTCGAGCTATGCCTGGCGCGAGGCCAAGCGAGGCGTCCGCCCCGCGTTCGGAGCAATACTCGAAAATTTCACCCAAAATTCGGGCTCGAAAGTCCCAAGACGTGGATGAAAACATTGCGGAGTAGCTTTACGAACCGATTTCAGCAGCTTTCAGGTCATGGGTTCTCGAAAAACCGCACAAAATAGTGAAAATACCGGAGCCGACGTGACACACGTTCTCTCGCTCCGGTGGCCACCTGGCGGATCCAGGTTACACCTACCATCTTCCTTTCCATCGCTGCATTGCGCTCAATTTAAGTTCGACCCTTTTCGTTAGCCTCCACGTTTCTGCCCCACAGCTAGGTGAGTACCATTAAGATACAGCTGTCATATATTTTTCTCTTGAGGGATACTGAAAACTGCCAGTTATGATCTTCGATTACTTGACAAATACGCTCCACCTCATTCTTGTTCTTCGAGTTATTTCACTCTCGTGGTCCGATCTGCGGCCACTACTTGCTAGAAGAAGGTGTGCTCCCTTATCACTTACAGCGTCTCGCTATTTATCGTAAACTGCTGTTCGATTCCGAGACTGTTGAACATTAGTTTACTTTTGTGCATAGTAGTTTTTAGACCCACTGTTTCATAATGTATAACTGCCATAAAGAATGCCGACTATATTTGTCTTGTGAAACATGGATAAGAAGGAAATTAGAATAGGATTGAAGCAAAATAGTAAAAAAAAAATATGAAAATTAAGCTTGCCGCGGTGGTTCCTTTTTATCGCGAACGGTCGATGTTTTTGGAAACGCAGTATCTAGACACCGGAAAGAAACCGCCTCTCAGTCTCCCGATAATAATAATAATAATAATAATAATAATAATAATAATAATAATAATAATAATAATAATAATAATAATAATAATAATAATAATAATAATAATAATAATAATAATAATAATAATAATAATAATAATAATCGATTTTTGGGGAAAGGAAATGGCGCAGTATCTGTCTCATATATCGGCGGACACCTGAACCGCGCCGTAAGGGAAGGGATAAAGGAGGGAGTGAAAGAAGAAAGAGGGGCCGTAGTGGAGGGCTCCGGAATAATTTCGACCACCTGGGGGTCTTTAACGTGCACTGACATCGCACGGCACGCGGGCGCCTTAGCGTTTTGCCTCCATCGAAACGCAGTCGCCGCGGTCGGGTTCGAACCCGGGAACTCCGGATCAGTAGCCCAGCGCCCTAGCCACTGAGCCACCGCGGCGGGTCATGCTGTACTCAGTTTTGGACTACATTCAGCATAACACAAGGTTCGTCAGCAAAGGAAGTCGGGTGCGTTGTTACAATAATCATATTTCAAGGCTTATTCTTTCAAGGACCGAGGAAGATTTCTGGTCTTGTAAATACATACGCAGAATTGACGCCTAGTTGCGGTAACCTTCCCTGGCATCATCACTGTACCTTAGAAAGGCGCATACGCATGAAGAGATTCGTAGCAATACTTATGACTATGTCGCTATCTTATCAACGTATGTAAAAGGCTTTGCCGTTTTCCCGTGAATGACCCGCCACGGTAGCTCAGTGGTTAGGGAACTCGGCTGCTGATCCGGAGTTCCTGGGCTCCAAGCCGACCGCGGCGGCTGCGTTTCTATGGAGGCAAAACGTTAAGGCGCCCATGTGCTGTGCGATGTCAGTGCACGTTAAAGACCCCAGGTGGTCAAAATTATTCCGGAGCCCTCCACTACGGCACCTCTTTATTACTTTATTCTTTCACTCCCTCCTTTATTCCTTTCTCTTACGGCGCGGTTCAGGTGTCCAACGATATATGAGACAGATACTGCGCCATTTTCTTTCCCCAAAACCAATTATTATTATTATTGTTATTTCCCGTGAACTAGTTACTAAACATACAGCGCCGGTGAGGGAATGTCATATGCAACACACTGGAGAACATACATCAAGCACTTACAAAGGCATTGCGCACTTTGCGCGGCACGCTGCTGCACTATCGTCATGAATGAAACGCGAACAAGAAAATTGAGGTGATAACTTAAAAACACCAACCTATTATCCACTGGAGAGCAAATACAAGCGAGGCAGACTGACATTTCTGGGGAATTTTATTCGCGCTTTCGAAGTGAAATTAGAATCCGCTAGCATTGAGCTTCATCTGGCGAAGAGCTTCTTAGTTTGCTGATAGTGGCTGTAAGGCCGCCCCTCATGTAACGTGATGCTACTTAGGCTCTAACCTGCCGGGTCGATGAGTAAAGTAGTGCAAAGTTTGTTCTTTTGTAAATTCAGTTCTGCTTTTCCAGTTTAACTCTCTGTATATGTATGCTATAAATATATGCTCTGCTGTCATCATCTACAAGCTCGCCTCCTGTCCATCTTCCAAACCGAACGACGCTAGAGGAAGGGTTCGTAAACCTTCCTCGAAGAAACGGACGACCATTGAAATTCTACTGTGGCTCAGTTGTCTTCTTCGCGTTTCATTCTTTGCTGACAGTACGCACAAATGTCAGTGTTTTTTGCGGGCAAGGGGGCGGCGCATATGCATAAAGCTGACTGTGTCTGCATCTAGTGCAGCAACTTTAGAGTAGGCTGGACTCCGATGCCGGTTAAGTGAACCTCGTCATCGCTGAGGTTTCAAAGGGAGGAGACACAGGATCCAGGTGGCAGTATACGCTTAGGCCGTGACGGACTGCAGCCACTGACACCGGGGACCTCCTGCGCAGTGCTCCGTCCAAGGGCGAGCGACAGGCTGTGCCCGTGCGGCGGCAGCCGACTGTGACGCCACTCGGGTACGGCACCGGTGGGCGCGCGCGCGCGCCCTGTGGCGGCAGCGCGTGACGGCGTGGCACGTGGCGTCCGGCGACAGACACGTGGCGTCGACGCCGAATGTCTTCTCGCTACGGCACGCCACCGGAACGGCCGGAGGACTACGGAAATCGGAAGTGCCCGAAAACAGTCGCCTCGGCGTTCCCGCTAATGAGCTCTGCCGAGCGTGCGATGAACATGGTGCACGGTGGCGACAAGGTGGCGAGCTGTAATGAGGCACGCAGTTTTAAGCCTAATTAGGAGGGTTTAAGGAGGAAGCGGCGATTGGACTTGTTCCGGCGTTTGTTGTGGTCAGTAACGTGGGCAACTTATTGGGGTATGCTCAAACGAGACGTAAAGGAAAGGAGCGCGCATGATTGGAGGTGACGTTTCGGTTTCTCATTCCGTCCAGTATATTCCTTTTAATATAACAAGGAAGCATTGATACTGAGGCGAGGTTCACAAAAAAAGCGTGGGGTGTTGGTCGAGGAGAGAATTTTTTGGGTAACTTGGAGAAGCGGAACGAGGGAAAGGGAGAGGAATGGAGGCTTCAGAAGGTGCCGTGGCCTTAGAGAGCAACGCATTTCTTGAAACCTCATCGTTGAAAAAACAAAAATTGTGGACGGCTAGTGTGGCATTCCCATAAAAAGCTGCTCAGTCAAGAGATACAGCTGCCTACCTGATCCGCCTCTTAAATCCCTCGTTACCTGTCTTAGCCTTCGCAACGGAACTGCCCTCGGTTAGGCTCGCGACGGACGCGACAGCTGTTCTGCAAAATATCGTCTATCGCGTCAAGAGGGACGTTCTCATTTGTCCCGACGGCTGATGACGTAGATTGCTAGAGATGAGAATATGCGAGTAGCTACGCCAACAGCCCATTACATTCGTACTCTTCTGACGACAACCGCAAAAAAAAAAAAAAAATAAGGGCGAAGTTGGCGTTACACTTCGCCTCGGCATGCGATGTGTTCCTCTTGCAGACCGGCTTTTCTCTCAAAAAGTCGCGCAGTTTTACTGTTGTTGTGTGGAACCGCCTTGTGTATCAATGTTTCGAGTCTTACATGATATGCGTGCATTAAATGCACGCACAGTGCAACAAGCCTCGTGCATACTCGCACAGGACGCAAGCCTCGTCAGACGGGTGACAGCCCAATATCCGGGCCGACAGAATTCCAAGTACTCATGTAATGATGCTTGAGTTGCAGACTGGAGATGGGCCAGCCGCTGGGCACGGCGAATTTTGGTCGCCTCATCCACTCCTGGTGAACTGGCCGCGGACCAGTTTCAAGAAATTATGACGGTTGATTTTCTGGGCTTGCGAATTCGCTAGTCTTGACGAGTGGCACCCGCCGCGGTGGCTCAGTGGTTAAGGCGCTCGACTACTGATCCGGAGTTCACGGGTTCGAACCCGACCGCGGCGGCTGCGTTTTTATAGAGGAAAAACGCTAAGGCGCCCGTGTGCTGTGCGATGTCAGTGCACGTTAAAGATCCCCAGGTGGTCGAAATTATTCCGGAGCCCTCCACTACGGCACCTCCTTCTTCCCTTCTTCTTTCACTCCCTCCCTTGTCCCTTCCCTTACTGCGCGGTTCAGGTGTCCAACGATATATGAGACAGATACTGCGCCATTTCCTTTCCCCAAAAAACCAATTATTATTTATTGACGAGTGGAAACTTTTCTCGCCTAAGATAAGCAGTAAGGCACTAAGTCAATGGTTCCAATTCTCAGTTTTTTTTTCCAGGTCTACTGGAGCTTGCTCACATTTCGCAATGCGCCTGGTAAACATTGTTTTGCCAAGTTTTGTCTACTATGCCCAGTTTCAGCATTTGTGAGACCATAAGCAGTGGCGTAAATCCACGCAAATTTCAGGGAGGTGCGCGGCTCTACAACCCCCCCCCCCCCCCCCCCCCTCACCGAACAAGAGCCAGATGCGGGTATAGCCTTAAGTGACGATAAACCCAGCGCCGTCAGCAGAGAACCGGGGGCGGAGGAGCAAATAGGAATCAACGAGAGAAGGCTCTAAATAATCCCCTAGTAATGCCCCATGCTATACAGCCTGCATAGTGCTCAATGTGGACCGTTAAATGCGGCCCAGTGGGCTGCATTGTTTAACGGTGGCTGCTTTACACGTGAGTAGAATTGTATCTTTGCCTGCGTTCTTGACCTACGAAAAGCCGACTAATGGACGACACTTTGTTTGTTTTCGGACAATTTTTGCCTAACATATGCGGATGTGGTCCTTGGGTTTGCGAATCCCTTTCTTGGGATCTGGAGAGTGTCTCAACTTTATAAAGCTACCAGCCCTGCTCGAAAAGGAACTCTCTCCTTATTAGAAAAGGATATGATTCCATATTTCGCACTGCTATACGAAGTCTCCTCGCCATATAAGTGAAGCTAGGTCCGTAACAATGTGCTCATATATTGGGTTAGGATACAAAGTGCGCTTACGAGGGGGAAAAGGTTAAAGTTGCGCAGAAGCTGTCGTTTTAAAAATTTCTCTCCTGATGTCTTGCTTTAGGAGCCACTGAAAGGATGGCATGCAGTATTCTCTCTTTATGATCGAATTTTTTCGATTGTGAACAGCTTGAGTAGGCACTCGTCACTTGTACGAACCCGATGTTGCGCTTCTTGTTTTCTGCAACTTTTTCAGCTGCTATACATATGTGTGTTTAATGCTTGTTGTAGTTATTTTTTTCTTTAAGAGCGAAGTTTCGTCATGAAAAGCAAAGGGGCCAGCAAGGGCATAGACGAATGATGACCGATTCCAGCCAGTCTTTAGGAATTAATAGCGGGCAGCGGTCCGGTTCAGAGTCCGGACCGAAGTAACCGCGAGAAGGGCAGGGCCAAATCTATAGATATCGGTCCGTGACGACCTCTAGTGTCGAGTATACATTTATGTTTTGTAGCTTTTATCGAATCTGTAGCATGCGTTGTGCAGTTTAAGCGTTCCAGTTCAGCAGTAGAGTTATTTTTACAGCATTTAAACATCGGCGCTTCCTCGCTCTATAATCATATCCTTCATGCTTCGTTATTTTTGGCTCATAGAAGGCGTGGGCTCGAGATGGTAAAAGGGACATTTACAATTTTCTAATTGGACCGGCACTTTTCAGAAACTGAAAGTGACGGCGGTAGGCGTTGGTCAATGAGTTTCATTTATTTCCTTTTTTTTAAATAAATGTGGCTAGATGATACGACGCAGTATTATGCATGCCGCCAAGGTGAGAGTCGAATCTGACAGCGCCTGTCTCACGCACTGTTAAAATGTTCGCCAGGTCCGAACAAGACAAAGACCCCGAAGCTAAAGGCTCCGGGGTTTGTGCGGTCACAGACTGACTCAATGGAAGAAAAGCCAAGGCTTGAATTAAAATTCAACACGATCACAGGTACTCATGGCATGCCCTTTGATTGTTGGCAGATTGTAATTATGACAGCACTGTTTTTGAACATCTGGTTTTGGTCAGTCATTCTGTGGAAAAAAATCCTCGTTGCAACCGCGGCTTCCCCGTGTTGCGTAAGCTGCTCGTATCATTCGATGCCGACCGAGTAGTCCAGGGACATATCTTAGAAGGGGGGGGGGGACGCTCGCATGCTGTGTGTCCCCCGCCCTAAGTGAAGGAGGGACACGCTAATAATTAAATGATTCATGAATGCCTCATTACCTAACTCGAATATGCGTTTTTAAGAAATATGTGCATTCACTAGACGAGCGCCATCTGCTGGACCATTGCCATACATTGCGTGTTGGGGTTTCAGTGGGTGCCGCATGATGGCGCTACGACTGCACGCCATGTAAGGTGCCTGAATGCCCGCCCGCCTCCGCGGCGCTTGCCCATCGAGACACCCTAACGGCATGCACGAAGTAAATTCACCAGAAACGTACTTCGCTACTCGCTTAATTCAGATATCTAATCTACATGCTCATAATTAGATTATTCATGCGCGCCTCAGTTCATATCTCGAAGGTACGTTCCTTAGACATTGTGCATTCGCTAGACGCGCCTTCATTCAGTCGTGGCGGAGTGGAAGCGTCCGCTTCTCGCATGCCGGAGGCCCGGTTTAGGTTCCCACCAACACCACAATTTTCTTCTGTTTTGAAGCAAAAAACTTCAGTACGCTAGGTAAAGCAGTCGTCGCGTAGAACAGCAGCAACAGAATTACCTTCAACGACGTTTAATCGGGCAAGCAGACGCGGCTTGGCGTCTGTAACGCACACTGGATAGGCAACGCGCCCGCCCTGCCACGCTGGCAGGTGGTGGTTATGCTGCAGTGCCCCGTGTCTGCCACAGCATTGTCAGTGTTATTGCATGCAGCCCACGTATCTTTCTTTCAACACCGCCACGTACCTCAAAGCGCGATTGAGGCGTCCGCTGCCCCAGGGAGCCAGTTATGCGCCCTTCCTTTCCTCAAAATCATCAGAGTCTAGAACGCAAAAGCTGTGGTGTATCGGGCAGCAGACGCGGCTTAATAATAATAATAATAATTGGTTTTTGGGGAAAGGAAATGGCGCAGTATCTGTCTCATATATCGGCGGGCGCCTAAACCGCGCCGTAAGGGAAGGGACAAGGGAGGGAGTGAAAGAAGAAGGGAAGAAGGAGGTGCCGTAGTGGAGGGCTCCGGAATAATTTAGACCACCTGGGGATCTTTAACGTGCACTGACATCGCACAGCACACGGGCGCCTTAGCGTTTTTCCTCCATAAAAACGCAGCCGCCGCGGTCGGGTTCAAAACCCGGGAACTCCGGATCAGTAGTCAAGCGTCCTAACCAACGCGGCTTGGCATCTATAACATTGAGTGCGTTCTGCACAGGATTGCCAACGCGCCCGCTCTGCCCCCCTGGTAGGTAGCGGTTAAATTAATGGTTGATCGCGAGATGTTGGTCACCCAATGAACGCTGCGGCCGATTTATTAATTGAGGCCGCTTCAAGGTCATATCTGCGCCGTATCATAACCTTCAAAGTTTTTACACGAGAAGTGCAGCTTTCGCTCCAAAAGTATTGCACATTTAACATGTACAGCCTGAATATTTAATACTGCTGCAGGCGGTAAGGTTGTTTTTAAAGCGAAAGCTTTACTACGCCAGCCAGCGAGCCATTTATGCCGTATGCTGTACGCCGTATGTCGTATGCCGTGGCCGACCTTGAGCCGCCGTTGTCTAGAAACACCGCAGCCGCGCTCCAACAGATGGCGCCGCCGTCGACGATGCTGCCGTCGCCGCTCGCTCCACCAGAGGAGCTCCGCTGGGGTAGAGGGAGAGGAGGTGTCGCCTCGCGGTGTATATATATATATATATATATATATATATATATATATATATATATATATATATATATATATATATATATATATATATATATATATATATGCGCCTCGCTTCAGTGTATTCTAACGATACCTGATACCTGATTTAATATCTGCAGCGGGTCTTTGGACCCAAGATATTAAACTTATTTTTGGAATATGGCGGAGTGCTTAGCTTGAAGCACTCTGGCACGGGTCTGCCCGGTATTGCACTGTCTCTGGGATCGGCCCGGGGCATATTAGCGCGGCGCGTCTTTTCTTTCACTCTTTGCTCTCCTATCCTTTACCTTTCCTATTTTCAGCACACAGCAGCGAGCGTGGCTCGGCTTGAGCCAGTAGGTAGGCCCGTGCTTGTTCCTTTTTCCTTCTTCCTGTCAGAAGCGTCAGTCAGTCAGTCTATTGTAGTTGTTATGATAATAATAATAATAATTGGTTTTGGGGGAAAGGAAATGACGCAGTATCTGTCTCATATATCGTTGGACACCTGAACCACGCCGTAAGGGAAGGGATGGAGAGCGCGAAAAAGACGCAACAACGACAGAACGAAGCGAGGAAGAGAGAACGCTCTCAAGAGACGCCAGAAGAACGCGCCGCACGACGCGAGAAGCGTCGCAACGAAGATGCAGCTAGAAGCAGTCGTGCCGCGTCCTGGAGTGACTTTTCAACTGCGGAAGAGACCGGCTTGAGTTCTGGAGAGCGTCGGAATGAGACGCTGCATGCGTAGACGACGCGCCGAGGAAACGAAGCTTTCGCCATTCAACTAGGGTTAACCAGAGCTAAACCACAGCCATTTTTTTTCCCTGATAAGTGAGTACGTGTCTGAAATAATTGACTGCATCATGCACAAGGGCAAAGAGCATGGGATTATTTCAAGCGTAAGCAAAGTAGTTCCTATAAAAGCACTTTGAAGTTCTCAGAGTTTCCAAGAGGCGAAGCTGAGTAATATTTAAACCAGTGTTAGTATAAGATCTCGAATTATACTGAAATTAAGGTGTCGGTTATAGTACTAAGAGAAATAATTACTACCAATTTGCTGAGTGAACGTCACATCTGTTGGCCCAGGGCGGATGTTTCCAAAGAGCTTTTCTTCTGCCTCACAGTGCGTATATGTAAAGTGCCCACTGCTTACTCGGAATCTGCCTAGTTTTTTCGACGCCATTAAAAAGGTTTACTGAGCATTGTATTCGGTACTTCAAAACACTTCCATAGGTGCAAAACATCTCGCTCTTTTCACGGTGGACCTGACAAATCAACCCCACAGCTACACCAACGACGACCAGTACTAGAAGGTCACAGCAACCAGAGTCAGCTTCCTTTATTCAACAGTGCTCAGTATGATCAGGCTTATGGTTTAAATAAAGAGCAACCGAAAACACTGCAAAAGAACAGTGATGCACCCCTGAACGTCTCTGCATTATAAATGAATCTGCGAGGAAGACAAGCTTTACTTTTATAACCTGTACTGCAAAAGGCAAGTGCTGTTTAACACTGGTTAATCTCTAGTTAGAAACAAATATATATATATATATATATATATATATATATATATATATATATATATATATATATATATATATATATATATATATATATATATATATATATATATATATATATATATATATAGCCGACAAGGCAAATGAAATGAGGGGCTCGTTTTGACAAACATATGAAGGATGCCAACAGTCACCGAAACCAAGGTGCATAGGGGAATGCTTATAATATTTTTTTCAATTTGTAGTGCCAATCAATTGGTTTAAAGAAGATTACTTATAAATCAGCAGAAAAAACAACGATATCGCCGGTGGGATCCGAACCCACGACCTCCGAATATCCGAAGGTAGAGCACCGGACGCGATATTCGGAGGTCGTGGGTTCGGATCCCACCGGCGGCATCGTTGTTTTTCTGCTGCTTTATAAGTAATTTTCTTTAAACCAATTGATTGGCACTACAAATTAAAAAATATAAACATTCCCCTATGCACCTTGGTTTCGGTGACTGTTGGCTTCATATATATATATATATATATATATATATATATATATATATATATATATATATATATATATGGTGCAGGCCTCATCAAGCCTCCAGGAGGCTTTCTTTCCTGCCCCTGCAGCGTTGCAATGTACGTTGTGATGTTGGAATAAATTTGATTTGATTTGATATAGCGCGCGAAACAGTTAAGCTGCCCTAAAACACTACAAGTACAAATAAAGTTTCGCTCGCTTCCTTCAGTAATAATATTACACGTCTCATTCTCTTCACATTTATTTCAAAGCGAATAATAATTCGTTTATCAACGATGAGTGAAAGGAAAAGAAAAAAAAGCAGGCGAGAAACATGAAGCTGTCGTATCCCGCCCGAAGCCACGGTTCACTCAGCCGCAGAGCTAGCTGTTCTCTTTGTGCGTCGATTCCCGGGGACCGTTCACGAACGCAGCAGCTGCGGCGCGTCGCCGAGCCATTCCGCGCGCGGAACGCAGCTCGATCCGACAGGCGAAGCGGTTTTCGGAATACGCGATGAACGAAATTATGAAGCAGCGGACTTGTTTTGCGCGCCAAACATGGTACACCGAACACTTCATCGCCTGTTTTGTTAGAATTACCGAAGGGCTTTCCCTCTGCGGTTTTCAGTAACGGTGGGAGAAATTCGTCGCCTCCACGGAATGCAGGGAGGTTGTAGCTATGGCCTCGTATTGCAGTAATGTCGTGCAATAGTGCTGTGTTCGCGTAATAACGCTGTGCAGATATGGTTATCGAAGCAACTCAGTGGATGTCACGGGAGAGAAATATAATCGAATGTTGCGGAGAAGCACATGGAATGATGACGCAACAGGGAATTAACAAGTTTAATTTAGGCGAGTCTTACACCGGAATATGGTTAAAACACTGTGGGGCGAAGCTCTTGTCACGGCTTACGCGTATTTAGGCCGCTGCTAGTGATAACAACGCGTCTACAGGTGAAAATTCATGAAGTTAGTAAATAGATCGTTTAGTATGACGTTGACCTAAGCGAAACTTGACGTCGTATAAACCGCGCGCGGCTCTCCGTGCGATGAAAACAGTGCCACCAAAAAAGAAAAAAAAGAAAACCTCCTGGACTGCTTGCCACCAGTTCACAATGTTGTTGGTTCATCTCAGTTCCGTTCACAGTGGCAGTACGTCACGCTTTCAGCATACTTTTCTTTTTTTTTCCAAAAAATGGGACGCCGTCCTTTCCAAAACAACCACGCTCCTCTCTCGCCATTAAGCAGCAGACTGCCCATGAACAGGCTGCGAAGCAAACACAAGCTCCGGGTTCTGATATCCGCTCGGAAGAGTGCCACGCAGACAGGCGTTATCCGCACACCCGCCCCGTTGCGCGATGCGACTCGAGCCCAGGAGCACACCTACGTACCCTCACAGGCAGACGACGCGCGCTCGAGCACCAAAACGTGCTCTCCTCGCAAAGGGCTCGCTTAAAGCTCGAGTAAGAAGAATCAAAGAAAAAAAAAAGAAGCATAGCCAAAGTACTATTTCCAGGGCGAGAAAGGATGCGCGTCCAGGGCAGGACACAATGGCGGCGGCCGCCGCGTATCGTTCCCTCGCGCGCGCGCCGCGGGAGCGTTCTCCGCTACACGGCCGGCATCGCGCTCTCCTATCAGGCTCGGCCGGGGGCGGAGTCTCGCCAGCGGCCGCTCCGCCCCGAGGTCTGCCGCCGACGTCACGCATTGGCAGGCCCGGGTATTCACGCAACTGGTCTAACGGCTGCTCGTGCCAACATGGACGAGGGCAACTCGGAACCCCCAACGAAAAAAAGACGACGCCTGGAACCGCCGCAGACACCGGCCGCTGCGCCCGATGACCAGGTGAGGACCACGGGTCATGGGGCGCTGCTCGCCCCCGTTGGGTCTTGCTGCTCGCGGAACGCGCTAAGCCTAACCTGCTTTCGCGAAGACCGCCGGCTTGAGCCCAGGGCACGCACGAGCGAGTTCTCCTCCCGCCCGACTGTGATTGTTTTCCCGGAGTAGATCGAACGGGCACGCGTTGCGTAATACGTGGCTGAAGGCTAACTTGCCGCTGCTTCCAGAGGCGACAGCAGGTTCCGAACATGATGCATCAGGTCTTCTGGGCTTGGCGAGACCAGAAGAAAACAGCGCAAGAGCACTGTCATACCGGAAACGCGAGTGTAAGCCTAAATCGGGAAGACTGTGGAGCGTCTACTCACCAAGAATGTCGTCCATATTTTTAAACTTTCCTTTTTTTGCGTTTTTTTCATCGCCCTCTCTTTTCCTTGCTCACACTTACTATTCTCTTCAGTGCGATTAATTTTTGTCTGGTGAGCGGCAGTTTTGATGGCATAGGCACTTCGGTGGAAGAGGCAGTAGATACAGAGCGGCAGGTGAGGTCACGACGCGTGTGTTTGTTCCTGTCAAGAAGCTGTGGCACGTTGCGCCTACAGGCCGCCATGTGGTCTTGAAGCGCTTGTCTGCCTGCCGCTACACGCCCTCTTTTCGGCGCCCGCTCTTATCTCGCTTACGTGTACAGCTTTTCACGCGCTGAGCAATGAGCACATCACTCTCTCCGTCATCGCTGCCTGGGCTGCAACACTCGTTTCTCAATAAATTTTGTTGGGGCTTTTCGTAACAATGACAGTAGTACACCGAATAAGTGGTTGCCAAATGCTACTGGTCGTCAGATCCGGGCACGCTTGCTTAGGATTGCTGACGGTGCCGCTGTGAAAACCAAGGATATCTTGAGGGAAACAGCCTTCGCTAGCGGCTCTCAAACATAATCGACATCATAAAAAATGTTCATGTATTGAAGCATACGATATTTCTTTCGGGTGTTCTTCCGAGTGTTTGCTTAGACAATCGTCACTTTCGCTATTGTCCTGTGATAGTTTTCAAACCTGCTTCAGCGCTTTAACATCAGAATGCTGTATCTCGTATTGTTTTGTTGCATTTGAAGCTGAGCTCGAACAGCATGACTTATATAGTTAGGCTGTTAACGCCTAGATCGCGACACACCTACCCTATTTTCATGTTACTTCTGTGAACACAACAATGAACGAATTCAAAAAACTTATAAATGGTTGTTTACCCATTAATTAAAACAAAACCTTTTTGATCATGTTGAGATTTTCATGTACAACATATAAAGTACAACATATTGCGTTTTTAAGCTTTAGTAATACTTTAAATTACTTATTACTGGATAATGTGTGTCCGTGTTAAGAAAAACTGTGGTTATTCTGTTCCCTTCTGCTGAGCTACCCACAGACCTTCAAAAAAAGTGGCAATTTGTTTCGTTACAAAGCGTGTGTAGGATTAGGCTGTAAATATAACCGCTGGTATCATGAGAAGGACTCGCTCCTCCTAGCAGTTTTGCATCCTTTCTTGTATTTGGATCGTTACTTCTTACCCATTGCTTATCGATTATTTCCACAGCCTCCCAGCTTTCAGATATTGCTGTACGTTGCCGTACCGCCTTTTCTTCTGCCGACCTTGTTCCCTGTAACGTGCCACTTCAATCTCCACTTCTCGTTGGCACTCTAGCTCAAGTCTCTTGGGATTACGTGGCGAAGAAACCTCACAGTTCCTTCGTGAAACTCTGCCTTAACCGTCCTTGTGACGTGGTCCTTCCTTGACTCTCTTCACGTCCGCATCAAGCTCGTTGTCACAGAAAGGATTCTTCAACCTGCACCGGCTACATCCCTTGTTCCTCGATACTAACGCAGGTCCACATCAAAGCGGAGACAGAGAGCAACCGGAATGCTAGTCCTAAACAGGCGGCCTCTCCGCCTCCAATGCCGTCCCAGGGAATCACCGAAGTCGTCGTGCATCAAGCAGCGGACGAAGACGACGACTGCGAGCCAGTGCAGGTCAAGTACGAGGTCGTCGAAGAAGTGGTGCCTTACGAATCGTGCACTGCTACCGGCGTCATTGCCGGCATCGCGGCCGACGACGACCAGCAGGAAAATGGTTCGGACAATGCCGCGTCGTCGCCCGCGCTCGTTCCGACCATCGTCTCCGTCGCTGTGGTCGAGGACGACGACGCGGCGACGACGCCAAGCGGCTCGCCCGAGCTGGCCGAGCTCCGCGTCGAGTGGCCCGTGTCTCCCTCGCAGGCCGCCGTGGTCGTGGGGGCAACGCACGCCGAGGCCCTGCCGGAGATGTACGCGCTCGACCCGATGGCTCAGCCGACGCCCGAGCAGCTGGCGGTTGTCGGCGGCCCCGACCACATGCCGTGCGACTACCGCATGATGACCCTGAACCAGGGCTCTCCGGGACACGAGTTCCAGGAACTGCCGCCGCACCACCACGGGCAGGCGCAGCCGTACCTCCTAGCCTCGCCCGGGGGCTACTCGGTGCGGATCCTTCCCGACGACGGGGAGCCGCCGCAGCACGTGAAGCTCGTGAAGAGCGGCGGCGCCCGCGGAACGGTCGTGGTGGACAGCACCGGCAGTGAGGTGGTGCACGGCGAGGTGTTTATCCCGTCGGGTGTGGAGGTTGTCCCGAGGACGACCGCGTACGGACACCACGCCGGTGTGATCGCTGCGCCGGTCACTACGGTGCTCTCGTCGACCGCCGCCGGACCGGCGTTCCTCTCCAGGGACGTGAGCTACGTGCTGCCACAGCAGCAACAGCAGCAGCAGCAACAACAACAACATCAGCGCCTGCCGCAGCAGCAGCAGCAGTCGCACACGGCAGGGATTCTGTCGGCCCAGCAGCAGCCCCAGGCCCCCCAGACGCAGCCCCAGCAGACCCATCAGACCAGGGGTTCCAGGAGCAGTGGCCGGACGAGAGACAGGAGTGAGTATGCCCGTCTTCCATTCGTTGCATTGTGCATTTCTTGTTAGTCTTGAAAAAATGCTCATCACGAAAGCGAGCAGAGTGCTCACGGGCAGAGTAATCGCAATAGGAATAGGGACGATGCAATAATTTGGAACCAATCATTATCTATTCTGAACTGATCACTATCATGAGGCGCTGTAAAACTTCGTTTCACAGATGCGATAGCTCTCAGTGACACCTGATGCTCCGCAGACATCTGCACGTAAGCTTTACAAAATACGCCAGTCCCTATTGCCCAATACCGGAATACCGAGGTGAAATTAGGAGAGGGTTAGAGGTAAAGAAAATGTCTCGTTGAGATCTGTAGGCAAGAAAGGTCCACCTGTGTCCTAGCATCACTAACTGTGTATGAGTGGCACGGGTGACGATCTGACCCAATGTGCGGTTTGATGCTCCGACAGTGTCGCAAGCCAAACAACTACCTGAAGCAAACTGCTTAGTAATCAAGGAAACAAGTTTTACTCGGTTCCAGAAGAAACAAAAGCCTATTGTGGCATGGAATTTCTTCGTTGCCATAGAGGGTACCAACCTCTAAACTTTATCGATAGGGTGAGCGGAAACCAAATTCGTGGTGCACTGAAAGCTTGCCGTGGGATACTCGCCGAAACCGACACAGCTTTCAGATAAACTATGTAAGATAAATATGTAAATGCTGTGCAGAATGACTACTCTGGCAGCAATTTGTGGTAACATAAATATACTGCTAACTGCAAGAGCAAAAGTAAAAATATCTTATCACGTGACTGTGTGCCGCACATTGTTACTTCCTTGGTCCAATGTTTAGGGAAATCCCCCAAGGTGCCGTAGATTTATAATAAGGAGTAATTACTCATTCACACCTGCTCAAGCGCAATAATATGGCTACAAAAAAGTTCTACAGCTTCCACAGGAACCTCGCAGTTCAGGGAAAATTCGTCCTGGTCCGGGGCTCGAACCCGGGACCACCGCCTCACCGAAGCAGTCGCGCTGCCAGCTTAGCTAACCGGGACTGTACTAGCGTAAGTTAGGGCAACTACTAGAAGCTGGAAGAGTGTTGGTCAAATTTTTAGGGGAATGCCTCATTGTGGAGTAGATGTGTAATAAGGGAGCAATTAATCCTTGTGTGTGTGCTTGCCGTCCCGGTTAGCTCAGCTGGTAGAACGACTGTACCGGTGGGGCGGTGGTGCCGAGTTCGAACCCCCGACCAGGAAGCATTTTCTTCAGCTACTAATATTCTGTGGAAGCTGTATAGCTTTCATTTGCATCCATATGGCTGCGCTTGGGAGGATGGTAATCAGTAATAGCTCATTTATTACTGTGACTTAAAGAAGCACGGCATCTTTAAGAGCTCCAACAAAGGAACTGAATTAGTAAGTGCAATAACATATGGTTGATCTCCAGTTCTTATTTGTCTTTGGTGTGGCCTGAAGCACGCTGGGCTAATGTGTTCATGAAGTCTAAAGCACTGATAACAGACCGAACTTTAGAAATCATCACAAATGTTGACTTTTGGGTTTGTTGAATATCCCGCTTTTTAAGCACACTGTGGAGTTGTTTGCTAATTGCTTTAACATACACAGTAAGAATAGCTACGCGCAGCTTGAGGACGGACGAGTTGGGCGTTTTATTGATGGTTTAGCCATTCCACTTGATGTCCGCAGCCATTACTTTTTATTCTATTTTTCGGTCGTCTTGTGTATATCATACAGTACCTGTGCAGTTTAGAAGCGTTTAAACTATCGAAGATATTGAGGAGATCGAACGTAATCGATTTTACCATTTATACTGCCGTGTTTTACCTGGTCAGACAGATTTCTACCCCATATCTCTATTTTATAAATGCTGTCATGGCTCATGCACACGCGGGCACAGGTACGGCAATCTGATTGATTGATAATCTTTATGGACTGAAATGGGAGTTAGGAGCAGTGGGTTAGGAAGAGGTTTGGAGGTTAGGCTAGGAGTGGTTTGGTTAGGTTAGGTTAGGATAGTATACGGCAAGCAGGTCGCTTCGTTGCACATTGTGCCGGTCATCATGGTCACTGGTATAGTTTCGCTTGTCTACCCCCTCCTTTAGTTTGCTTTTGGTTTCCTGTTTGATTTAGCCTTTTCGTTCAAGTTTTTTTTTCTTCTCCCGCCTACCGTTTTCTCCCCTCTTCTCCAAAAGTTTTCATCACTATTGGCGTTCATTTTCTTTACTATTTTTTCTTCCCTTTTTGCCCTAATATGTGCGCTAACCGACTGGCGACTATAACGAGCATTACTTCAAGCAGGCATTAAGAGGCGCAATTATGCAGATTTTATTTCAATGCGGTCTCGAGCTTCAAGATCCCTTCCTTCCCTTTGGCGACGACTATGCTACCTAGCGGTAACTTATTACGAACACGAAACCTGTGCCCTCGACCGAAAGTAAGCTGGGATGCTCATGTGACACAATGGTCTCCATAAAGATAACTTGTCGTGGTGCCTCTTCTGAGCTTGCATTGCTGGTTAGCGGCAAGCGCTCGTGTTTGGGTCATTTTTGACTGATATATCACCACCCAGATCATTGACTTTTTTTCATAGCCATCCGTATAACATCTATCTTCAATTTCTGCTACATCCACAAGTACATGAGCGCTTTCTAGCCCACTTAGCATTCGCCATCTGCCTGGGGTGGCGTGCAATGGTTCGAATCGGCTACCTGATCATTTTCTAAAAGAACTGGCCCTGTTATTTTCAGAAACCAGATCTCTGAAACGTGAACTTACTGCTACGAAAATCCACCTTGACACGTGTTTCATTTCTCATTGAATGCTGGATTTTCCCGCTGCGGTGGTTCAGTGGTTATAGTTCTCGGCTGCTGACCCGAAAGACACGGGTTCGATGCTGGCCGCGGTGGTAGAATTTCGATGGAGGCGAAATTCTAGAGGTCCGTGTACTGTGCGATGTCAGTGCACGTTAAAGAACCCCAGGTGGTCGAAATTTCCAGAGTCCTTCATTACGGCGTCCCTCCTAGCCTGAGTTGCTTTGGGACGTTAAACCCCCATAAACCAAATCAAGCCGAATGCTGCATTTTATCGTTTCGCTGATGTTAAAAGTTGGTGGCCCTTTTCCTTTGTTCGTGTGCTAACACATTTTCTACTGCTTCTTTCAGATGTTTTATTTTTATTTTTCCTGTATATTATATTATCAATCGATTAATTTTCATAATGTTCGTCGTCTGCGGTGATGTGCTCGTGTATAGATCGTGTGCGTAATATTTGTAAGCATGTACATGCTTTTTTCCACTTCAAGCTCTCAGGAATCATAAACAAGTAATGTATTTTTTAAATTTACCGCGGTAATACCCAGGCAGCGTTAACTTCTGAAAAAAGTTATGAATTTCCGGAATATCATCAATAGTGCTCTCTCCATTGCAAAAATGTTTAAAAGAAAACTAAGCGATTTATTAAGACAGAGATCAATAAAGGATAACTAAATTTAGCCAATCCGGATTATTCCTAAAAATGTATAAGGACGATAAAACTTTAGCAAACTACACAGGCTTATACAGCAAATCAAGACTAGAATCCAGAAATGCTCAATCACTTGCAAATTCAGCATTGCTACCACAGAAATGCTAGGAAGTACTGTAATTAGCGTAGATTTTACACGGATTTATCTATCAACAGTCCTTCTGCGCCTCTGGCAGCAGACATTTTGACCTTGCTTTAAAAACTGAGTAGTAAACGACCATTTCTGCAATTATTTGAGCAATTCAGTTTGTTCTGAAAGCAGAAATGTAAATTATTCTCACTTTTACACTCTGCATCACGTGTGATATGTGGGCCATTGCAGGGCTAAGGCCTCCGCGGCGGCTCAGTGGTTAGGGTGGTCGCTTGAGCCAGAGGACGCTGGTTCGATCCCGGCAGCGCCGGTCGCGTTTCGATGGAGGTGAAATGTTCAATACGCCTGTGTACAGTGCTATATCAGTGCACGCTAAAGAACCGCGAGTGGTTTAAAGTAATCAGGAGCCCTCTACTACGGCGTCCCTCATAGCCCAGCTGTCCCTTCCGGATGCTAAAGCTCACATACGGTTCATGGTTCATGGGGGTTTAACGTCCCAAAGCGACTCAGGCTATGAGGGACGCCGTAGTGAACGGCTCCGGAAATTTCGACCACCTGGGGTTCCTTAACGTGCACTGACATCGCACAGTACACGGGCCTCCGGAATTTCGTCTCCATCGAAATTCGACCGTCGCGGCCGGGATCGAACCCGCGTCTTTCGGTCCAGCAGCCGAGCGCTGTAACCACTCAGCCACCGCGGCGGCGCTAAAGCTCACATACCATCCATAAATACAAAGAAAGAATGTAATTAGAGCATCTGCTCTGCGGAATATCACCAGGCAACGACGGGAACTTCTGCGTAACCATGATTCCAATTTTATTTGTAATAAAATTTCCAGGAAGAAAATGCTTTTACGCTAAAACAGATTAAGAAATGAACACGACACAGACCGAAAATTCTTCAGCAGAACGCAAGGGTCTATAGAGCTGAACTATAACGTCTGCCGCGTTTTGTCTATCAGAAACCACTCACACAAAAACTCTTGTGCGCTGTTTGCTCTTCAAGACGTGTGTGTTTTGTGCGTAAAGCCAGCCTCGTGTGTATAAATAAGTTATAAGGCCAAGGAGCTCAAGAGGGAAATGCACCGACAAGACATTTTCAACACTCGCACAGCCCGAAATTCTTCGCAGAAATATTTTTCTCTCGAAGTGGAGGTGTCGCTGTCCATAAGTAGAGCAAATAACTCTCTGAGAATTCCATTTTCTCCGAGTTACGCCCGTCGTGCAAGCTATGCGGCAAATGTGTGGCTGAAAAATAGCAAATGTGTGGCTGAAAATGGCAAATGTGTGGCTGAAAAATAATGCATGCCTACCTAACCTCAAGCAACGCTGTATTGTTGCAAGGCTATGCTTGTATCACAAAATATATAACTTTACTCACAACTGTCCTATCCAACCTGCTCATCGTTCTTCAGCCCGCACAAGCCACCACAAGGCCGTTTACCCACCTCCTGCTCGCACCATGACCCATCTTCATTCCTTATTCATCCAAACAGCGCGTGACTGGAACAGTCTTCCCACCAGAACCATCCTTCTTACAAACCCGGACCATTTCAAGAAAGCCATCGAAACTATGCTCTATTAACACAAGGTTGTTAGCCCACCCCTCATGTAAAGCCCTCAAGGGTCCTTGAGGTATCTATAACAAAAAAAAATAACGTATGTCTTACGTACCTACATTTAGACCGCGTACAGAAAGGCATAGCGCCGCAAGACTTTCTCGATGAATTTTTGAGAACCTCATCACAGATTAAAAGCCGGAGTTTCGGGGGGAACGTTTTTAATAAAATAGAACAGTTAAAATGAAAGTTATCGTTCATATTTCGAGATGAACTGGACCCATATAACATGAACGCCCGACCGTGTCTTCCCTACTGCGCTTAGACTGAGCGAATTGTGCTGTGCGCACACTTCAGTGAACAACAAGCGAAATAAGAAAACCCGCGTCAAGAATTAAAACCCCTCCGACAAATCTGTTCAGCGTTTCGTTAATGGGGAAGAAGGGAAATTCAGGTAGTCAGTGTTCTTCCGAGCTCGCAAAATAGTTTGAGCACACAAATTAAGCTCTTTTTTTTTTTCATTGTGCCCTCCTTACGCGAATTTTAAAAGGAGGCCTTACTCTAGTGGACATCTGCCAATTTCAGAAATCAGGTGGGTTAAAATCCGACCTAGAATTGCTCAAATCGGAGCCACACTAGGAACACGCGGAAGGACTTATAGCATCCTATGCGAGACTGTACTGTATTCCCCGATATCTCGCGCCCTGGCCGATTGGAGAAGGGGGTGTCTGATGAGCTCTGTGAGCTTCCAAAGCTCTGTCCCCAATTCTGTCATCATTGTCACCATCAGCACTCGAGATCTAGCTTCTTCCTGAAATTTTCGTGACGAATGCGGCCCTAAGGCCGAATTTGATGAGTTGTGACGAAAAAAAAAAAGAAATTCAACACCCTCACGAAAGCTACATGAAACAGCTGCTATAGTGAATTCCAATTAAATGCTGACAGAAGCAATCCAGCAACTGGGAAAACCATATTTTTATGGGAACTACATATTTACTCTCATTTTTCTCGACGAAGAAGATATGCAAAGAAATAACTGAGCATTAAGGACCACCTGCCAACCTCACCCTCAATGGGTGGCCCAAATCCTCCATGATCTGACGAAGGAGGACGACTTGGACGGAGGCGTTTCTCATCCACGTCGTCCTTCTTCTACTTGTCTGTTATCTTTTTGCGCTGGTGCATCAAAGATCGTGGAAGACCAACTATCCCAACAGCAAGTGATACCCCCCCCTACGCGCAGTTTTGGTCAGTGATTTTTCACGTCGTAACCGAAAATTCTCTAAGTTTGACTCAAAAGTCCCTACTTCAACCCCCTTTTCCCTACACAAACTTGAGAACTACGCTAGTTCAGCAAGAAGTAAGCATTTTCGGTTCTTAAAATATTCTGAAACTACGTAATTCCTTTTCGCCAGAATTTTACTTCTCAATTCCCTGGAAAGGGAATCACTGGTCTTGGTCAAGTGGACCCGGACCACAAAGTTTCAGGCCGCGAAGACATTTGATGGTGTCGTAAGTGTCCCGCGACATTTCTGAACAACAAACGCCGTGGTTTAGAGACGTTTGACCTAGATTAATAGTTATTCACAAGCACAAAAAGATAATGCTCAAAAGCAGTGACTGGTCCGTGAAACAAGTGACGGCGAGTAATTCGGTCTGTCGGTTGTTAGTCTCCGGGGAGTAATGGGTTTATTCTAAAGAAGGAGTAGTATTCTCGCTCTGAGGATCACTGGAGATATTGGTCTGGTGACTACCTGGCAAATTACTTTAGGTGGCGCTGATGGAGATGTTGAGGCAGTTTTATGGCGCACGGGATCTATGACCAAAGCGCACCACGGTACTTGGTGTTTTCGTCTACTCTAGCTGGAGTCCAAGACCCATTTCCTGAGCATTTCACCCTACTAAAGCAGAGCACCAGACCAGGGGAAAGCTTGTACCCATTGTATCACCGGTGGGTATACCCAGCGGTAGCGGGGATCGAACCTGACACCTACCGCATGCAAGGCGGGAGCTGAAACCACTGGGCCACCGCAGCGGTGAAGGTGCCGAAGATGAAGCGAAATACATTCGCCCCCGCCGTGGGCGTGTGCCATTAAGCTTGAGGACACCATCACCATCGTCAAATCTCGTTCACAAAAACATGCAAAAGTGATTTTCGCAGGGTACGTTAAGACCCGTGCGCCTGAGAAATTTTAACGGGGCTTTCGTTACACGTAACTCGGAAACTGCTTAACAATGCGTTGCTAATTCTTCAGGGATTAAGCACTGGGACAGTGTAGTTAGTCCCCGAAGAAATGACCAAAGAACTAAAAATGGGTTGACGTCCCTTCCGGTCGAAGCTGTACGATGGAGCCACAATTCATCAACACTCTGCCTATTGCCTCGCTCGGCTGTTCCGGTCACCTCACAGGCGCCGGCTTGTCACGAATCGCGAAGTTCATCATCTGTCTACTGAGCAAAGAAAAGTGTCGCAAGCTTAGTTTCACGTTAAGAAGGGATATGACAACACTGCGTATTATTTCTCGGGCGAAACTGTTCTAAAGTAGAATAAAAATGTCACGAGTAGAATAAAACATTAAATATTGCTTCTCGAATATGGTTTATACCCAGCAATAATTCCTGCCTTTTTTCTGCTAGTTATTCGCCGCCGTATTAGATACACAACAAACGTCTCCCTGTTTTGTAATCTGCCAACTATACAGTTTAGGATTAGTGAAGCAGAAAACCGTGTTGCTGGTGTTGAAAAGAGGGACATAGGGTAAAGTCTAAAATTGAATAAATGGAACCATTATTTATTATAATATAATCTGCAGCTTTGTTCAGATGCTTGGCTTGATTAAAATACAAAACAAACAAGCAAGCAAGAACGAAATGGAATGCCTCACGTTGTTTACAGGGGCAAAGTAACGACAAGAACCGCGCCTCACCCCATTTAATCAGAAGTGCACTCAAACCCAGGCAACTTAGGTCATGTGGTTGCACCTTGGCCCACAGTCTAAGCCAAAACCGTATAAATAATGGAACTAACTGCATAGCTAAGTCATTGGGGTGAGCGGCTGGTCCGTAATGAGACTAACTGTGGTTAATGTCGAATGGGGGTAATCTATAAGGACGGGAATGGTTGCTCTTTTCAGGACTAATGGCGCAATGTTAGGCAATAAATGGACTAACAGCAGCGTAGGTAATCCCTAAACTGCTAACCCATGCGGCAAGTCTTTTTTTTTTTGGTTCATGGTGCACATGTTTCTTATGTCTCAGGCCCATCTAGATGACTTGCTATATGGCCAAATGAGACCGCTGGAGCTTCTCTAATGACACATTAAAGTGACACCGTATATCAGGATAAAATCCATCGCACAGCTGTATATAACGCTGCAAGAATGGCATGGACAACATGTAAATGCCACGTAGTTCTCGTGGTACCCCTGTACCATAAGGCGGTATTTTACTAAAACTTCCAGAAGTATTTTCACCCCCCTTATGACGGAAAAAAAAGGTGATAGTTGGCATGCCATTCCTCACTCCGCATCCCAGCGTACCTGACAGCGCCCACTGTAGGGTCGCCTGCATCCTATGGCCAAGCAGGGCACGTCCAACGACCGAACCTAGGTGACATTTTCCACAGTCGTCAGATGAACTAAAAAGTTTTCGCTCAAACCATGCGACGCTGCTTAGCCCGTACGATTTTCGGTACATGGCTTTCACCGTAAAAGCGCTCATTTATTGAGATTTTGGCAAAAGCTAGAGAGCCCGAGGTGATCAAAGTTAACATTGAGAACACCTCTGTGGTAACCCTCTTACCCATAAGCAGAGTTTATAAATTCGCGATGTCAAGCTCAAATTTGTAGCGAATGGGGTACAAGCCTTTCTCTAGGGGTAAAATCGGTGGTGTCCCCGTCAGTGTCATAGCATGTGTGTCAACCGACAACTGTTCCCTTCACCCGCTAGCTGGTGCGAATATAGTCCGGCAGGTTCTGGGCACCATCTTTGCCGCGCTGTTCTTGCCAAGAAAGCACATTGTTTAAAGTTGCATGATCAGATGAAGTTGGTCGGCTCACGGGCGGCTAACCGTGAGATGGGCATGGAAGCTGCACCATAGGGTCCCCGCAAATCGTTCTCTTCTCGAAGGTAAACTGAGATTAGGGACGGAAGGAAGGAGAAAGGATGCAGGAGGGAAGGCTGAGCGCCTGTGCGTTTCTCCAACTCCCGAGAGGGGGCGCGCTCTTCGCCGCTGTCGGGGGGAAGAACAAAGAAATAAGCATGCATGATGAGATTCAAGACGACGGCGACGACCAGGCTGCAGGCCGCGTTCCGTGGCCCCGACGGAACAGTTGTCGCGGGAGAGGCACGTCACGTGATGAAGGGCGACGAGCGCGCACGCAGCTATTACGTCGAGCCGTCGTCGTGAGTTGGCGCGCCGCCGCATCACGAACCCGAAGCGGCTGCGCCGCTCGCTCCCAAAGGAAGGAATAACAAAAAAAAAAAAAATATGCAAACGAGCGCGTTAAAAGAGTTCTCTCCGCTTTTGAGAAAGATCGCGAGCGGGGAGTAATAAACGCGAACTGTCGCTTTTCTCATCTCCTTCGCGTGCTGCCGTCGCCGCTTTGAGCGGGAAAGCGTGAGGTTCGCGCGCGGTGGCTGCGCTGTGTGCGTGCGCCGGTCTCTGCAGGCGCTCGCTGCAGACGCTCGGCCTATATATTTCTCCGGAGAAATCAGCCGCGCGGCAGCAAGAGCAGCAGCACGCTTGCATGCACGAACGCAGCCGGCAGCAGGCAGTTCGGGACAACGAGCGAGGCGCTTGAGCAGGCGGGCAGGCAGGCAGGCAGGCGCGAGCGCACACACACACACACACTCACTGCTGGCGTGCAGCGGCGGCTGCGGCACACACACAGACATGGCAGCAGCCAACGCACGTGGCCGGACATCTGTGCTGCAGGTGCCTCTGCACTTGTGCCGCCTGGGATCTCGCCGATCCCCACGAACACCCTTTGTCAGCAGTCCTTGTCGAGGGACAACGAGCGAGAGCGCCCTGTAGCAGCTCGGAGATCTCTCACAGTGTGTGTGTGTGCCCCCCCGACGCGTGTCTCTCTGCCCGCCGCCCGAGTTGCCTGTCCCCGGGCCACTCAGCTACAGCGTCGGCGAAAGCGCCGCCCAGTATAGAAATAGCCGCCCTCTCGAACGTCCGTCTTCCGGCGATTCGGTCTTCTCGGACCATGGTAGTCGCCCAGACCAGCCGTCAGGCCTCGCGGGGCTCGTCCACGGGCCCCGGCCGCAGAACCAGGCGAAGGACGACCGTGGCTCGCCTCCGTACGTACACCACCACCTCGGCGACGTGCGGCGATGTGGAACGCGAGTTCCGTGGCATGCCGCCTTCACTCTCGCTTCCGCTCTCTCTCTCACTCACTCACTCACTCTCTGTGTCTACCTCCACACCGTACGAATAGGGAGAAAGCACTGCACGCTCATAGGGAGACGCGCACGGATCGATTTTGCATTGCACTCCTGGAGTTCTTAAGCGTAGTCTTAGCTGCGCAAAGTCTTGAATCACTGGGCCAAATCTCTTGGCACAGCCGCCGGCCGGGGAGACTCGGGGGTGTTCGGCTGCTGAGCACAAACCCATAGATTCGACGCCTGTAGCGATGGCTGCATTTCTGTGGAGGCGAAATGCAAAAACACCCATGCGCTGATAGTTAAAGAATTGTTCAAAAAACACAGGTGGCCGAAATTAATCCAGAGTCCTGCACAGCGGCTTACCTCACGGCCTGTACATTT